>NW_027532679.1:4674736-4999662 GCF_008692635.1 Crocuta crocuta | reverse complement strand
AAAGCAGGAAACAACCTCCTTGACCTCAACCGCAGCAATTTCTTACTTGACACATCCCCAAAGGCAAGGGAATCAAGAGCAAAAATGAACTACTGGGACCTCATCAAGATAAAAAGCTTCTGCCCGGCAAAGGAAACAATCCGTAAAACTAATAGGCAACCGATGGAATGGGAAAAGATAGTTGCAAATGATATATCAGATAAAGGGCTAGTATCCAAAATCTATAAGGAACTCACCAAACTCCACACCCGAAAAACAAACAATCCAGTGAAGAAATGGGCAGAAGACATGAACAGACACTTCTCCAAAGAGGACATCCAGATGGCCAACAGACACATGAAACGATGCTCAGCATCCCTCCTCATCAGGGAAATACAAATCAAAACCACACTGAGATACCACCTCACGCCAGTCAGAGTGGCTAAAATGAGCAAATCAGAGAACTCTAGATGCTGACGAGGATGTGGAGAAACGGGCACCCTCCTACATTGTTGGTGGGAATGTCAACTGGTGCAGCCCCTCTGGAAGACAGTGTGGAGGCTCCTCAAAAAATTAACAATAGAACTCCCCTAGGACCCAGCAATAGCACTGCTAGGAATTTGCCCAAGGGATACAGGAGTGCTGATGCATAGGGGTACATGGACCCCGATGTTCACAGCACTCTCAACAATAGCCAAAACATGGAAAGAGCCTAAGTGTCCATCAACGAACAAATGGATCAAGATNTCTCTCTCTCCTAGAAATAAATAAAAAAATTAAAAAAAAAAAAAAATACAAGCAATTATCAGGGAATGCGATGAAAAATTATATACCAACAAATTGAACAATTTAGAAGAAATGGACANACAATGGAATACTACATGGCAATGAGAAAGAATGAAATCTGGCCGCTTGTAGCAACATGGATGGAACCTGAGGCTGTTATGTTGGGCGAAATAAGTCAGGCAGAGAAGGACAGATACCATATGTTTGCACGTACAGGAGGATTAGGAGGAACTTAACGGAGGACCATGGAAGAAGAAGAGGAAAAAAAGTTGGGGAGAGGGAGGGAGGCAAACCATGAGAGACTCTTGAATGCTGAGAACTGAGGGCTGATGGGGGTGGAGGGGAGGGGAAGGGGGGTGATGGGCATGGAGGAGGGCACTTGTGGGGATGAGCACTGGGTGTTATATGGAAACCAACTTGACAATAAACTCTTAAAAAAAATCTTAGCTGTCTTCTTCCTCCATTACTCTTGTTTTTGTTTTTGCCTCCTCTCCATTACTACTGATTTAGGAATTCTGCTGAGAACTAGAACTCCACTTGAGCCTGGATTATCTTCTCAGCTACAGGGCAAGTCAAGTCAGCTTGAACAACAGGCTTTAGCTATTGATACTTGATTCTGCCTGAAGAGAAACATACACAGATCCTATAATAGCATTTCTTTCCAAATCCTCATAGGTCAGCTTTATGTGCTCTGTTTGGTAAAAAGTCCATGCTGGTGGTAAAAAATCAATTTTTATTTATATTCTCAAAATGGAATAACGAGTGTTGTTGATTATAAATGGGATGTGTGTTTACTGTATTTAAAAAAAGTGGATCATGAGTAAAATAGATGAAGGGGATTAAGAGGTTCAAACTTGCAGTTATAAAATAAGTCATGGGGTTTAAAAATACAACATAGGCTATACAGTCAATAATACTGTAATAACTTTGTATACTGACAGATGGTAAGCACTATCATGGCAAGAACTAAGTATGGAACTGTTAAATCACCATGTTGTACCCCTAAAACTAATATATTTTTAAAATGTTTTAATGTTTATTTATTGGGGGGAGGAGGGGCAGAGAGAGAGGGAGACACAGAATCCGAAGCTGGCTCCAGGCTCCAAGCTGTCAGCACAGAGCTGGACGTGGGGCTTGAACTTACAAGCCACAAAATCATGATCTGAGCTGAAATTGGATGCCCAACTGACTGAGCCACCCAGGCACTCCCACCTAAACTAATATAACTTTGTATGTCAACTACACTTCGAAAAAGTATATTAAACATATATAAAAATTCCCCAATAATCACACCCATATCTTTCCAAACTTTTATGTACGGACATATTTTTTACATAGGTTTTTAACTTAAAAGGAATCATCACTTGCAAAGAAAGAGGATCTCTTTTGCACTGCTGGTGGGAATGCAAACTGGTGCAGCCACTCTGGAGAACAGTATGGAGGTTCCTCAAAACATTAAAAATAGAACTACCCTACAACCCAGCAATTGCACTACTAGGTATTTATCCAAGCGATACAGGTGTGCTGTTTTGAAGAGGCACATGAACCCGAATGTTTACAGCAGCACTATCGACAATAGCCAAAGTATGGAAAGAGCCCAAATGTCCATCGATGGATGAATGGATAACGATGTGGCATGTGTGTGTATACACACACACACACACGCACGCACACGCACACACAATGGAATATTACTTGGCAATCAAAAAGAATGAAATCTTGCCATTTGCAACTACATGGATGGAACTAGAGGGTATTATGCTAAGTGAAATTAGAGAAAGACAAATATCATATGACTTCACTCATATGAGGACTTTAAGATACAAAACAGATGAACATAAGGGAAGGGAAGCAAAAATAAAAACAGGGAGGAGGACAAAAGATAAGAGACTCTTAAATATGGAAAACAAACAGGGTTGCTGGAGGGATTGTGGGAGGGGGAATGGGCTATATGGGTAAGGGGCATTAAGGAATCCACTCCTGAAATGATTGTTGCACTATATGCTAACTTGGATGTAAATTAAAAAAAAAATTAAAAAATAAACATTACAAAAAAAAAAAAGAAAAGGAATCACCACTGACTATTCTACGACTTGCTGTAAAGGGAAAACACCTGTCATGTGTCTCTTCTACTATCAACACACTGAACAGTTCTGGGATCAGATGTGTGGGAGTTTCCTACACCAACAACTCTAACTCTACAGCAGACACCAGATGCTGTCCTGCATTTTAACTCAATGTGGACACACTCCATCTGGAGATAGCATCAGATCCTACAAATTAAGGACCTGGTCCCAACCCCATCCCTACTTCAGATGCCAACTGCAAGTCCAGGTTGTCACCTCAGCTTTTGACCCATGCGCTATAAATTGGAAGTTCCCATGACTACTACTTCAGTTGTAATTATCTGCTAAAGAGGCTCACAGAATTCAAGAAAACAATTCATTTACTAGATTACTGTTTTACTCCAAAGAATACTACTCTGGGTATAACCAGATAGAAGAGATGCATAGGACAAGGTATATAGGAAGGGGCATTGAGGTTCCATGCTGAGTATGTCACCCTCCTTGCACTTATGTTCACCCAATTCATAAACTCTCTGAACCCTTTTTCTTAAAATTTTTTTTTAAAAGTTTATTTTTGAGAGTGTGTGTGTGAGCGGGGGTGGGGGAGGGGCAGAGAGAGAGGGAGACACTGAACTCAAAGCAGGCTCCAGGCTCTGCAATGTCAGCACAGACCTGGACACAGGGCTCGAACTCACAAACTGTGAGGTCATGACCTGAGCACTTGACTGACTGAGCCACCTAGGTGCCCCTGGGGTTTTCATGTGGGTTTCAGTACATAAGCACCACTGCTCAAATCACTGGTCACCAGTGATGCACTCAACCTCCAGCCTCTGTCCTCTCCCCAGAGGTGGTGTGGGGTGGGGTGGGGCTGAAAGCTCCAAACTCTGATGACCAGACCTCATGGAGGTGATTTTTGGAAAGCTCCTATGCGTATGGTTGAAAGGGGCTGCTTATAAATAACAAAACACACCCTCATCTCTTATTAGGAAATTCCAAGGGTTTAGGAACTCAGCCAGGAACTGAACAAACCCAAATACATCATTGTTACTATAAGCCATATTATAAGACCTGCTTAGTTCATTTAACAGGTATTTTTTTCCACATTAATATTAAGATTTATCTTTTTAACGACTGCGTATGTTACTGCATAAAAATGGCAAAACTGTTTAAAGTAACATGCTCTGTTGAACATTATTTCTAATGTTCAAAGTTATGAATGTTATGACACACCTTTATGTATACATCCGTACACATCTCTAATAACTTCATTAAAATAAATGACTAAAGAGAATCAGAGGTTGAGTTGTGCTGTCCAATATGGTAGGCACTAGCCACACGTGACTATTTAACTGAAATAAAAAAATTGTAAAATTCAGCTTCTCAGCTCTACTAGCCACATTTCAAATGCTCCACAGCTGAAGACTATTAAAATGTGGTTGATCACGACCAGTGAATACCATATTGAACAGAGTGTACACAGAACATTCCCATCATTGCAAAGGGTTCTATTGATAGCCTTGGTCTACAGAAATATTCATATTAAATATTTGATAGCAATATCCCACAGAAATGACATAGCACTTTAAACTCCCAAAATTAGCATAAGCACTTTTATGTTCTCCCATTGTTGACATCAGATAAATACATGAGACACAGTGTTTTAATCTGCATTTAAAAACTATTAGTAAGACTAAAAATCTTTTCAGATTTTTTGGCAATTTGTGTTTATTTTGTTGTTGAATTATCTCAACTTTGTCTATTTTAAAAGAATCAAGTTTAAAGGTATCCTGTTCCCAATGACCTATAAAAGCAAAACATGTGTGCAGTGAAGAGACATTTCTTCATCTGTTTTGCTGGTTTCCTAATAATAATTTTGTAAAGATATTTACCAAAACAGCATAAAAATACCTAAGAGAGTAGAACCACAATTAGGTAAAGGCAATCTGCACTCCTGGAAGTTGCTTCCTTAGTGGAATTAATGGTTTAAATAACAATGGTTATCACCACAGCATGTTGTTTCTAAGAGATACTGTTTAAGAGATAGATTTTCAAATTAAGCTATGAAAACATACAAGTTGACACACAAATATAAAATAGAAATGTTCATCTGAAAAGTGATTATATTTACACTAAAGTCTAGAAGAGGAAAAACCAACCTATGGAATAAGAATCAGAGCAGTGGGTCCCCAGGTTGGTGGGGGTGCAGGGACAGAATGAGTGGTAAAGCACACGGTGGGAGTTTCTGGAATGATGATGATGTTCTGGATCCTAATAAGGGTCTGAGGTACACAAGTGCATACATTTGTCAAGATTCACTGAACTGTATACAGGCAACTTAAACAGTTTCACTACATGCAATCTTAATTTTTAAAAGGAAGAAAAAAGTTTAAAAGGCATCGTGCCATTTAGAATATTCAACTTAGAGGCAATAAAAGTAATTGTGTTAAATATTTATAGAACTTAAAATGTGATTTCTGGCCAGGAGACACAAAGTTTTACTAAATTGGGAATGGGAAGCAGAGTATGTAATGTCTAGAGCCAAAACACTCACTGTCAAACCAATAGCACAAGAGAAAATTCACCATCAGGGTAAAATACATTAAGGTATCAGAAAAGCATTACTAACATTTTAACATAGACATTTAATCAATGTTTCTAAAAAGCCTGCACTTGTGATATGAAAGCTGGACCAAACATTTTCTGGAAAATCATTTCCTAATTATTGAATAGTATGTGATTTAATTTTCTGAGCCATTTCTGCTGAGGTAGTTTATGAAATCGATTCATTGTGCCCTTTGCCCTTCTCATCTAAGCTATTGTTATTTTATCCTATCACACTAGCACAAAAGCTAAAACATGCATGTTAAAACTAACAGACTTGGGGTGTGTGGGTGGCTCAGTCCATTAAGCATCTGACTCTTCATTTTGGCTTAGGTCATAATCTAACGGTTGTGGGATGGAACCCCATGTTGGGCTCTGTGCTGACAGCATGGATCCTGCTTCAGATTCTCTCTCCCTCTCTCTGCCATTTTCCCCACTTGCATGGGTGTGTGCACACTCTCAAAAAAAAAAAAAAAAAAAAAAAAAAAAAATAACATAAAATAAAATAAAAATAAAGCCAATAGCCTTGATGATGAAGAATGCCTAAGGAGAGACAAGATGCTCCATGTCACATTACCTCCCCACTCCCACTGTTACAATGCACATTCAGTATCCCTGCCCATTTCCAATATATCATAACCTGTTCAGTGAGTGAGCTGTTCAGAAACCTATGCTACAAATCTCATTCAAGTTCTTTGTAGACAAGCTCAGATATTAAGGCAACTCTTCAGATGACCTCAATTATGAGATAAGAAGGAAGGATACGGGGGGATACAAAGACTTCTGTCTCCAAAAGTGAAGGTTTGCCCAATTAAGGATGTGGCCCAGGAGTAAAGAAGCAGGAAAATGTACATTGTATTAGTGTATCTGCTTTGTAGAAAGACAGCAATTTTTGCTATTAAATGCTACATTATACTTTGGAATCAAATAGATCTGGGTTTGAGAATCAATTCTGCCATTTAATAGATGTGTGATCTTGGAGAAGCTACAAAGTTCTGCTTTCTTACAGGGAATGCTAGTAGTATGTCTCCTAGGTGTGTTATGAAGATTACATGAAAACACAAGCAACTTTCTAAGTTCAGTGGCTGGCAAATTATAGGTGCTTAACAAATGATAACTACTATCATACACAAGTCTGTTCCTCAAGAATGTTATGTAAACAATACAGGGCCCAGTCACTGCCCTCTGTAACCAAACCACCACCAGGATATTCAGGCAGTCATTTTTCTTGCCATCAAGGAATTAACACAAATAAGCAGCATACCATAATTCTAAAGTCTAACCAAAAAAAACATCCTTTAGAGGAATTTCAGTAGCCAACCACTGATAAGTTTTTTTTTAAGCTAAATGGTATGTACAGATGTGAGAAAATAAATTTGACAAAACAAAAAGAACTCAAAGTTGACACTTCCCCCCCCAAAAGGAAATCTGCTAAGCTGACACACTCCATGCTTCCCTGCCATGCTACTGATTTATCTCAGCTCCATCACTACTAAAGCAGTAAGAACACAGGTGAGCAAGCAACTCTTTCAGCACAGAGGACCCAATCTCTGACACAGTATCAACCACATTTATTCACTTTAAAAAGCAGTTTATGTGGCAGATAGTGCACAATAAATATTTACCTGTTTCTCTTCATCCGGCATGTTTTTTTCCAGTTCTATTAGATATTCTTCATCTAGTTCAGAGGAATTCACATTATCATCAGGTTTGTTCTCAACCCTGTCCACTCCTGGCTCCTCCTTCTCAAATGAGGTGCTAGGGTCATGAAAACACTCCTCTTCTCCCTGGTCCTCCTGGGGATGCGCTGCAGCCTCCTTGAGTAGCTTGCTCTGCAAACGGTGACCTTTGGTATTAGAAACTGGAGGGCCAGCACACTCTGCTTCCTGGGGATCTGTAACTTTCAAACCATTGAAAAGATCCTCTGGAACCCTACAGTTTTCTGCCTTTTCCCCCATGCTGTATCAGTGAGGAAGGTGAAGCTGAAGTTCTGGGAAAAGAGAAAATACGTTAGGTAATGGTGCTTATACAGGTAGCCACCACTTTCCACAAGTCTGCCGAACGCCACTTCGCCTTTAACATTAGCATGGAACATTAGCATGGTAACAGCTCTTTTTATAAAGGTGAGAATCTCCTTCAGATTTAGTTTGTGAAAACAGGTAAATATTAATGTAGGTCTTTTGTAAAAGCAAAGTGGTATAACTCAACCTTTTGGAAAGCAGGGTGTGGCAGGTGCGTGGATAATCTTTGCTTTATGCCATTTTGGCTCAGGAAGGTTTGGTAAAACGCTCAACTTTTGGGACAGCAGGGGAAACCAGTATTTTAAAAAAAATTCCTACCTATACACCTAAACGAATTTATGCATCAAAACACCAAAACACACGTTAACTTCCTTTCATTGAAATTCACTATAAAATATTTTGGTTATCATAAGCCCATAAATAATAATGCCAAACATCATTTTAACTGACGCCAGTTTCGGAACTTCATATAAGCAACAAAAGACACCGATTGTAATGGGACTCTTCCTCTTTCCACTGGTCAAATTTTGACAGGGTTATAAAAAATGGGCATAAGGTAAAACAATGGTAAGAAAATGGGACGCCCCTAACCGTTATTCAGAATGAATAGCCAGATCGGGGGGAAAAAAAATAGGGGCCTGTCTTTCCAGCACCGCCATTCGAAGCTAAAAATAAGCGTCTGACGGTGCTCAAAACGCAATCAGTACCAAAACAGCGCTCGTCAACTTGACCCAAGTGCCTGTTGTGGAGCCCACGCAGGTTACAATGGAAGAGAAACCCTGGCGCAGCTGGTCCTAATCAGGATCACCATGGGGGTCAGACTCAGGCACTAAAAGAGTGCTTCTCAACCCTGGCTAAACAAAATACTACTTGGGAAGCTTTAGCAAGTACTGCTACCCAAATCTTATCCTCCACAGATTCTGATTTTGGCGTCTGGCGTAGGCCCAGGATACCCGTATTTTTAAAAAGGCATCCCAGGTGATTCTAACGTACAGCCAATTGAGATCAACTGCTGTGAGAGCTGAGTCAGAGCGTCAGCAGCCCCACCCCTCGCCCCTCTGGTCACAGCAAAATCACGCCAATGACCCTTGTGTCGCGACAAGAGCACGAATTCGTCCCAGCTCGTCCCAAGAAAACTTAAAAAAGCAAGACCTTAATACTACGACTTAGACGCCACACAATGTTTTGTTACCCCCTTGCTTCCAGGTCTAGTGGAAGAACGCAGGAATTTGAGGCCCCGGGGTTAAGAAGAAGCCACCCTACGCTTCCCAACACTTCGTCTTCTAGCTGAGCCCCTCACAGCCTTAAGCCTACAGCCCCACGCAGCACTCACAGCTCCCCGGTTCCTCTCGCCTTCACCTTCCCAGCCTCTAAGATCTTCTACTTCCGCTCAGCCAAGTGCACTTCCGTCGGCGCCAACCAACGGCATCGCTGTTGGCAAAGCATCCTGGGAAATGTAGTGGAACCCTCAGGGAGAAAGCATGTCGCTGTCGCGGTGTGTGACGCAATTGTACGGACAGAAATGTGGGTGGCGGTTTCCATCTTGGGTTACGGTGGGAGTCCACTGTATTCAGCACCCGCGAAAAGAGGAGAAAAGGTGGTCTCCAAGCTCCAAATGGTGGTTATGTTTACTCCGTCACTCTGACCTCTTATGCTAGCAATGTATAAAGGAATTCTGAAGCATAAAACTTGTACAAATAATTTTTTCTCTCAAATGTTTCTCAAAGTGTGCCTTTCAAGGGATCCATGGCTAGATCAAAACAGTTTTCATAATAACATTAAGTTGTTATTTGCCTTTTCCGCACTTCTTTCGTGAATATACAGTGTTTTCCAGAGGCTGTGTCATGTGATCGCGCAGCGGCTTGAATGGAGAAGGAGCTATGAGAATCCAGTTGTCTTCTGTTAAGCCAGAGATTTGCATAAATAAAACAATGTCACTCTCACTATAGTATTTTTTGTTTTAGAAAATATAGTGATTTATAACGAGATTATTTATGTTGGCATGTAATAGGTGTATTGTTATTTTAAATTAATAAATTCTAAATATTATTCAGTTCTAATTTCTAATACAGTAAATATCGGTAAGTATAAGCCGCATAAAAGCTTTTTGTGGTCCTGATTAATATTAAGAGTGTTACGGGGAAGGGAACTGTTGTCCAATGCATTCTTTCAAGAAATGTTTACTGTTTATTAAACCCCACACATTATGCTGGGAATACAGAACTGAAATATCCCTCAAGGTAGCCCGACAGGTAATCAGTAATAACAGCAGAGTATTACTTAGTTTTCTGTAATTCACAGAACGTATTGCAGAGAGAGCTAGGAGGGACTTTATCAGGAAGGATATCAAACTTGTTTTTTGAATCTGTGTCTACATCAGGTTACCCACACCCTTGTATTTTTGTGTATGTCAAAAGCTTTAATATACAAAAAACATTAAAAATATATCAGAATTTTGGAAACCTTTTAATATTTAAAATTTTTTTAAATACAGCAGGAACTAAAAAACTGTTCAGTAGTTAGGCTTATTATGACCTTTAAGAAGTCCTGTCAGGTGGAAAGAGATACAAACTTCTTGTTATAAAATAAATAAGTCACAGAGATGAAACATACAGCATAGGCAATATAGCTAATAATATTGTAATCATTTTATGTGGTAAAAGTGACTGCAGTTATTTGGTAAGTGTTGAGTAACATACAGAATTGTTCAATCACTATGTTGTACACCTGAAAGTAATATAACATTGTATGTCAACTATACTTCAATAATAATAATAAAAAATAAGCCCTGTTAATTAAATTTTGGTGTAATTGAAAGGCTCTGAATTATGGAACAAAATAATGAAATACATAAAATAAACTTGAGTTACAATGTTAGCTTTTTTACTTTACTAGCTGTCCAACTTTTAATTATGATTCTAGTAACTAACATCATGTATTTATTAACTGTAACATGCTGTGGAAAATGCTTTGGGTGGATTATTTGATTATATGAATTCTAATTTGGCCCTGCCACTTGACTAGCTATGCGACTTTGCTACAAATTACTTAATGCTTCTAAACCTTTTCTTTTTAAATGTTTATTTTTGAGAGAGAGTGCAGCATGAGCTGGGTAGAGGCAGAGGGAAAAGACAGAGGACATCATGCGGGGCTCGAACTCAAGAATGGTGAGATCATAATCCAAGCTGAAGTTAGATGCTTAACTGACTGAGCCACCCAGGCACCCTAATGCTTTTAAACTTTAATATATAAATTTGCCCCATATATAAAAATTGGGTTGCAAAACAACAATACCTCACCCTTAAGTTTTGGGAGAAAGAAATAATATAATCCAGGAGAATAGGGCTTGACCCATAGTGTTTACTAATGTTAGAGACAATAATATTATGTGACAGGCCTTGTGACTGTAGCTGGTTACAGGAAACCTAATAAGACACTGTCTCTGCCCTCCCCATTCCCAGGCACACATAGGCTAGTCGGGGAGGGATAGATTGGGAATAAGAGAAAGGCACTACTGAGCCTGAAGGAAAAAGCAATCCACTCTTTTGTTTTTTTTAAGTGTTTATTTTTTTGAGAGAGCGAGTGACAGAGCATGAGCAAGGGAGGGGCAGAGAGAGAAGGAGATACAGAATTCAAAGTAGGCTCCAGGCTCTGAGCTGTCATCATGGAGCCTGATGTGGGGCTTGAACCCATGAAGAACCATGAGATCATGACCTGAGCTCAAGTTGGATACTTGCTTGACTGAGTCACCCAGGCACCCCTCACTCTTTTTTTTTTTTTTAACCAAGATCCACTATCCAATAGGCCCACTTTAGTAATTCTTCACTAATAAGATAATTGAGTTATGCTATTGAAAGAATAATAGTTAATTAAAAGGAAAACACAAGGAAGGCTGAAGGACATCATAAAAATATCAGGATTATTTTTGGAAATGATGAGTAGCTGGATGTTACTATACAGCACAAAGCAAGAAACAAATTTTTACAAATGGAAGCCCACCAGTTGGATCCTGGAACCATGGAAATTTTGTCTTTGTGCTCACAGCCACTATTATACAAGGAAAAGACATGTTTTTCATTGAGAGGGCAGTTCTGTTGTTATTTTCCTGGGGCAGAGACCATGTCTGTCTTGCTTTCAGTTGTAAGGGGTCAGTGAACATTCTGTTATGACACAGGTGAATGATTCTCATTCAAGAATTTATGGCTAACTAACTTGGATGCAAATTAAAAAATAAATTAATTAAAAAAAAGAATTTATGACTAAAACACTGTGTAACTTGGTGCTCTGATGAGTTGTATAAAGAGATTTTGAGACTTCTGGAATTATAGGATTATTGTAAGAATTAAATGGTGTCATGTCATATCTAAAACACAAGTGAAGTGCTCAAAATAGAAAAAAATACTTTTTTTAATGTTTTATTTATTTCTGAGAGAAAGAGAGACAGCGTGAGCAGGGGAGGGTCAGAGAGAGAGGGAGATACAGAATCTGAAACAGCCTCCAGGCTCTGAGCTGGCTGTCAGCACAGAGCCCGACATGGGGCTCGAACCCACGAACCATGAGATCATGACCTGAGCTGAAGTCAGACGCTTAACCGACTGAGCCACCCAGGCGCCCCAGAAAAAAAAATACTTTAATAGTAATAGCCTTTAGCATAGTAAGTACTCAATAAACATTTGCCATTATTGTAATCATTATTATTAATGAAGTTCTCACAGTATTATCAAGATTATGATCAATTACTAATAGTACTTGATATTACTAGGGTTACTCATGATCATCAATATTAATAGTGATAATATTTATGAAGCTTTCATTAATACTCCCCAGACAGAGGATTGAGCCCCTAAGTTTATTGAAAGAATGGAAGCTGAACATGAATGAATGAATAAAGAATGAATGCTAGGCATCATAGTAGAGCCTGTGACATGTACATCAATGAATCAGGAGAATAGTAAAGGAACCATTTCTCTTTCCTTTTCTTTCTGGGGGAGAACTGGGTGATTTCTTGTTGGCATGGGATGATACAAGAGAAGGAGTCTTATACTCAAGGTTTGCGTTGCCATGACAGTAGGATTGCTGTTGAATATGGTGGAAGAGTGTGGGCTCTGGAGTCAGCCTTCCTTGGTCTGAATCTCTGCCCAGCCTCTCAGCAGCTGTGTGATCTGATGTTGGACAAGTCACTGAACCTTGATACCTACTTCATAAGGTTTCATGAAGCTTAAATAAAATAACAAGCCTAAAGCATTTCCTACAGACCTTCACACAAACTTTAACATAAATTGCTTTGTGGAGAATCTGCAGGCAGAGATGGAAATCACTTCTGCCTCCCCTGATGACTTAGTATGTATACACCGTGCTAAACTTTTGGGAGGCTCTGTGCATCTACCTTCCCTGGAGCTACAGATTTATGCTAGACTGACTCAGTCTTTTCTATGCCCAAAACAGATATGTTCATATTGTGGGGCTTACTGAGCCCAGCTTTGAAGATAAAGCTTTCTGCTCTGCGACCCTCTACGTCCTGAGCTCTATTCTCCACATTCCTCCAGAGTTGGGGTGCATGAACTTGCCAAAGCAAGGTCTAACATCCAAGAAATAGCCAGGAATGCCACTAGAATTCCTTGAGCATGAGATACATTACATAAAATACAAAATTAAGATGTAGATCTTATTGTCCTATGGTATTTCCAAAAGATACTATTGCTTTTTATTTTTTCACAGTTTCAATTTTCAAATTGAGATTTTTAAAAAATTATTTATTTTTGAAAGAGAGAGAAACAGAGCATAAACATGGGAACGGTAGAGAGAGGGAGACATAGAATCTGAAGCAGAGGGGGGAGGGGGGATGGGCATGGAGGAGGGCACTCGTGGGGATGAGCACTGGGTGTTATGTGGAAACTAATTTGACAATAAACTATTTGTAAAAATAATAATAAAAAAAAGAATCTGAAGCAGAATCTTCACAGAATCTGAAGCAGGCTCCAGGCTCTGAGCAGTCAGCCCAGAGCCTGATGCTGGGTTCAAACTCATAAATCACAAGATCATGACCTGAGCCGAAGTTGGATGCTTAACCAATTGAGCCACCCAGGCACCCCTTCAAATTGAGATTTCTGATAGGAGACATAACCAAAAGCAAACATTCTGTGCATTCTAGATTTCTGTTTTCCCATAGAACAGCATGCCTAATAGCAATAAAATGTCAGCCATATATGTAACTCTGAATTTTCTAGTAACAGTATTAAAAATAGTTAAAAAAGTGAAATTAATTTAAGCAATATTTTCTTTAACTCAATACATCTAAAATATTCTCATTTGAGCAGGTAATTAAATATAAAAATTAAGAGAATACTACACATTCTTTTTTTCATACTACGTCTTTGGGATCATGTATATATTTCACTGTTATGGCACATCTCAATTTAGACATTAAGTTTTCATTGAAAATACCTGAATTTGTACTCAGATTTCATAAAATTTTACAGTTAAGTTGATTTATGCATCCAAGTTTTTAAAAAAATACTTCCCAATGACTGAATCAAATATTAATTTTTAAAATTACTATTATTAATATGAAATGAGAAATTTAAGTCCATGATTGCACTAGCCACATTTCAAATTCTCAATAGCCACATGAGGTTAGCATCTACTGTATGATGCTTAGACCTTCCAGAACAGCAGCCAACTAACATTCATAGAGAACTTACATGTGTCATGGGTTATGCTCATTATTTTACATTTGTTATTGTAGGTAATCCTTGCAATGACCCTGGCCTCCCTTTGCTGTTATTTCTTATAATTCCTTCTTTCCTTCAGCATGCAGTAAGCAGACTGATATTTATTTATTTATTTATTCAAAGTTTATTTATTTATTTTGAGAGAGAGCAAGCAAGCAGAGGAAGGGCAGAGAAAGAGGGAGAGAGAGAATCCCAAGCAGGCTTTGTGCTGTCAGCACAGGACCTGATGCGGAGCTCAAACTCACAAACCATAAGATCATGACCTGAGCCGAAACCAAGAGTTGGATGCTTAACCAACTAAGCCACCCAGGTGCCCCACCAGACTGATCTTTAAAAACATGAATCCTATACAAGACTTTTTAAAAAAATGTTATTTATTTATTTTTGAGAGAGAGAGACAGAGAAACACAAGCAGGGGAGGGGCAGAGAGAAAGAGGCACACACAGGATCCAAAGCAGGCTCCAGGCTCTGAGCTATCAGTGTAGAGTGCAATGCTGGGCTTGAACTCATGAACTGTGAGATCATAACCTGAGCCAAAGTTGGACACTTAACCAACTGAGCCACCCAGGTGGCTGAATCCTGTACAAGCCTTAACCATTTTCATTAACTTTACACTCTGATTAGAATAAAGGTCAGAATTTGTTATCATGACTCATAAGGCCCACGCGATCTGGTCTCTACCCACCTGACTGACCTCATCTTGTCTACTTTCCATTTTGGATACTACAGTTCTTTCTGTTCCTGAAACACAGCAGTATTTGCCCCACTTCCAGACCTTTGTACTCAATGTTCCCTCTGCCTGAAGACATTAAGAGTCCTTCCTATGCTTTGCACAATTCTTATTCTTCAAGTATTGCCTTAGTATTACTTATGCAGCTCACTCTAATATGACACCCTGTACATTTCCTCTATATCATTTATCACATCGTAATGATACTGAGTATTTACTTGAGTATTATAACTCCCTTTACAAGGCTGTAAGAACCACAAGAGATTTGTCTGTATGTTTTGCTGTGAAATTCCTAGAGCCTAGCACAGTGTCTGGCACTCAATAGACAATCAAATATTGTATAAATCGATTACATTGGTAGGTATTATTATTACAAATAAGACCAAGGCTCAACGAGGTTAAAATTCTTCCCCAAGGTCACCCAGCTAGTAGAACAGAACAAGGACACAAAGCTGAGTCTAACCACAAAGTTTATGTTTTTCTAAAGAACAAAAGGAATGGGTAGGTACAGTAACCTTCAAAAAGGAATGGTTTTGAAGGTGATTTATATCTATAAAAATATATGTGGATATATACTTGGCAGGAAAACTCAGCCGTATTTTTTAGTGTCAAGCAAATGGCTCAGAGCCTGGTTAAAGACAAGGCCTTTAATGCTTGTGATAGATAGATGAAGGTCCCACATAAAATGGAGACTGAATGAATGTCTTGGGGTGAGTCATCCAGAAAACTGCCAAGGCAAGCACCCCACACCCACTTGCCTGACTGTCCAACATCCCCTCCCCCCATGCCTACAACCTGGTCATTTGGATAAAGAAAGGGTATTTGTGCCCCAACCACAAATGGAATGACTGACCTAGTACATTTTTTCCTGGGGACTCATGAGCTGGACCAAATAATTTATTCTGAGTTAGCAACGACACTTCCAACCTTGCTTTGCTGTATTAAATGTCAATGTCCATCTTAAAGCATAAAGCATTGTGTTCATGCTGCACAAACCTTTGCAAGTTCAGAAGGCCAATTTTCATCCAGCAGGTGGCAAGGACAGGAGTCAGAAGGAAGAAGAAGGGGACATTTGTGGAGTAGCTGCATGTCAAGCACTGTGCTGAACACTTTGATCTGTCATTGAGTCCTTCCAGTCTCCCTTTGAAGGAGAAAGAAACCTTTGCACTCTGGAAAGGAGACTGTTCCTTTATCATCTTCTGCTCAGGTCAAAGCAGAGACAGTGGATATTTGGACAGTTAAATAGTGTACAGGTTCCTCAGCAAGAAGCTCAATCCCAGGATTCAGATTTCAGCTTGTAAGGCCCCTACTCTGAGGCTCTCATTTTAAAGAGGATGCCTCTAACCTCCCCATCTCCCTCTGGTTAGTCTCTCACAGCACTCCATTTCACAAATCATGGCATGCTAAAAAATTATTTTCAATATTTTAATGATCTTTTATTTGGTTATTTCCCTTTTTTCTAAGGAGGAAGTATAGCAGAGTTTTAGAGCAGGAGTTGGCCAACTTTTTCTGTAAATGGCCAGGTAGTAAGAATTTTAGACTCTCTGGGTTATGGTCTCTGCTTCAACTGCTGGACTACTGTTGTCACATGAAAGCAGTCATAGGCACCATGTAAATAAATGAATGAGAATGTCTGTGTTCCAGTAACACTTTATTTACAAAAGCAGACATCAGGCTGGACTTGGCTGGAAGGCTGTAGTTTGCTGACCTGTGTTTTAGAGCACAGATTGTAGCATCACAGTGGGCAAGACTGAATAACAGCTCAGCCCCTGACTAGTCCTGTAAACGTGGACAAACTCCTTAACTTCAATAAAGTTCTGGTTCCCAACTGCAACATGGGGATAATAACAGTATTTCCCTTCTAGGCTGATTGGGAAGTATAAATAAATTAGCATCCGTAAAATACTTAGAACAGGGCAGGTCTTTAAAAATTAATGTCATCAACATTAGCTTTTAAGTTTCACAAAGGCAGGGGCCACATCAGTTGTGTCCTGAATGTTTGGCACAGTGCCTTGCAAAAAGTAGGCAGTCAGGAAACACTTGTAAAGAAATGAATGAATCAATGATCTCTTATTAGCCTCAAGATTAAAAAAAATCAACAGGGTTTATTCTCTGTTGCTTTTGAAATATATAAAGTAGGTTTTTCTTTTTCTTTTTAAGTACCATAAAAATTTTCCCCAACTCTAACTTCAGGCTGGGTTCTCTATACAACTCAGACCCCAGCATCAGACTAAAATTCTTTCAAAGCCAGAAAAGAAGGCAGCTTCCATTGTGCAAATCAAATATACTCCCCAGTAAAAACATCTCAGAGTGTGTATTTCCCATAAATCCTTGGGGAAATTTACCAAAATACCAGATTGTTTAGGAAGTGTCTTTTTTTTGGCCATGCTGACTATCTCACAGTACCTTGTGATTTTGAGTTCAAGACTGCGAAAGCACTTAGTAATGCCCCAAACATAATCTGAGGTCCGTTCTAGAATACTTTAACCTGATATTTGTAGATCTTTACTTTGCTATTTAAGACATTAATTATGGCCACCTTGGAAAACTTCTTGGAAGAATAAATATGGAATAAGTATTCACAGATGTTGGAAAGGCACAGCTTATGAAGGAAACCAACTTCCCAAACATTCCTGTTACCTGTCTAGTTATCCCTATGTTTAGAGATTGCCAAGGAAATGACTGGTGATCCATGACTTTCTTTGAACCATGATGTATTGGCTCAAATTTTTCAAAAAGTCTAAGATAATTACAGCTATATGACTCATTGGTGAAAGCTCATTTTATCTCCTTGTGGTCTTAAGTAGCTTCACCCAGGTGCACTTAAGATGAATTTCCCCTTTGTTACTGAATTTTATATTAGTTCAGTCCCAATCTGGCAATAGAAAATATATGCACAGCAGGACACTCACCCAGAAGTGACAGAAAACTATCAGCATCTTTGGAACATAGGTCTAAAGTTGGATAATTTGACCACACCAAGTGTTTACCTAGCATTTCAGCAGGTAACCCTGTGTAATTGAACATGCATGAGCTTTGCAGCTGAGTGTGCTTTACGTAGATTACTTTGGTTCTCTTAGCAGCTCTGAGCTAGGCAAAGCATGTATTTTTCCTACCCCACAGAAGAGAAAACTGAGGGGACTTGCTCAGGCCATGATAACTAGTGGGAGAGTTTCATTTACAGCCAGAAGGGCACAGAGGTTGCATACTTTAGGGGTTCTTCATCTTATTTGTTCTATGAACTTCTTTGGCAGTCTGCTGAATCCTATGAACCCCCTTCCAGAAAAATGTTTTTTAGTGCATAAAGCAAAATACACAGGATTATGAACAAAATAAATTATATTTAAGTACAGTTACTGGAATATTAAAAAATATATTTTTGTGATATATGTCACATTTATTATATGTGTGTATACAATTAACACATTAAATATGGCAGGTATAATAACTACCATAATTTTGAAGTAGTGATGAGCATAGACAATATTTTAACATATCTAAAATAACCATAACATGCTATAAAAGGCCTGTGATTTTTTTGGTGAAAAAGTCACAGATTTTGCTAATATTACTGTGGTCTGTTGCCTACAATTATAACATAAGGAGAAGCTAAATTTCAACTCAAGGTCAGTGAAAAAAAATGTAATATTTTTCCCCATTCAAATTCATGACTCTCCCCCTTAAATTTGTTTTAAATTTTTACTTATTTATTTTTAGAGAGAGAGACAGAAAGCATGAGTAGGGGAGGGGCAGAGAGAGAGGGAGCGAGAGAATCCCAAGCGTGGTCTGCACTGTCATTGCAGAGTCCGATGTGGGGCTCCATCTCAGAAAACCATGAGATCATGACCTGATCCAAAAATCAAGAGTCGAATTGAGCCACCCCCACCCCGAATGTTATCCATGGCCTTGTGGGGTCTGTAGACCCCAAGTAAGAACTCTTTAATCTAATCCTTCATAAACAAATGAGAAGAGAAATTGAGGGTCAGAGAGGGAAAGAGATTTATCTGGGATGACTTAGCCACATAATAGCTGGGATTAAACTAGAACCCAGGCAGATGGGGGGCAACTGGCTGGGTCAGTCACAGGCAGCTCTTGATTTCAGGATTGTGAGTTCAAGCCCCACGTTGGATGTGGAGCCTACTTAAAAAAAAAAATAAACTAGGACCCAGGGGTTGAATAGATCTTCCTTAAAGGGCTGCTATGAAGAATAAGCACAATAATATATGTAAAGACTTCTCACAATATCAAATGCATAAGAGCCATCTTGCAGAAAAGAGTGTCCATGTGATACGGTAGAAGTACACAGATGGCACTTTCTGGAAATCTCCTTAAAAGGGGGGACAGAATCAGCTGAATGTGGCTTTGCCCTTCTCCCGTTTCTCTTTGGGAGTGGAAGAGGGACATTACGGCCATGTTAGAAGGATGGTTCAGGCAAACTCAGGAAGGACATGGGCTTTTCCTGGCAGCATGGGGCGGCCACAGCATCCTTGGACTGCCTACCTCCAGACTTTCTACATGACAGAAAACCAAAGTCTTCTGATTGTGCAAGCCACCATTACTTATGTTCTCTTATGTGCAGCCAAACTCACCCCCTCTCTGACATAGTCCTCTTTCTGGCTGGGTGACTGAGCCTTTCTGAGCCCCTCCTCTATAAGAGCCCCATTCAAGGTTATTTGGTGAGGGGCAGAGGATATAGAGGAGTTAAATGCCATGCCTAGCCCAATTTCAAGTGCACAGAAAAAGGCAGCTGTTATTACCATTACTGTTTCAGTGTCTCACGATGCAGCGTGCTTAGTACCAGATTGGCTCCTAGCTTCAAAACCACACACAGCCTCACAATCCCTCCACCCTCCCACTGCAGCTCTGGTACACATGTCTCCAATTCAGCCTTGATTAAATGCTTATCAGGTCTCACAGAAAGGAACAGTTTATGAAAATGGTGACAGTGACAAAACACCTAATAATTAGCGGCTAACAACCACAGACACAGAGGCAATTGGTGGTTTATATAAATTCAGGGACTAAAGCAACTTCTTTGCATTCCTCAGATTTTTTGCATAAGCCCCGTGAGTGATTTCTGCCAGTAGTGTGGCATGAGAAGTGTTTGGAGAGGTTGTGGGGAGGCTGAGAATGACCTTTCAACACCAAATGCCCCTACCCCCACACCCCATGCCCTGCTCCAGTGGTCACTCTGCTGGACCTTCTGCTATCAGAGCTGGGAGCCTGTGGGTGGTGAGAGCATGCAGAATCCCACAGGCCTTAGAAGGGGCCAACAGGTAAAGATGTAGTGGGGGTTCCCAAAGATGCACTTGGCCTACAGACTTGACACAGGACACTGCTAGTTTTCCACTGGGTCCCTTTCCTTCTCTTTGTGGGTTGGGGACAACATGGGATGCTAATGCCTGCCCAAGTAGACTTTCTTCTCCATGGGGCCTAGAAGTGGTGCACATGGCTCTCAACACTCAGGGCTGGTGGGGCCTCTGGAGATGTACTGGGCAGGCTAAAAACTTGGCACTCCTTCCCATTAATATCCCTTTGTCATCAACATCTTTTAAAATAACACCATTTTAAAAATTCAGTAGAAGCAGCAGCCTAACTTGGATTCCCATTGCCATCCCTCCAAAGTGACATCAACACCAGTGTGCTGTGTGTCCTTCCAAAAGATTTCAGTACACTGTTATGGACTGAATTACGTGTTCCCAAAATTCAAACGTCGAAGCTCTAACTCCCAATGTGGCTGTATTTGGAGATAGGACCTAAAGGAGGTAATAAAGCTTAAATGAGATTGTAGGGGTGGGGCCTCACTCCAAAAAGGAGTGATGGCCTTAATAAGAAGAGGAAGAGACACCAGGGATGCACAGTCACAGACAAAAGGCCATGTGAGGACATGGGAGAAGGCAGCCATCTGCAAGGCAACGAGAGAGGCTTTGCAGAAACCAACCACACTGATATCTTGATCTTGAACTTTGAGCCTCCAGAACTGTGAGAAAATAAATTTCTGTTGTTTAAGCCACCCAGTCTGTGATATTTTCTTATGGCAGCACAGGAGAGCTAAAACGCACCTTAATTATATGAATACTGGAGTAGGCTAATTTATCAAAATGTTACATTGTGCTTCATCTCTATATTTTCCCCTTCCTCCTTTTACCAGGTAGGCAATCAGCTTTTGCAATTCCTTGCCCTGGGGGTAGCTAATATGTATCATCTCTTAAAAAGTTTTGTTTCCACCCTCTGGAAAACAGTGTGGAGGTTCCTCAGGAAACTAACAATAGAACTCCCCTATGACCCAGCAATAGCACTGCTAGGAATTTACCCAAGGGATACAGAAATGCTGAGGCATAGGAGCACATGTACCCCAATGTTCATAGCAGCACTCTCCACAATAGCTAAAACATGGAAAGAGCCTAAGTGTCCATCAACAGATGAATGGATCAAGAAGATGTGGTTTATCTATACGATGGAATACTACATGGCAATGAGAAACAATGAAATCTGGCCATGTGTAGCAACATGGATGGACCTTGAGGGTGTTATGCGGAAACTAATTTGACAATAAACTATTTAAAAAAAAAAGTTTTGTTTCCATTCCTATGAGTTCTACATGAAAATATTTGTTTGCCCACATTTCCCCCTGAAAGCAAATTGTCAAACTTTGCCCTTTTGTTTTTATTTAGTGAGGATGAGAAAGAAATGATGTTCCATAAATAAAAATTCAGAGAAACATGAATCACTGAGTTGTGTCTCCTTCCACTAGGAAAGCAGAATTAACGTTCCAAGAGAAAATTCAAGAAAGCATCTCTTGTTGTTCCATGGACTTATTCTCCTTTTAAGTCTCATTTGTGGTTTTTCTGAACCAGATAACGTTTGGGAAAGCAGGTTAAAAGGTGCAAAATTATGTCAATTAAATACGTCACCCACTCCCCAGGAACAGAACCACACTACGCATTATTTGGTTTCAGAATTTCAGCTACCGCAAGGTACCCATTGACTTCATCAGCCGATTGTCAATTATTTTCAGCATATTCTTGTTCTAGCCCACTCACATGGTTCAGATGAATTAATCACCCCTTACCAGCAGGCACTTAGGAAAAAAGGAACTTCTTACTTTCTGGTGTGGGCAAGAAGGAACAGCAAAAAATGGCATCAACTCTTTATGTTTCATTCTTCTGACTCCAGAGCAGAAGACATCCATGGATGGCACCTATTTTTTATATGGAGTTTTCTGTTTTCTTTTTGTCTTTTTTTTTTTTAATGTTTTATTTATTTCTGAGAGAGAGAGAGAGCGAGCGAGCAGGGGAAGGTCAGAGAGAGAGGGAGACACAGAATCTGAAGCAGGCTCCAGGCTCTGAGCTGGCTGTCAGCACAGAGCCCGACGCGGGGCTCGAACCCACGAACCGTGAGATCATGACCTGAGCTGAAGTCGGACGCTTAACTGACTGAGCCACCTTGACGACCCTAGACGGAGTTTTCTTATCCAAAGTTAGTGACTCCTGCTGGATCAGTATTTAGAACTTGGATCTCCACTATCCATGCCTGTGAGAACCAAGGACAGGGTTGGCTGTGATGACCATGATTATACACAGCAGCAGTACCAGCGTGCGACAAGGACCCCCCATGCCTGAACTCCTAGTCTTGTCCCTCAGCCTGGATCCAGCTTCTAATTGCCCATCTCTTCCACATTTGTAAATAGGACTATTCTATCCTAGGAGCTGAGTTCAATTAATGAGGCCTTTCTTTTGGCCAGGCTCTGTTAGGGGGTTGCACAAAGTTATATTTTGATTTGAGACACGTTTGGAGCCAAAATATAAATCACTATGTGAACACCTACTTTTTAAATTTATTTTTAAAGGGAGTAGGGGACCCTGGGTGGCTCAGTCTGTGAAGCATCTGACTCTTGATTTAGGCTCAGGTCATGATCTCATGGTTTGTGGGATTGAGCCTCATGTTGGGCTCTGCACTGACACTGCAGAGCCTGCTTGGGATTCTCTCTCTCGCTCCTTCTCTCCCTCTGCTCCTCCTCTGTTAGCATGCATGCACTCTCTCTTTCTCTCTCTCAAAATAAATAAATAAACTTTAAAAGAAAAATTAAGAGAGTAGAAGCAATTATAGGAGAATGTTTCCAAACACAGGCAGAATAGAACCTAAGAAATATGCTCTTCACTATGATTACTAAACATTTTGTTGACTCTGACCAAACGTGCAGAGTTAGGTCTGTGTTAGGAAAGAGTGAATATTTTTTAATCTCCCCACAAAGAACTGTCTTCTGGTGCAGGAATGAGACCAATTAGCTTTTCCACTAATTCATCCCTGTGATGTTTTAGCATTTCTATAGATTTTCCCTTCACCCAGGAAGCCATACAGCTGGTTGGCCACTGAATCCAGCTGTCTACTCTAAAATCCCAGGGCTTTCACGGTATCAGTGAAGGTCATTGGGAACCTTTGTAATGTTTTCTCTTATCTAGGAAGATTTTTCTAAAGTCTAAAGCACAGATAGCTGTTTTGTTACACCATAACATTAACAGCCCTTTGGATCTTTTATTTAGAGATGGTGCTCATTTGGGGGCTTCTTAGTAATCACTGCCCTGAGGGCTCTTGGAATAGGATAGATGATGAGAAAACTTTTAAGTGCTTGGAGAGATATCTTGACCTCACTTCTAGAGACTGGCCCTGCCAGTGGCATCCTCTTGGAAAGATAATTAGGCCAGTAGTGACAGCACAACTCATGAAGACCTATTTCTAGAAGATTCTTTCACTTCTGGAGGATGAGGTGGGATTCTGGAGTCAGCGAGATTGACCAAGCATTCTTTTTGTCAACTGCCATCCCTCCCCTGCTGAGGATTTGTTATGGAGTCACAGCAGAGTCCCCAATTACCTTCAGGGTCAGCTCAGAAAGCCTTGGACCAGAAGCCAGCTCCTGTCTGCTCAGCTTTAATTTCCAAACCACAGGCCTTCCTGGCTCACTCCACTTGCTCCATTGCAGTGACACAGTGACAGGGTGGGGGTGAATGGGGGCTGGTGCAATCTGAGTCTAAATCAGAACCTTGTTCATAGCCTATAATTTCAAAAGGTTTGATGGGCTATAGTTCCTGAGAAGTAATAGAAGTGATTGAACAGTGTACTTACCATCTCACAAACTACAGTCATTAGCATATCCGCATCATGATTTTTGCCATTTCTGAGGTCAGTAAATTAAAAGAATGATTTCATCACTTAAAATTTATTTTAAAAGGAAAATGTTATGTCATCTGCATAGTTGAAATCCTAGTGCCACTTGCTCTAAAGAGAAGTTCTCAGTAAAAGTGACTACAGTGAAAACAAAACAGTATTCAGTATTATTAGATTTGAGTTCTGAGGTTGCCCGCCTACAGCTCTGAGCTGGAGGTCTGCTATCTCATTACTTAAAACAAAACAACAGTGACGCTTGAGTGGCTCAGTCAGTTAAGCGTTCAACTCTTGATCTTGGATCTGGTCTGCTTGGGATTCTCTCTCTCCCACTCTCCCTGCCCCTACTCCTCTCTCTCTCTCTCAAAATATATAAATAAGCTTTAAAAAAATAGAGATTGTTAGGTGTTAGAGGGGTTTTAAGGATTTATTAGCATCAGAGTGAGACTTTCTTTTTTTTTTAATATTTTTATTTATTTCTAGGATAGAGAGAGACAGCGTGACAGGGGAGGGTCAGAGAGAGGGAGATACAGACTCTGAAACAGGCTCCAGGCTCTGAGCTGGCAGTCAACACAGAGCCCGACGCGGGGCTCGAACCCACAAACCATGAGATGATGACCTAAGTGAAAGTCGGACACTTAACTGACTAAGCCACCCAGGCGCCCCTGGAGTGAGACTTTCAACCTGATGTAATCAGAAGTAAAAGAGAGTACTTTCTCATTCTCTGGTTCAGTCTTAATGGCCCATTCAGTGTTTTGGCTCAAAGTATTATGAAGTAGACCCAGTGCAAAGCGCACCACCTGAGCAGTTATGGCATCTTAAAAAGTTAGGACCAGAAGAGCATAATAGGGACGGGCTTCCTTCTTGCACAGCTGAGGGGAGATGAGGACTGACAGTGTATCGCTTCTGTTTCTCTCTACTATAGACAATGCCATAGCAACACCCTTGTACATCTTTGTGTGCTTGAAGCACTATCTCTGTGGTCGGAGGCCTCCATGTGCTCTGCTGAAGGGATGTTTGCTTCAACTGTTTCAGACGTTAGGGGCGCCTGGGTGGCTCAGTTGGTTAGGCCTCTGGCTTTGGCTCAGGTCATGGTCTCAGGGTTTGTGGGTTCAAGCCGCTCATGGGGCCCTGTGCTGACAGCTCAGAGCCTGGAGCCTGCTTTGGATTCTGTGTCTCCCTCTCTCTCTATCCCTCCCCTGCTCGTGCTCTGTCTCTTTCTCTCTTGAAAGTAAATAAACATTAAAAAAATGTTTTAGACATTGTCAAGTTGCCCTCCAAAATGTTTGCACTGACTCACACCACCCCCTAGCCCTGTATGAGGTTGCCTCTGTCTCTATACTCTCAATAGATAGTCATTGTGAAAAAATATATTTCCTGCTGTGCTTTTAGAACTGTCTAGAACCCAGGCCACTCTGCACATGTTCATTTTTTTCTTTTCTTTTGCTTTCTTTTCTTACTTTGAGAGAGACACACAGAGAGAGGCAGAAAGAGGAGAGAGAGAATCCCAAGCAGGCTCCGCACTGTTAGTGTGGTGCCTGATGTGGGGCTCGAACTCACGAAACACGAGATCTTGACCTGAGCCAAAAGCAAGAATCGGACATTAACCCACTGAGCCACCCAGGCACCCAGCACATGTTTTTTCTAATGACACAGTAGCTAACCAGCGAGGTTGTGCTGGGGGCGTCTCCCTCCAGGAATGCCTTCCCTTCCCCTCCCGTTTGCCTTTTCACAACCTTCGAGGTGGGCTGCAGCTCCCTCTCCTCAGATGCTCCTGCCTCAGCCTCTGCCCGGAGGCTGCTGCTGTGTAGTCGAGATTTATCTAACTGCCCATTCCACCATTTGTTCAACATCACCTGTCCTTAATTTAGAACTTCTTGGATCTTCCCACCAAAATGCCCCTAGCTGCAGGGCAGAGTGAATGCATATCTGGAAGCACGATTTCAAGTGGTTAAAGAAGAGGAAAATTTCTTTGAAGTCCCTTATTTTATCTTAAACTCTAGTTTTATATTAAACATGTTTCAAACCTGGTCTTGTCCAGTAAAATAGCTGCTCTGGGACATGGCCCACGTTTACCCTCCAGCATTGTGGAGTCCCTGGCACGTCTCTGTATAACCCGGGCTGGAAAATGCGGCCTGGGCTTTATCTTCCTCCCTAGTCTCAAAGCTCTCCAGGAAAGGGATTCAGATGTAGACCCAGCTCTCTGTCACAAGGAAGAAGTTCAGTATTTCTGTGTTAACTTATACTTTCTGCCTCTTTGACTTGTCTCCTGGAGAGGGTAAAGACCAGTCATACAGAGACCCTCAGCGTTGTAAGGGACTGTGAGTATGAAGTCTCTATCCGATTTTCCGGTGTGATACCTGCTAATGTGTATGTCTCCTATTACTGCTGTAACAAACCGCTACAAACTTAGCAGCATAGAACAACACAATGTGTTCACTTACATTTTTGGAGGTTGGAAGTCTGAAATAAGTTTCACTGGGTTAACGTTAAGGCATCGCAGTTCTTTCTGGAAGCGCTAGAGGAAACTGTTTCCTTGTCCTTTCCAGCTTCCAACGCCGCCTATGTCTTCCGACTCTTGGTCCCTTTTTCTTCATTTTCAAAGTCAGCTGTGCAGCATCTTTTAACGTCTTTCTCTCTGTCCTAACTCAGACCGAAACACCAGCGCGGGGGTTCAGAGAAAGCGGGCAGAGCAGCGCACACTGAATTGCGGTGTTTGCAGGCAGGTCCTTCACACTCCGTCGCTTAGGCGCGGTGGACAGCAGGTGGCGCCGGGGTCCGCCTCAACGCCGAACTTGCCCCGTTCGAAGCACCTGCTCAGGGGAAGGGAGAGTGGCGCGGTCGCGGTCACTGCAGTGTCTCAAGAACTGGTTTCCCAGTCTCTGCACGTACGGAGTAAGGATGCCCGGCTCTGGGCCCCGGGAGGCTTCGTCTTCTTTGCTGCGTGCAGCTGGAGAAGTCGGGACTCCAGCGCGCTGCGCCCGCAGGAGAGACCCTCGCACCTGGGCGCGCTGCGCCCCCCGCGGGGCTGGGGGTGGGGTGGGGGTGGGGGGACAGCGGCCAGACCTCCAGGCAGTCACAGAAAACGCAGAAACCCAACGCCAAATATTTGTGAGCCTGCAAAAGGAGGAGATTGAAACCTCTCGGGGTGATTAAAACGGAAGTGTCAGAACCACTGCTCTTTGGTTTCTGGAAATGGGCTGGAGCTTCTTAACAACACTGCCCCTTTGACCCCAGGCGTGGCACCTTCCTTGCTTGGAAGCAGGGGTGAGGAGGTCAACCATTTTAAACTTATGGGTCAGGGTCGCCTGCGTGTTAAGCCTCCGATTTCCGCTCAGGTCATGAACTCACGGTTTGTGGGTTTGAGCCCAACGTGGGGCTCTATGCTGAAAGCTCGGAGCCTGGAGCCTGGTTTGGATTCTGTGTCTCCCTCCCGCTCCCTTAAAAAACCAAACTTCTGGGTCAGATGAGAGGCTTACTTTCTCTGAATCCATCCTGAGTTTCAGGCAGATGGTTTAAGACAGATAGCAGGCAGGTCACGACTGGAAGTCCTCCTATCAGGCCTTAGGGAGAGAGGTACTGGCTCCTTCAACTCAGTGTTTGCAAGCAGGTCCCAGAAGACAGTAGACCCAGTGGGGGATCTTGAGGCAGTAAAACACAGTCCTTTTACTGTCAGGTGCATACAGTGCTTCTCAAAATGACCACCTAGGACATTTGCTAAAAATGCAGATTACTGGGCTGTACCTTCACCTACTAAGTCAGCAGGAGGAGGTCAAGGGTGAGTCTGTGTTCTCATTAAGCCCCTGAGAAGTTCTTCTCCTCAAAGTTTGAGAACCACAGCTCCAGCTCTTGATACCCAAAGCGGGCAGTTTGGCTGCAAGAGCCAGCCTCTGAGCACCTTCCCCCTTGCAAAGTGACTAGCTCTAGCCACAGGTGGCTGTGGGAGGGTGCAAATTAGGTCACATGAACGTGAAGAATCATTGTTCTTGTCTGGTCCCCACCTATTAAACCTCAAGCCCTCTTTAAAATTAAAAAAAAAATTTTTTTTAACATTAAAAAATGTTAGAGACACACAGTACATGCAGGGAAGGGGCAGGGAAAGATGGAGACACAGAATATAAAGCAGGCTCCAGGCTCTGAGCTGTCAGCACAGGGCCCAATGTGGGGCTTGAACTCACGGACCATGAGATCATGACCTGAGCCAAAGTCAGAAGCCCAACTAACTGAGCCACTCAGGTAACCCCAAATTTTTTGAATTAATTTTTTAATGTCTTATTTATTTTTGAGAGAGAGAGAGAGAGAGAGAGACAATGAGTGGGGGAGGTGCAGAGAGAGGGAGACACAGAATCTGAAGCAGGCTCCAGGGTCCGAGCTGTCAGCACAGAGTCCGATGCAGGACTCGAACCCATAACTGCAAGATTATGACCTGAGCTGAAGTCAAATGCTTAACCGACTAAACCACCCAGGTGCCCTAAACCCTGGGCCCTCTTAAAAAGTCTCCCCAAATATTTCTGGGGGCTCTTGTGAATTCCTCATCTCCTACCACCCCCTTAACTAGCTGCTTTCTGCAAGCTGCTTGAACAAGGAACCACAAGTGTAACCACCACAGCTCAATCTCCTTCCTGATGTGTCACAAGTGGCTCTCTCCCTTGGGGCAATGTCCCTGTGCTCGCAAAGCTGAGAATCCTCAAGGGCCCACTGGAAGTGTCTTCCCCTCAGGTCTCACAGTGCCCCAGCCATGCTTTGTTCCAAGCAGAATGCTCATTTCTGGCTCAGGATCAGATTTTGTCACCACAGCCTTGTTTGGGTTCCCAGGTGCCCCAAAGTCATTTGAGGAAAGAGTTTCTTCAGAGATGAAAAGTGGTGTGCTGGTAAATTGCCTTCCAAAAAAGAAAACCAAAGCCCTGATTTGTAGTATTTGCTGCTATCTGCGGCATAAATATTCCCATGGCAGCAGACTTTAAGCTACCAGTGTGATGTCACTGAATGCAGAGTTGGAAAGACATGCTGATGATTGGCCTCATAGCTGGTAAAGAGCAACTTTAGCACACCACTACTTGAGGCCTGGCCAAGGACCAGATACCAAGACATCATTTGTCTGATGTGGGGCTCGAACTCACGGACAGTGAGCTCATGACTTGAGCCAATGTTGGGCACTTAACTGACTGAGTCACCCAGGCAGTACTCACTCAACAAATTTTTAATGAGTGCCTACTTAGTGCCAATTGCTACTCTCTGACCTGGGGATCCAGAAGTAAATACAATGGATTGAGTTAGTTCTTGCCTGGGTGAAGTTCATATTCTAACGGAGGAGACAAATAAACAAATAAACAGATTAACAGTTCGTGACAAGTGCTATTAAAAAAAAAAAGGGAAAGCCAGGTAAGGACCTACAGGGGTAGGCGATCTATTTTAGAGCAAGTGATGAGGGGAGACCTCTCTGAGGTGGTGACATCTGATCACCAAATGAAATTGGGGGAGAAGCCACTGAGGGAGAGAGAGACAAGATGTCAGCTGGAGTCTTGTTAAGTTTGAGAGGCCTATGAAAAGGCCTGGACTGTGACACAGTTTGGGAGTGGTCACCATGTGGATAGAGTTTAATGCTACAGGATGGAGGAGGTCACCTGGGGAGTAAACAGAAAGATCCAAGGACTGAGCTGTAGAGGGCTTCAGCACTGAGGGGTTGGGAGGAGAAGGTTCTCCGCTGAGAAGGAGCGGTCAGCTGGCTTGGAGTCTAAATGAAAGAAGTGCTTAAAAATATAGGGGAGTAGGATCCACTGTGCCGAATGCTGCTGAGAGGTGCCCGCAGATGAGCACCTGTCCGAGCCCTTCATGACCTTGACAAGCATGGTTCCCAGGGAGCGGTGGGGATGGAAGCTGTTTGCAATGGATGGGAGAGGGAATGGGGGCTCAGAGGGGAGACATGGGTGTAAGCACAAAAGAGGGTTCTGTCAAGGGAAATAATGAAGTAGGTTGGTATCTAGGAGACAGGGGTTGGGGGTCAACAGAGAGAGAAAGGTAAAGACTGAGGATGCTGGAAAAAAAGGGATCATTGTCCCTCTGCCCCCAGATGTCCACCTACATAACTGGCCTTCTTGCGACTCCTTTGATTCTGTGCATGTTAATTTATGCAAGCGGATGCTTGGAGGGCCCCTGGACCACTGGCACAGCCGGCCCAGTCACACCACGAGTCCCAGATTCTGTTTGACTGCAGCTCCTGCCACATTCCATCACCGAGGCTGAGTGGCTGGGTGGTTCTTCTGGGTTCATCACCATACCCCGAGCACATCTGGATTGGAGGAGGCCCTCAGCAGTACATGGCAAAAGCTGTTGAAAGAATGAACACCTGTCCCTCTGAGACCCTTAGGAAGGACGCTGAAGGTCCAGTACAACCATGCTGGAGTACCTGGAGCTGAGCCTTGCCATGAGGAAGATCCTAAAAGCAAGCACCTGGGGCCCTGACATCTCCCTGCAGGTAGTTCCTGGTGCTGGGGGGTGAGGGAAGACCTGCCCAAGGTGTCCCCTTACAGGGGTCAGAGTGGGGGGCTGGTCCACTCCTGGGGGTCCCTGGGCAAAGCTCTGCAGACTGTGTCAGGGAAGCCACCAGCTTCTCCCTTTGGAGCCCCTCCCTGAGAAATCTGCTGAGCGCATCCTGGGATCAGGTGAGGAGGGAAGGAAGGAGGCTGCTTGCACCCTGGATGCTGCAGCAGACACTGCCTTATGAAACTCTGCTCTGCAGAAGCTCGTGAGCCATGGCCTTGAGCTGGGTTAGTTGTGTGGGCCTGGCCCCTGCACACCTGGCCGAGTCAGCATGCTTCATCTTTCATGTATGTGCGCACACAGAACATCTCAGCTGGCTTCACCAGCCGAGATAGACGGTGGCAATAGCTTGGACGTCCTCTGGCTAGTGAGTGGCTGGATGATAATTGGTGATGTTCATCCGCATCTCTGCCCCGCCTATCCCTTCCTTACATTCAAGCGGGCAGCAGGCTCTGTGCTTCCCTCCCTCACATGAGGCCTGGGGGTGGGGTGGGGGGAGCAGACACAGCATGCAAGTTTTCCTGGCTTTGTTTTCTGAAAGCCCCAGACCAGAGAGAGGGCAGAGCTGGGGGGTAGGAGAAGGGAGCTTGGAGGAGCAGACGGGTGAGAGGCACTTCTTCCCACATACAAAGGGGGTGGGGGTTTCTGCAGGCTGGGCATGTGCGGCGCAAGATCAGTGGGCTGCCTGATTCAAATCTGGGAGGCCACATCCTTCTGGACGACTTAAACTTCTCTAAGCCTAAAAATGAGGCAATTACAATGCCCACTTCACTGATGTGTTCTTGTAGCGTCACAGCTTTCGTCCTCAGGCTCTGGGTTGCTTGCTGTGAGCTGATTTGTATCCTTCCCACTCCCAGTTCCTATGCTGATGCCCTAATTTCCAGCACTTCAGAATGTGACTGTATTTGGACATACGGTCTTTAAAGAGGCTAAACAATGTAAAATGAGGTTATTAGGGTGGACCCTAATCCAGTATGACTGGAGTCCTCATAAGAAGAGGACATTTGGACATAGACCTGCATGAAGGAAGGACCCTTGGAGGACACCGGGAGAGGATGTCCAGCTACAAGACAAGGAGAGAGGCCTCAGAGAAAACTAACCCTGCTGACACCTTGATCTTCGATTTCTAGCCTCTGGCACTCTGGGAAAGAAATTTCCGTATTTAGTTATGGCAGCCCTCGCAAAGTCATGCAATACTAAATAAACTTTGGAGGTCCTTGAGGTTGGGAAGCACAAATCCACCTCCCCTAATTTGGATGGGGAAAAAATGAAACCAGGTAGATTTATACAAAAGAATGTTATTTAGCCTTAAAAAAGAGAGAAATCCTGCCATTTGAGACAACACGGATGAACCTGGACGACACTGTGCCAAGTGACATAAGCCAGAATAGAAAGACAAATACTTTATGATCTCATGTGTATGTGGAATCTAAAAAGTTGGAGTCATAAAAATGGAAAATAGAATGGTGGTTGATGGAGGGGGTGGGTAGGGGGAAAAGGGGGAAGTTGGTCAAAGGGTATGAAGTTCCAGATATGCAGGATGAGTAAGTTCTGGAGATCTAATATAGAGCATGGTAACTCTAGTTGCTAATACTGGATCATACACTTGAATTTGCTGAGGGTAGATCTTAAGTGTTCTTGACATGTCCACATAAAAAGTAACTACATGAAGTGATGGGTATGTTAATTAGCTTGAGTGGGGTAATCCCATTTCACAATGTATACATGTATCAACACATCAAGTTGTCCACCTTAAATATACACAATTTTATTTGTTAATTATATCTCAATAAAAGCTGGAGGAAAAAGAATCAAACCACAAAACACATCCCTTCCTGGCCTAATTTCCTATCCTTCCCTCTCATCCTCTGTCTCCTTGGCAAGTTAAGATCAGAAGGTGCAGATCTCAAATCTTGCTCAGCATTTCATTAGCTCTGTCAAGAGAGCATGAACATGTTTTGGGCACCAGTTAGATGCTAGGGGTGATGGTTATGAGCAGAGGTTGAGGGTCAGACGGCCTGAATAGAAATCTGAGGTCTTCTTTCCTTTCTAGTCTCTGTTGCTGTGTAAGCAACTCGTGGTGGAAAACAGAAGCAGTGGTTTATTATTATCTGTCATGATTCTGGGGGTTGATAGGACTCAGTCGAGTGCCTCTTGCTCAAGAATCACTTACAGTCTGGTGGTTGAGGCTGGCTGTTGGCTGGGCCCTCAGTTGGCAGAAGCATCTACACATGGCCTGAGCTTCCTTGCAAAACAGCTGGTGGGGTCCTCTGCTCCTGCTTCTTGCTCACCTCTGCGTAGCCACATCTTTCAGACCCAGTTCAGATGCCGCTTCCTCCATGAAGTCTTTCTGATCCTGTGCACATGGATGTGAACCCTTTCTCCCTCAAATTCCTGAAGCCCTCTATTTTACTTGGCTCCAATGGCATATTCATAATCAACTTGCCATTTATTGATCAATCACCATGTACTAGGTACTGTACTAAACATACCACATGGCCTATTTATTTATTTATTTATTTTTTTACAAATAGTTTATTGTCAAATTAGTTTCCACATAACACTCAGTGCTCATCCCCACAAGTGTCCTCCTCCATGCCCATCCCTCCTCCCCCCCACATCCATCAGTCCTCAGTTTTTGTCAGCATTCAAGAGTCTCTCATGGTTTGCCTCTCTCCCTTTCCCTCACCATTTCCGCCCTTCTTCTCCCCCTTGTTCCTCAGTTAAGTTCCTCCTAATCCTCCTATACGTGCAAACATATGGTATTTGTCCTTCTCTGCCTGACTTATTTCACTCAGCATAACACCCTCAAGGTCCATCCATGTTGCTACACATGGCCAGATTTCATTGTTTCTCATTGCCATGGAGTATTCCCACATGGCCTATTTAAACTGATCTTCACGACACCCCTTGAAGACAGGATTATCCCCATTTTACAGATTGCGAAAGCTGCCCCTCAGAGATGGTAGGGGATTTGCCCTAGTAGACAAAACTAATAAATGGGTGAATCAAAATTCTCACCCAGTTTTGTCTGACTTTGTGGTTCTCACGCTTAACCCTTGTGTTCCGGGGCCTCTTTCTACCTGATATATACATGTTTTGAGTCCAGATTCCTCTTCGAGACTGAAATTTTCATAAGGGTAGAACTGAGTTGTTTTCGTCTTTGTATCCTTTGGTGCCTAGCTTCGTGTAGTTGCTCAATGATCATTTGTGGAATAAATGGAAGAATGAATAGGTGAGTGAATGATGTGCAGGAGGCAGGAGCGCGTGGAAGGTACAGGTGTATGTGGTTACTGGCTCAGGTGACACTTGATGGAGACATAATATGCTTCCCACAGTAGCGGTTGACACGACATGTGAGGACAGTCACCAGATTTTAATGCTTTCCTCTTCTCCCAAGCAGTCTTCTTATAAAGATGCTGCTTCTCTGAATGAGGCCATTAGCAAGAACCAAAGCTGTTTGTCTTACTCGTCCCGATAAAGTTGTCTCCCAAACCAGCTTGTCCCTAAGGACTGTGCATTGGGAGAGAACAAAAGCTGAAGGCACAGACTGGCATGGCTTCACCGGCTCATCTCTGTTTCAGTGTTCCTTTTTTTTTTTTTTAATTTTTTTAAGTGTTTTTTATTTATTTCTAGGAGAGAGAGAGAGAGAGAGACAGCGTGAGCAGGGGGAGGGTCAGAGAGAGAAGGAGTCACAGACTCTGAAACAGGCTCCAGGCTCTGAGCTGGCAGTCAGCACAGAGCCCGACGCGGGGCTCGAACCCACGAACCGTGAGATCATGACCTAAGCGAAAGTTGGACGCTTAACCGACTAAGCCACCCAGGCGCCCCTCTGGTTCAGTGTTCCTGACCAGCAGTCTGAGGACAGAGACCTAGAAAGAAGTGGGGGTCTGGGGCCTGGACTTCAGGTTCCCCTCTCCACTGAGGGGCATGTGAAAGCACTAACAATGGAAGCACAGTGGGCATTGGGTGGTGGGGGCCCAGCTGACAGTCTTTGGGTGTCACGTCCTGCAGGGGACCTTCCCTGATCTGAACTGCCCTTTCCTCCGTCACCAGGTACGGATCCCAGCTGTGAGCTCCCACAGTCCCCTGTTCCATTCCTATTATAGACGTCCATACTCATGTTAGGGACATATGTACTCATTCATTCAAAAATATTTGAGCACCTACTGTGTGTCAGGCACCACTTTAGAGGACAAGACTGCAATGATGACCAAGTTGACAAAAACCTCCACCCCGTGGAGTATGTATCTCTAGTGTGTGTGTGAGGAGACAAATAAACATATAAACAGGTGAAATACATAACATGCTAGGTAGTGACAAGTGCTATGAAGAAAAACACGGTGGGGAGGGGCCACATTGTGTGCTGGGCGGGGAGGTCAGTTTTCATTAGGACAGTCAGAGAAATCAGGTGGCCACTGGGAAGTGACACTTGAGCACAGATGTGAGGGAGGTGAGGGAGGAAGGGACTCTAGGCAGAGGGACCAGAAGTGCAGAGGCCCTGAGTGGGGAGGTGGGCTCCCTCAAGTTGAGGAATGGCAGAGGCAGCCTGGCTGTAGGGGAGGGAGGAATGGGGAGAGGTGCAGGGGAGAAGGGTAGAGGGGGCAGTTGCACCCCTGTGCCCTGTCTCACCTCCCAACACCCATACTTCAGCAAATTAACTTGCAAACTGAGACTGACTCTAGCCAAGGCAGCTAGGAGTAAGCCACCCCTTGCTATGTAGGGGAAGGTTTTCTAGGGAAAGCCAAAGAAAACAGTGTCAAATTCTTGGCTTTTAATATTCAGAAGGCAGGGCCAGGTATAAGATGGGAAAACCGTAGAAGGATGCAAGTTCTTCCACGTTGACCGAGACCTCCCCCCATATCCTCCCCTCACCCTCAGCCAGACTAAATAAAGATTCCATGGGCTGGCAAGGTAGAAGGGAGAGGGTCCTGAAGGGACCTGCTGAGAGGAGGTGGGGCCGCTAGAGGCCGCCATGTCTGTCCAGGGCCAGGTGGAAGTTAACCCCGAATCGGAGATGAGGAGTGGTTGCTGTTCTATCTCTTGTCACCAAGAGGCCGACAGCAGCCAGGACAAGGCCTGTTCTTCATCTGGAGGAGTGATGCTCAATGCTTTGCCCAAGTGACATCCACCCTCCTTCTAAGAACCCAGGGCACTTAACCATCACCACCAAGCTCCGGATGGAAAGTGGAGCCAGGCACTTGGGGTCTCACCAAGTGAGGAAGGTGCTGGATCCCTGAATCCTGCTATATGCTCACATGGGACAGCCTGGAGGCCTGCCCACTTCCCATCTGAGCCGACTCCCTGAGAGAGAAGACATTCATCTCTGTGTGTACCTGTCTCTGGATTCGACTACTTCTGTACGTTGGGGAAGTCGAATCTGTTGCGTTTATAATCTGGGTCCCCTGTGTCCATTGGGAGATTTGGAGCATGAATGGTAGCTGAAGCTTTGGTACACTCACTCTTCTCTAGTTTTCATCAGATTCTTTTTTTAAGCTTATGTTGTTTGTTTTTTTTTTAATTTTCAGAGACAGAGAAGGAGCACACAAGCAGGGGAGGAGCAGAAAGAGAGAGAGAGAGAGAGAGGGCACACATGAAAGAATCCCAAGCAGGCTCCCCACTGTCAGTGCAGAGCCCTCTGTGGGGCTTGAACTCATGAACTGTAAGATCATGACCCCAGCTGAAATCAAGAGCCCAACGCTTAACCGACTGAGCCACTGAGGCATCCTAAGTTTCCATTAGATTCTTTTTTTTGTTGAGTTTCTTTATTTATTTTGAGAGAGAGGGAGAGAGACAGACAGACAGAGAGGGAGAGAGAATCCCAAGCAGACTCCACACCATCAGTGCAGAGCCAGATGCAGAGTCTGAACCCACGAACCATGAGATCATGATCTGAGCGGAAACCAAGAGTTTGATGCTTAACCGACTGAGCCACCCAGGCACTCCTTCATTAGATTCTTTTTTTTTTTTTTAAANCACTTAGGCTCTTTCCATGTTTTGGCTATTGTTGAGAGTGCTGCTATGAACATTGGGGTACGTGTGCTCCTATGCATCAGCATTTCTCTATCCCTTGGGTAAATTCCTAGCAGTGCTATTGCTGGGTCCTAGGGGAGTTCTATTGTTAATTTTTTGAGGAACCTCCACACTGTTTTCCAGAGGGGCTGCACCAGTTTACATTCCCTCCTTCATTAGATTCTTAAAGGAGCTGCTGATGTAGGAAAAGGGGAGAACTGCTGGAATGCGAATATATAAGGTCACCCACAGGCACTAAAAATAGTGCCTACTCTGGGCCAAACTCTTTCATGTTTTGTTTTATCCCAAACTTGTGGAGTACTAGCTAACCATATTCTCAATTTACACACCAGATGGTTGGCCTCTGGGAGGCCAAGGGACCCGGTTCAGGTGGTAGAGCTGAGACTTGAACCCACATGTGTGCTCAGAGCAGCTCTGTGTGTCCCCAGCCACCCACCATTCCTGCCCCAGCTCCCCATCACAGGATGCACAATCCGGCCTTCTCTCGCACACATTCTGGCTCTGTCACCCTGGAATGCTCTATAATTTTTATTAAATTTCATTTTTTCCTTTCCAGTTTGGGCTAATCTCTTTGAGTAACATGTTTCTTCCTGCTGTAGCACACAAAATTCTTTTGCTCTATTATAAACTGTGTCTTTCTTCTTCAAGGTGGACCCGGAGTCTTAAAACCCTGGACTCTGATGAATAACACTGAATTTGTTTTCTTTGTCCATGTATTCAGATTTTCTAAATGTCATACATCAAGGTGTTAACTATTTAATACCTCTGCTAATAGTAGCTATGGTTCATCGTATGTTTCCAAGTGACTGACGTAGTGCTGATTTATACTCATGATCTTATTCCATCTGCCTAATGTCCCTCTGAGGCAGGTACTATTATTATCCTTATTTTATAGTTAAGGAAACTGAGGTTTACACCTGTGACGTGAGCTGCCCAAGGTCACATAGCTACTAAAGGGTAGAGGTGGGCTTTACACCTAGATCTGGAGGATTAATTACTACCCCATCTTGCCAAGCTACTTGCCTCTTTGGTTGGCAGATATATTCTTGTGCGTGTCTCAGTGGTGACAGTGACCTAGTCATGTTTGGGTGGCTAGAGAGGATTGAGTAGGAAGGCTTTGTTGCCAGTTGGGAGGTCAAAGTAAAGAGGACCTGTTTTCTTCCCCAAGGGCTCTTGAATTTCAGGCCCTCTCTGGGCAGGATCACAGTGAGATGACCTGAAGAGGTAGCATAATGCAGACTCTGGCTGGGGTCAGATCTGGAACCCAGCACCCTATGAGGATGTGAGCCACTGCTTGGCCAACCTTCCTTCTGGAAGAAGGCAGGAGGCTGCTGCTGAGTCCCTGTGTCACCTGGTGGTCTCCAAATACTAGGGATGTGTGAGGTCATCAGAACCGAGCAGCTCAGGAAATGCCTTTGGTGCTTGTGGCTTTAGATATATGTGGTCCAAATGGTAACTTACACCTGCCCAGTGAGTCACAATTCAGGGTCTACACCACAGTTACCTCACTGAATCCTTTGTGCTTTTTGGTAGGCTGTGATGATCATGGTCATTTGATAGATGGGAAAACAGACCAAAAGAGGCAGGGTGAATTGTTCAAGGTTACACAGAGCCAAGAGCTGAACCCAGGTCCTACTGACTTCAAGTTCCACTCACTTGCACTACACCAGTGATTCCCAGACCTCATTCTGTGGAGCCTTAGGGTGCTTGGTGCAGGCCAGAGGGAGGGGCTCAGGAGGATGGCAGTCAAGGGGCTCAGGTTCTGCTTCCCTTTCCTTCTTCACTCTGGGCCTCAATGATGTCAGGATCTGTGTAAGGCCTGTTTGGAAGATTTATGTTGCTAACAAAATGTTTTCAGAGGACTGCTCCAAACTGTTTCTTCTTCCCTGGAAATTGGGTCCAGGCTCTTCTTTTTTTAGGACTCTTTTATCTGTATTGAGGCAAGAAAAAAATCTGCTCTCTGTTAGCCGGATGTACTCAACCCCAACATGGCAACACAAGGGAGTATAAAAGGTATGGACACAGAGGCAGCAGACTGGGGTCCTAGTCCTAGTTTAGTGTCGCATAGTCAAGTTTTCTACCTCAGTCTCCCTATCTGTAAAGATAAGGGATTAGTTTAGAGAATTCTAAATGCCAATTTTGCTCAAATAAACTGTGGATCTAGGGTATCATGCTTGGTTCATGACATCTGAAGCAGGGATGAGTCACTTGAAATTGTATAAAAATATTATATATCTATATCTATAGATATATACTTAATTTTTTTCCTGGAAAGGGAAAGTATAGCTTTCATCGGAGTCTCAAAGGTGTCTCTGACATAGAATACCTAGCCTCTCAGGACTTCCTTCCTCCCTTCCTTCCTTCCTTCCTTCCTCCCTCCTTCCCTCTCACTCTTCCTTCCTTCCTCTTGTCAATTGGTGGGAGATATTTCTCCTTTTGGGGGGAGGGGGTTTAAGTTGTAAGAATGGTGTGAGAAAGCTATTTTTCAGAAGCAGGGAGAGATAAGCATAGCTAAAAATTGAAAGCTAAATAAAAGCATCAGAAACTGTGAACAACTTGACAAGCTTGTTTAAACTTCTGGATGCAGCCATGCCTGATACCCCTACATTTTCAATTACATGAACAATTGCTCCTTTTTCACTAAGCCTTTTCTATTTCAATCACCTACAGAATAAATGATTGATGTGCTAACATTGTAAGAGAAGGTTCTTGCCATTTGCAAAAGTATGAAGCTCAGCATAGAAAAACAAAGTGGGAAGAGAAAGGATTGAGACGAGTGTGTTCCTGTCATGCTTTTTTTGAATTTCAGGGAAGAAGAGTGTTCTCTGCTTTGTTCCCCATCCTTTATTTGTTGTTAGCAAACTGGAGGCTTTCAGAGGCAGGAAAGATGTTAGAATCAATCCCATCATTAGAGATGTGAAACCAAGATTCAGAAAGGGAATGGGACTTTCTCCAACTCCTACGGTAACTCAGTAGAAGGCCTGAGGCTAAAAGGGAGGTTACCTTGTCCCAGGTATGTGCCACCTCTCTGTGTGACTTTCCTCAGTGCTTCTCTCTCAGGCAGGCTCCTCAGCAGAGCTTATGAGGGTTCCTGTGCTCACGTGTGTTGCTTTGGTACACCGATCATATCTTATCCAGAACATTCTTCAGGGTTTCTTTTTTGGTTTCATGGACACAGGTAAACAACGGAGTGTTTGGCCTACAGGGTTGTGGGGCAGGAGGATTAGATACTGCTAACGGTCAAAAATAGGCAGGCACAATTTATGGGACAAATCCACGGGGTCACTTTCAGCCACAGCGTCAGATCTGTTTAGCCCTGGAGGGCAGTAATGGCAAAGGTGGAAGTGGGGCCGAGGGGCACAGGCCCAATGGTCCTGGCGGCGACAAACCTCAAGGGGAGGAAGGAGACTCCAGATCCTGCCTACCCCTCGGTTCACAAACTACTCAAAGGCGCACAGGAGAAATGACTTTTAATGTCCGGTTTGTTTGCAACCCCGCCCAGGTGCCATCGTTCAGTGAAGTACAAGGAGGGGCTTGAGAGGTACGAAGTCACGGAGACAAAGGACGCCCCCCGCGGCCTCCCGGGCGCGCACTCGCTCCGCCCCCGCAGACGGGCGGCCCCACGCACGCACACATGCAGACCCCACGGACACCGCACAGACACACGCACGTGTACCCACGGTTAAATACATGTACAGAGGAACTCTGTCGGGATATATACAGAGAGAGAGAGAGACGGAAATCCCGGCCCGCGTCGGGTCCCCTAGGCTCTCNAGGAGGGCTTGAACTCCTTGCTGGAGCACGGGTAGATGATGGGGTTGAGGCAGCTGTTGAAGTAGCCCAGCCAGAACACCACCTTGAACACGGCGTCGGGGGGCTTCAGGGTGGAGAACAGGGAGCCTGCAGGGGGAGGGGTGGGGCGGGCACGGGCAGAAAGACAGACAGCAGCGTGTGAGTAGTCAGGCCCTTTCCTCCGAGTGCTTCGCCTAGACGCCGCGCCCGGGCAGCGCCCCCGCCGCCGCGACTGTGTCCAGGTCCCCTTTCTCTGCCTGGAGTGCTCGCCTTTCCATCTCCAAGAGAGAGAATCCGACATTGTTTTCTAGGGCCAACCTACAATCTTTCCCGGTTTAGCTGACCAGCACCGAAACTCCCGTTTCTCTAGATATCCCAGGACAGCGCTTACCACTTTCTATTCCAGTGATAATAATCATCACACGCAGCTGCACAGCTCTTGGGTCAAAGGCATTGTGCTAGGCGCCTTAGCTATACAGTTTTGTCCTACAAAAGGCATTGAAGCCGACGCCGATCTGTTTCCATAGCAAATACGAGAGGTATTAAAGACCTACATGTGAGAGGCAAAAGTTATTTAAGGGTAAAAGGCAAAGTAAAGAACGATCTTTTTGATCTAGGGCTGAAAGAAAAACGTCTTAACACTTCAAAAAGATAAACTTGAGGCAAGGGTGGGAGAAGTTATTTATAATATCTAAGACAGTCAAGCGACCGGTATTTAGAATATACAAGGAACTCCTGCGAATCAACAAGAAAAAGAGCATTCCCAGTAGAAATGTGGGCTAAGAAAATGAACAGGCAATTTACAAAACGGGAAACTCTGGGGGCTAGTGAACCAAGCTACTCAAAATATCAGGGAGTCAAAATAAGTAAGAATGAAAACCATGGAGATATATCTGTTAGGGTTGCAAAAATCAGGGAGCCAGAGAGTGCCAGGTGTGGGCAGGGGTGTGGGACATGGAGAGCCTCCTGCCTGGCTGGCGGGGAGCACAGGCTGTGAAGCTGTACTGGAGAAGGTTCTGGCACCACTTGGTCTCATTAAGTATGTACATATATCGCTTAACCGGGCAGTTCTGCTGCAGGTCGTAGATCTCAAAGACTTTTCACACACGTCCACAAGGGAATACGTATGAGTATGCTGAGAGCAGTGTGGCTTGTGGTGATGGAGATTTGGAGAGAACCTTGCTGTCCCTTGCTGAGAATTATGGAAAGGTAGCCTGGGGTAGGTGCCCAGCACAGAGATCATGTGGCACGTAGATAAGGCCCTGGATCGCATGTCCATACAGAAACGTGGAAAGGCTTAAAAACAGCGTTCCTTTCGAACAAAGTAGGAAACAGAGTTGAGATTTACAACACAATACTATTTAAGTAACACCCCAAACCACCCCATGCATTTTGCAAAAACACTTTCAAAAAAAATGTCGAACACCAAATGGTTGCCTAAGGGGGTAGGTAGAAGGAAATGGGAATAAAAGGCAATAAATCAATGAAATAAGAGCGAGGCCTTACAATGAGGTACTATGATGGAGAAACATGATTAACTCATCCCTGTAATTTGAGGTCCAAAAACATTTTATGGCACTGTTAAATTAAAAACAATTTCCATTTTAAATGCAAGGCAGCTAAGATTTGGAGAGGGTAAATGACTTGCCCCAGGTTACACAGTATGTTTGCAGTATAGCTATGATTCAAACTAAAGTCTGTTTGAATACAAAATATGTTTTTTTAATGCTATTAATAATATCCTTGGTGGAAAAATGAGAAAATACAAAAAGAAAAAAGAAGGAAAGAAAAAACATTTTAAAAGCACGCATAACTCTGCAATGCAGAAGAAATCACATTTGGTGCATATACCTTCAGACTTTTTTCTCTGTTGTATATATATCTTTAAATGTTTTGATATATGGAATTATACTTTATAGGACATTTTGCTATTTCAAACCATGTTCCCTAACCCTGCCACTAAGTACAGTGACTTTCATATTCCTGTCTTATTTCCTCTGTTTAAACTGTGAGCTTCCCAAGGACCTGGTCTTCTGGATCAACTTTGATTCCATTTGGTGAATGAGGAGCACACACTCCTAGAATATCTGAATGGGGGTGGAGGGAGATCTTAGCAATCACAAATCCAAGCTCCTCTTTTGCAGATAGAAACACTGAGACCAGAGAGTGGCTGAAAGTGCCAGGGGCTGTGGCATTGATGCCACAGGATTTCTAGCTCTGATTTTGGGCTACACTTGAGCTTCCCTATTGTTTGCCTGTTGTTATAGGGAGCCTTCTAGGTCGCTGCTTAGCAAGTCAAGAATGGTGGTAGTGGTAGGAGAGGGTGGGGAGATGGCTGGGCTCCTGGTGCAGGGCTAAGCCAGGCAAAGGTTTGCATTATTTGTATCCAGGTGTAAGTGCTAATGTTTTTAAAGTTTATTTGTATATTTTGAGAGAGACAGAGACAGCACAAGTGGGGGGAGGTACAGAGAGAGAGAGGGAGAGAGAGAGAGAGAGAGAGAGAGGAGAGAGAGAATCCCAAGGAAGCTCTGCACTGGCAGCACAGAGCCTGATGCGGGGCTTGAACTCATGAAACCATGAGACTGTGACCTGAGTAGAAATCAAGAGTCAGATGCTTAACCGGCTGAGCCACCCGGGTGCCCCTAAAAAGTTTATTTGTTTATTTTGAGAGAGAGAAAGAGAGAGAGAGAATCCCAAGCAGTCTCTGCACTGTCAGCACAGAGGCCGACTTGGTGCTCAATCCATGAGATCATTATTTGAGCTGAAATCAAGAATCGGAGGCTCAACTGACTAATCCACCCAGGTGTCCCTGATGTAAGTGCTCATTATATGTACACTGATTCTTTTCTTCTTTTTTTAAGTTTATTTATTGACACAATCTCCATACCCAACGTGGGCTCGAACTCATGACCCTGAGATCAAGAGCAGCATGGTCTACTGACTGAGCCAGACAGGCACCCCACTACACTGATTCTTTTCCCAACTCAGGGGGAAATGTGGGAGTGGGTTACATTCTGCATCTGCTTTAGGTGAGGCAGTTGAGGACACCACTTCGTGGTCTGATTTGTGACAAGGCCAGCGCCATTAGGTTTTCACCCCACCATCCCACATACCCCTTTGGACTATGATACTATACGGAAGGCCCCAGTTGGAATGCACATACATGGCATGTGAACAGCTAGTATCCATTACAGAATGAGTTGTCTCTGTCCATGCGGAAGGCCTTGTTTCTGTCACTGAGTCTGGAGGGGATAGGCACTGGTCTTGACAACATGGAAACTGGAAAATAAATTTTGGGGAGAAGTGGAGAGAGGGAAGAAAAGCTTGGAAGCCTTGCGTGTTACCCTAGAGGGTAAATTCTGATAAGTGTGTGTACGGGTAGGCACCTGGTCTTTTATTTATTTTTTCTTAAATAGTTTATTGTCAAGTTGGTTTCCATATAACACCCAGTGCTCATCCCCACAAGTGCCCTCCTCCATGCCCATCACCCCCCCACCCCTATCAGCCCTCAGTTCTCAGCATTCAAGAGTCTCTCATGGTTTGCCTCCCTCCCTCTCCCCAACTTTCCCCCTCCTTCTCCCCCATGGTCCTCCGTTACATTCCCCCTAATCCTCCTATACGTGCAAACATATGGTATCTGTCCTTCTCTGCCTGACTTATTTCACTCAGCATAACAGCCTCAAGTTCATTCCATGTTGCTACACATGGCCAGATTTCATTCTTTCTCATTGCCATGGAGTATTCCATCATATAAATAAACCACATCTTGATCCATTCATCTGTTGATGGACACTTAGGCTCTTTCCGTGTTTTGGCTATTGTTGAGAGTGCTGCTATGAACATTGGGGGACATGTGCCCCTATGCATCAGCACTCCTGTATCCCTTGGGTAAATTGCTAGCAGTGGGGTCATAGGGGAGTTCTATTGTTAGTTTTTTGAGGAACCTCCACAGTGTTTTCCAGAGGAGCTGCACCAGTTTACGTTCCTACCAACAGTGTAGGAGGGGCACCCAGTCTTAATGAGGACACGTAGGGTCTAGGATAGAGGCTAGGGATGCACAGAATGTCATGGCAAATGTGAGGAGGATCAAGAACTGGGGGGCATGCTTGCTCAAAACCAACTCACAGCTTTGCTTGCCAGCCCCATCGAAGATGACAGTAAAATAGGCAATAAATGGCTTAATGGGGATGCACCCTTAGGGACTGGCTCTTTTAAAGGGTACACAAAAAACAATAATGCTAACGGCTAATATTCACCAGAACTACTGTTTATATTGTGCGTGTGCTCTGTAAAGGACTTGCGCTAAACTCTTTATACCATTAGCGCATTTAATTATCACAATAATCCCTTGTTGAAGGTACTGTTATTGGTCCCATTTTAGACATTAAGACATCAACATATGATAGTGCCTGCTATTTACATTTTCATACACCTGTTCATCTGTTTGTTCATTCACTCATTCCACAAATACTGAGCTCCTGCTACATGCCAGGCATGAGGCCAAGGTGAGGGGGATACTTAGATGAATTGGGGTGTGGTCTCTGCCCCATGGCAGCCCACAGGCATGTGGGGAGAGAGCTCTGTTAACAGGTCATTGCCACAGAACACACATGGCATTATGATAGAGGCATAAATGTCACTCTATCCCCCTATGCCCAAGTGACATTTCTGTCTGGTTCTTCTTCACCTCCATTGTATTGGAAGCCTCTTATCAAGGACAACGATGGGCTGGATCTCTGCCTTTATTTTCTTACAAAGTACTCTTCAAGCACTATGGCTCTGGGAAGTGTTCAACCAAAAGTAGGGGATGATGCTAGATTTTTTCATAACATTTATTTACAACCACATTGTGAGTTTGGACTCCCCGAGCCACTTGTTCCTCTGAGAAGAAGATCATTCTTTGCCTTCCATTCTCTGGCTGCCTTTTGTCACCCTTCTGCTGATTAAGGCAGTGTGATTCTGTGGCTTGAGCACAGGGTTTGGGATCACACAAGGTTCCGAACCCCTCCCCCCCCTTTTTTTTTTTGCATGTACTGGCTGTTTGACATTAGAAAAGTTAATTAGCCCTCTCAGACTCAATGTTCTCGTCCATAAATTGGGGACAATATCTGTTCCTTATTCTGAATACATGAAAATATCCCTATAAAATACTCAGCACAGGGCCTGGCACCTTGAAAATAATAAATAGTGGCCATTTTCCAAAAATACTTTATATCCTGGCACAGGCATGAGCCTCCTCCAAGAACTCTTCTCTGATTAACCCCACCCAACTCAGATTGACTTCCTTATTCTGTACCCCACAGACGGTATACAGACACATCTTATTCTGTTATGGTTTGCCTGTTAATGTTGTTAAGCCTTTCTGGGGCTGGCTGAGTCCTTGCCCACACCCAGAGTTTAAATTATTCCTGCCAAGGGGCACCTGAGTGGCTCAGTTGGTTAAGCATCTGACTCTTGATTTTGGCTCAGGTCATGATCGCATGGTTCATGAGATCAAGCCCTGCATCAGGCTCCAGGCTGATAGCACCAAGCCTACTTGGGATTCTCTCCTTCTCTCTCTGCCCCTTCCTCACTCTCTCTCAAAATAAATAATCTTAAAAAAAATTTCTTCTGGGCAAGAACTGCCTCTTCATTTCTTTTCTTTTCCTCTCCAGATTTGTATATCTTTATTACAAAAAAATAACAGATGGAGGGATGAATAGTGGGAGCACAGAGGATTTTTAAGGCAGTGAAACTACTCTGTATGATATCATGATGGTAGATACATGTCATTACACATTTGTCCAATTCCATAGAATGTACACCACCAAGAGCGAGACCTAATGTAAACTATGGACTTTCAGTGACAATGTTGTGTCAATGTAGGTTCATCCATTGTAACACATGTACCTTTCTGGTGGGGGAATGTTGGTAATTGCAGAGGCTGTGCCTGTGTGGGGGCGGCAGGTGTATGGGAAATCTCAGTACCTTCCTGTCAATTTGGGTGTGAACCTAAAACTGCTCTAAAATAATCCATTAAAAAAACCTCACTTACTTAAAATAAAAGTGATATATGCTGATCTTTAAAACATTACATTACAAAAAAATCTATATATTATAAAGTGAAAATTCTTCTCCATTTAGAGGGGACAAGAGGTCACAGTTTTATTTTTATCCTTTTTGATTTTTTTAAATGAGGTCATACACATACCTTTCCCCAAATTTCTTTCTTCACTTAGAAAATATAGAAGACATTTCCCCATGGTCAGGGCATTATTTCCTACCATCTGGGTATATAGTGGTTTAACTTTCTCCAAACTTAATTCTTTTCTAATGATAGTCAAGTAGTGATTTCCAATTTTTGACTGTTACAGATGGTAGTAATGAAAAGCCTCATGCATTTTGCTTTTTTTTTTTAATATATTTTTAATTTATTTCTGAGAGAGAGAGAGACAGCATGAACAGGGGAGGGTCAGAGAGAGAGGGAGACACAGAATCTGAAACAGGCTCCAGGCTCTGAGCTAGCTGTCAGCACAGAGCCCAACGCGGGGCTTGAACCCATGAACTGTGAGATCATGACCTGAGCCGAAGTCGGACCCTTAACCGACTGAGCCACCCAGGCGCCCTGTCATGCATTTTGCTTTTTGCATGTTTGAGTGTTTCTGTGGGATAAAGTCCTACACGAGAGTCACTGAGTCAGTGCCACGTTCAAGTGCTGAAAGCTAGCCAAATTGCCTTCTGAACTAATCGTACCAATTTACCTTCCTGTTGGCTGTATGTTTGTGATGTTTCCTTTACATCTCTGCAACTCTGGGTTTCGTCAGGTTTTAAATCCCCACTTGTCTGAGAGCTGAGTAATGACTTCGCCCTCTTGTTCCCTTTGCATTCTGCTTTATTTTGTTGTCCTGCAGACTGTAGATTGCATGCCCATCAGACCCAAACCCTCAGTTGCTTCCGACAGGGAGTCCCTTTCCTTATTAGAATTGGACTCCTTAGGATAGAATCCAGGCTTTCTCACCAGCAGCCATATGACCTTGGGCAAGTTTCATACTGTCCCTAAGGCTCAGTTTCTCACCAGTAAAATGGGGCTAATAATAGTGCCATGCTTCTGGATTATCTTGAGGATTAAGAAGATGAAACGTGTTAAATCCTTATTAGCACTGGGGATACCAGGAGCTTGCCACCCAGTCAGCTTTGTATTTATGCTAATTAACCAAATAATTCGTATTCCTGTCAGTTGCTAATTGGACTGGAAATCTAATTACAGAAAATCTATGTGTGGGACCTATGTTTCGTAATTTGATATGCCATTCTGAGTAAGCTACTTCCTTTTCTGAGCCTCAGTTTCCCTCTGTTAGTTGAGTGGTTTCATCTGGGTTGTCTCCAGCCTTAAAATTCAGGGCCTCCTTGAAGCTGGGGATGGAAGCCTGCTTAGCCTTGCTGGGGATGTGCCCTCTTCCCTGGACCTACCGCAGGGGGGCAGTGAGCATCAGGAACCTGGCCGGCATCTAGGCTTCTCTGCCTCTCCGCATCTCGGATTCCATGCATATTTCTGCCGCTCCCCCTCCACTCACCCCAGCTGCACAGAAGCTCCTGGGATGAGGGGTGTTGTTTGCTACCCAGCAGGCCCTGTTGCATCCAAGAAGTTGTAGTCAATTAGGGAAGGTGCTGAGCCTTGTTGGCATGAAAAAGGATCAATGACAGGCATCTTTCCCCTGGCCATCCAAACAGACCTCTGGAGGCCAGCAAAGCCATGAAGAGAGGGAAAGGGAACATCAACAGGAAACGTGGGTTCCTGTAAGCCTGCGCTTTCTGCTTCAGGTCAGGGTGGTGCCAGGCTCTCTGACATGGCCACCAGCTTATAGGACATGCCCCCGAGCCTGGCTCCACTTCTCTTGCTCACAAAGTGGTGCGATGCATCTTGCCCTGTATCTTACAATCATGGCTTGACAGGGTGCAGAAACCATCCTTCATGGAGGCTCAGTGAGGGTGAGTGACTTGCTCGAGGTCACTCAGCTGTTGCAGAGCAGAATGACTGCCAAAAGCTGCCCAAGTGTCATTCATTTGATTCAACAAACATTTATGGAGGGGGTGGAGCTCAGGCGTTAAGGACCTGCTCAGACATCACAGGTAGGTCGATCTGGGTTCAGGTGCTGCCTCTGGTTTCCCAGCTTGAGCCCGGTGAGGCCCTGTTTCCTGGAAAACGTGGATGGCGATAGTTCTGCCTGGAGGAGAGGAGCTTGGGCCTGGCAAGTGCCTGGCATGTTGAAAGCATCCAATAAGTACAGCTGTTCTGACTGCTTCAAACACAATTACTATTACCACTGCCAACGCTGCAGTCACTGCCAGTACCAGCACTGCAAAGATGAGGAGGGTGACGGAGAGGACAGGATCTACTGTGCTGACCAGGTGTGGGAACACCCACCCTACTACTCTTTCCAATGCAGGCCCAAGGATGGGCACCATGTGGTTCCCGAACATGCTGAAATTGTACGCATTTTTCTGGGGGAGGATCCGTAGCTGTCATCATGGGCTTGAGGGCGTCAGCAACCCTTAAAAGGTTGAGGCTCACCATCTCAAGTCTAAGGCTCCAGGCATCAGTTACTCAATTGCCTGGACCACCAGCTGCTTAATGCTTTTCTCTAGATCAACTCACTTTTGGTGTCTCAACTACAAATTTCTTAGGAAGCTTTTTATCACTATTTTAAGATCTGTTATAAATTGAATGTCATGGCAGAGAAAAATAAGACGAAAAGAGAATGATATTAGTATCTCTGGATTGCTGCGGACAGTGGTAGGCCTGAGGCCTGGTGTCTTTTTCACAAAGGGAGATTGGCAGGGATTGTGGGTATTAACTACTTGCTAAGTTGAGAGGAATTCCCCTTTGAGGAATCTAAAGGATTGGAGGAAATGTGAACAGGGAACAAGTTTCTCATGGAAGAACCCTGCCCCAGGCACATGGTAGGTGCTAAGTGAATATTTGCTCGCTTGCTGATAGATTGGTTGACTGAGTATGTGATTCAGGGTCTCTGGGGCCGTCTCTCACTCTCTGTCAGGCTGTCTTGCACACTAACTCAAATCCATAGTGAATTTGGCCAGCAGTCTAAGAGCCGCCCTGGGAAACCCTGCGTCCCTACTCTGAAGCCTCCTGGTGGCCTTCCACTGAGGCCTTTTAAGCAGATTCAATGGGACAACACTTCTGAACACTTCCACCTGGCCAGGGAGTGTAGGAGCCGGAGCCTAAGCAGGGAGGGGCAGAGTGGCAAGCAGATGGTGCAGTGAGTCCACCCACGCTACAAGGGCGATTTAGAGGGATTGTGAAGTGTAAGGATCAAAAGCTAAGGCTGAGCAGGATCAGCTCAGGAAGAAGCATTTCTTGGCTGGAGATGTGGTCCCAGCGGGTCATCCTTAAAGTGCCATTCAACAAAACTGAACAGTGAACACAAGGTCTCAACCCTCTGGGAACCTCCAGTCTTCAAAACCATGGGGTGCGTTTGTGGAATAGTCGCTACTGTTTGACAAGCTCTTACTCTATGCCAATCACTGGGTAAATGCTTAACCTTCATTTGCCTTCAGTCTGCACTGTTCCCAAGGCAGCTCCGCATGGATGTGCCGGACGCAGCGCTAGGGGGAGCCATTGCACAGGAGAGTCTACAGCACTGCTAGGTGACTGTGGCCAACCTGCATGCGCCCCCTGGAGGCCATGATTATTACACTCAGGAGACCAGGAGGTAAACTGTTGGATGTTGCATAGCTAGTGGGTGATAGAATTTGAACCCAGGCCACCTCTCACGGAAGCTGTCAGTCACCACCAGTACAGTAAATGGGGAAACAAAAGATGCACGTGGATATGGATAAAGGACTGAAGTCTATATATGGAAGGAGACATCAACAGTATTTACCCTCGGGTGGTAGACTCATGGGTGAATTTTCCCTCTGTGCGTTTTTTTGGTGTTCTCCAAAAATTTTCTCCATAAACATGAATTACTTTTGCAATTGGAAAAAAGTCAGTGAATATTATTTTTATTTATTTTTTATTTTTAAATTTTTTTTCTTTCATAGTTTATTGTCAAGTTGGTTTCCATATAACACTCAGTGCTCACCCCAACAAGTATATGCCCTCATTCATGCCCATCACCCCCCTTCCCCTCTGCCCCACCCGCATCAGCCCTCAGTTTGTTCTCAGCATTCAAGAGTCTCTCATGGTTTGCCTCCCTCACTCTCACCAACTATTTTTCCTTCTCCTTCCCCATGGTCCTCTGTTAAGTTTCTCCTGATCCACTTATAAATGAAAACCTATGGTATCTGTCTTTCTCGCCCTGATTTATTTCACTCAGGATAACACCCTCAAGGTCCATCCACGTTGCTACAAACAGCCAGATTTCATTCTTTCTCATTGCCATGTAGTATTCCATGGTATAGATAAACCACATCTTCTTGATCCATTCATCAGTTGATGGACATTTAGGTTCTTTCTATAATTTGGCTATTGTTGAGAGTGCTGCTATGAACATTGGACACGTGCCCCTATGCATCAGCACTCCTTTATCCCTTGGGTAAATTCCTAGCAGTGCTATTGCTGGGTCCTAGGGGAGTTCTATTGTTAATTTTTTGAGGAACCTCCACACTGTTTTCTAGAGGGGCTGCACCAGTTGACATTCCCACCACAGCATAAGAGGGTGCCCGTTTTTCCACATCTTCACCAGCATCTATAATTTCCTGATTTGTTCATTTTAGCCACTCTGACCGGTGTGAGGTGGTATCTCAGTGTGGTTTTGATTTGTATTTCCCTGATGAGGAGGGACACTGAGCATCGTTTCATGTGTCTGTTGGCCATCTGGATGTCCTCTTTGGAGAAGTGTCTGTTCATATCTTCTGCCCATTTCTTCAATGGATTATTTGCTTTTCAGATGTGGAGTTTGGTAAGGTCCTTATAGATTTTGGATACTAGCCCTTTATCTGATATGTCATTTGCAACTATCTTTTCCTATTCTGTCGGTTGCTTATTAGTTTTATGGATTTTTCCCTTTGCCGGGCAGAAGCTTTTATCTTGATGAGGTTGCAATAGTTCATTTTTGCTCTTGATTCCCTTGCCTTTGGGGATGTGTCAAGTAAGAAATTGCTGAGGCTGAGGTCAAGGAGGTTGTTTCCTGCTTTCTCCTCTAGGGTTTGGGTGGTTTCCTGTCTCACACTCAGGTCCTTTATCCATTTTGAGCTTATTTTTGTGTATGGTGTGAGAAAGTGATCTAGTTTCATTTTTCTGCATGTTGCTGTCCAGTTCTCCCAGCACCATCTGTTAAAGAGGCTGTCTTTTTTCCATTGGGTACTCTTTTCTGCTTTGTCAAAGATTAGTTGGCCATACATTTGTGGGTCCAGTTCTGAATTCTCTATTCTATTCCATTGGTCTATGTGTCTGTTTCTGTGTCAATACCATACTGTCTTGATGATGACAGCTTTGTAGTAGAGGCTAAAGTCTGGGATGGTGATGCCTCTCGTTTTGATTTTCTTCTTCAATATTACTTTGGCTATTCGGGGTCTTTTATGGTTCCATACAAATTTTAGGATAGTTTGTTCTAGCTTTGAGAAGAATACTAGTGCAATTTTGATTGGGATTGCATTTTGAATGTGTAGATTGCTTTGGGTAGTAATGACATTTTAACAATATTTATTCTTCTGATCCATGAGCATGGAATGTTTTTCTATCTTTGTGTCTTCTTCAATTTCCTTCATAAGTTTTCTATAGTATTCATCATACAGATCTCTTCTATCTTTGGTTAAGTTTATTCCTAGGTATTTTATGGTTTTTTTGTGCAATTGTGTATGGGTTCAGTTTCTTGATTTCTCTTTCTGTTGCTTCAAATTATTTTTAAAATAAGAAGTAAACCAAAAGATACTGTGTTTATTGGGTCCTTGTTATGTGTCAGCCAAGTGTCCTTGCTGTTTCATTTAATTCCCATAATAGCCAGTGAGCAAAGGGGGATTATCCCTGCTTTGCAGATGAAGAACTGGAGGTACAGGTGGAGGAGGCACTTGCCCAAGGCCCCCCCTGGGTAATAGGAAGAAAGAGGTGTGAAACGAGATCTTTTGTGGTTGAGCCCAGCAGCCTCCTCTGTTAGTTCCTGGCGTACCTGTGGGCGCCCTGCCCTTATCCCCTTACTGCAGGGCAGAAAAGGGGTCCCTTTTAATTTTTTATGTGTTCCTACATCCGTAGGCTTCATTAAACACTGGTTGGAGGAATGACCAAGCGGCAGCCTCAGAGACTGCCCCAGGGCATGGGGACCTACTGTAGCATGTATCTGGTCCACCAAGGGCTGGGTGGCTTGTAACATCCCCCAGGGCGCTGACATTCTGGGACTTGAGGATTATAGATTTGATTTGACTTCTTTCACAGAGAGCATCAGACAAGCAGATGACCTCAGGGGAGCCAGTGGGTGGTAAAACCATTTTGATCAGCTTGTAAATGGAGTGGAACTCCTTTTCAACATGGCTCTTTTTAGGAGCATTTAGCTACACCCACAGCCAAGCCACATCTTCCCAGCTGAAACAGTTTGGCTCAATAAAAACTTGAAACATTTGAAATAGTTGCTAATTCTTTCAGCACTAATTTTATAAAGGAGGTTTCCTTGGATGTGGAAATTCCTTTTGAGGTTTTTCCATTTTCATTGGACACTTAACCCTGGAATGAAACTGTCCAATAAATATGGTATCTTTGGGGCCACCAGACCCATGTTAAGTTTTAAAGCAAATGAGGAGAACAATAATAGTCACCAGAGCCCCCATTTACAGTGACCTAAGAACCAGTTTAAAAACACTTGCTCAGGGGCGCCTGGGTGGCTCAGTCGGTTAAGCGTCCAACTTCGGCTCAGGTCATGATCTCACGGTTCGTTGGTTCGAGCCCCGTGTAGGGCTCTGTGCTGACAGCCAGCTCAGAGCCTGGAGCCTGTTTCAGATTCTGTGTCTCCCTCTCTCTCTGACCCTCCCCTGCTGATGCTGTCTCTCTCTCTTAGCAATAAATTAAAAAAAAACAAACTTGTTCATGCAACCCTTCCAGCAGCCCTGCTGTTACTGTATCTCATTTATTTTATAGATGAAACAACTGAGGTTTAAGAGATTAACAAAGTCACGTGTCTGGTAAGGATGAAAATCCAACTTTGAAGTCTGGGTTCTTACTCAGATTGTTTAATAATAAGACAAAGAAGCTTCTATTCATTTCCTTAAGCACCCAGCAATTTTTCCCTCAACTGAGAACAATCTCTCTCTTTGCTGAATTGTCAAAGCACTTTATCTGAACCTAAAATATGGCATTTATCACTTCCTACCTTGAATTACTGTCTCCCCTGGTTAGACTGTGAGCTTCTAGAAAAAAGAGTTCATGTCTGATTTTTCTCTTTTCCCCCAGGGCCCAGCACTGTGCCTGACACATGACAGGCACTCAGCCAACGTATGTTATAGGAATGATAATAGCAATACAAATAATACAACTGAAATGTGTTAGCCCTGGCTACTCAAAATGAGCTTTATGGATAAAGAGCATCCATATCATCTGGGTGCATTTTAGACATGCAGAACCCCGGTGAACTGGTGAATCAAAATCTGCTTTTAACAAGATCCTGAGGTGAAAAGCATTGTCTTAGTTTACGTTACAATTTTATTTTAAAAATTGTTTTCCTAGGTATCTTGGGATTCATGGATGAACAGATACTGGGCTGAAAGCCACCTCACCACGGGGATGACAGTCTTGCCCCAAACCCTCCAGCAGCTCCTATGGTTTATAGGATAAAGTTCAAACTGCTTAGGCTGGAATTTAAGACCTTCTCAACTTGGCTGCAATGGACTGAATCTTCACAACATGACTTGACTTTTCTGGCTTCTTTCCCTTTATTCACACTGTCCACTGGTCTGAGATGCCTTTCTCTTTCCCTTCCTCCTCTCCATCCTTTCCAAGCCAGGCTGAGAATCCTCCTACACACAACCACAGCCTACACTGCATCACTTCCTTAGAAGTATGAAAGCAAGAGGAGGGAATGAGCAGTCCATGAAGACCTGCTAAGATCCAGGTGACCTGCACACCTTCCCTCATTTCACCCTCACAACAGGCAAGAGGGAGAGGTGGGTTCTCTAATTTTATTTTTTTAAAGCTTTTTTTTTTTAATGTTTATTTTTGTGAGACAGAGAGAGTCAGACACAGGTCGGAGACGGGCAGGGAGAGAGGGAGACACAGAATCCTAAGCAAGCTCCAAGCTCTGAGCTGTCAGCACAGAGCCTGACTCAGGGCTCAAACCCATGAACCATGAGATCATGACCTGACCCAAAGTTGGACACTTAAATGACTGAGCCATTCAGGCGCCCCTCTAATTTTCAATTCTCAATTATAGATGTGGAAATCAAGCCTCTGAGGGTACAGAACACACCCAATGTCACCACAGCCATTAAATGGTAGAGTTGGGATTCAAACCCAAATCTTCCTGGTCCCAATGCTGGGCTGTTTCCACAAGACAGTACTGCCTCTGAACTCTTAGAGCACTTCTGGGGGAGGGGGAAGTCTAGAACTGTTTACCTTTTATTGTAATGGTGTCTTTACATATATTTTATCTGGCTATTAAGACTCCAGGATCTAGAAACCAAGATTTTTGTGTCGTTCTACCCAAGTGGTTCTTCACCTGCCAATGCTGGTTACACAGATAACCTAGCACCATATAATTTGAGGGGCTCACAGACCCACTGAATCCCATCCATGGGTACCTAGGAGGTGCACAATCACCAGATTAAGAGTCTTTGCTCTTCACTCCACAGATTTCTATCATAATAGTTGTTGGACTTAGCTTGTGAATCTGTCTCCCTTATTTACAAGATCCTTGAAACCAGGGTCAATCCTTGTCGTCTTGGTTTTTCTAGCACCTAACACTGAGCTTGCCTTATAGTGAATGTGTAAAAACACATCTGTTGGGCACATAATCTCCTCTTCATGTGCCTAGGCCAGTTTCAGATTCACAGCAAGTGCTGACTAAGTGACTGTGGGGTGATTCCCTTGCTTATACGTTGCTTCCTTCCTTTTCTTTATTTAAATGGTAACCACATACCAACACCCAGTTCAGTTCCCATCTCCTTCCTGGAGCCTTCCCTGACTGCTCCAGGCCTCCTCTTTATTTCCCAGCAGAACAGAGTCTGCAACACATGGGTTAGTACGGAATGCCATTCTTAAGGGGTATGCCTTGTCTCCTCCTCAGGCAGCACCAAAGATGGGGTCTGTGTCCTATACTTCTAGTACAGGGCTTACCCACCAAATAATTGACTGATGCATTTAGTCTTCCAGGAAGGGAGCTACCCCCTGGTTTAGGCCCAGAGTTGAGAGCAGATGGGATGGTGTGGTTTTCACAGCACTTAAGGGGCCATCTTTGATGCCTTACTGAGTATAATCCATGCTTTGACCTCACTGGAAAGAGCAATTTCCCTGAAGAGCACTTTTAGAAACTGAGTGTTAGGCGACCTATGTGAAGGAAGCCATAAAACTTTATAAAGGGGCATAAAAAGGAGACATGTATAAATGGGGAGACATAGCTTGCTTTAGTACAGGAAGTCTTTTCTGAAGACAACTTTAGTTCTCTCCAAATTAATCTGTAAATTGAAGACAGTTTCATTAAAATGCCAACAGGAGGTTTGTTTGTTTGTTTTGGGGGGGGTACTAAATAATCCAAACATATAGAGGCATTATGGAATATGGAAGAATAACCATGAAAATCGGCCATTTCAATGTTTATGGGAAAGAGGAGATGATTGTACAGGCAGTACCAGGCTAGCTAGTTAGAGACAAATAAAACTAGATTCCTACTTTATTTCTTACATCTAAGTAATGAGCTGGACCCAAGATTTTAAAAATAAAAGTTATTAAAATATTAGAAGATATAAGTAAATATTTTTATAATGTTGAAATAGGAAAGACACTCTTGAAAGAACTTTTGAAGCAGGACAGAATTCCAAGACCTGCAAAGAAAAGCATTGATGAGTCTGCCTGGACACCTCTATAAGGTTGCAAACTTTGAGAACAAAGCCAAAGGAAGAACTGAGAGAAATATTTGTAATTCAAGTGGCAGTAAAAGAAATAGTATGTCTAACACACAAAGCTCTCTTTCAAATCAAGCACAGAAAAAGCAACTCAAGAGAAAACAAAGCAAAGCATTACAGATAAGCAAATAACAAGGGTAAGTACAACAGTCAGCCAGTGAATTAATGAAAACATAGTAAAATTCCTTCACAAGATAAATAATGTAAGGTAAACAGCAGCAACGTATTTCAGGTCTATTAGTTTGGAATATAGTTAAAATATTGCTTATGCTCAATTTGGCAAAGGTGTAGGAAAAGAGATGTTTTTGTATATTCTGGGTGGGAGTGTAGATTTTGGGTGGAAAATTGGCATTACCTAATAAAACTAAAATGAGCATAGCTTTTGATCTAAGTACTCCACGTCCAGGAATTTATCCTACAGAAGAACTCTTAAAAGGGAGGAAAGATAAACAACTGTAGTAAAGTCCCCCCAGATTGGAAATTATCTAAATTTCTAACAATACGAGTTTGGAAAATAAGCCATGTATCATCACACAATGAAAAATCATACATTATTAAAATGATAAGCTAAGTCTACAAGGAATGATATCTATGAAAGAATTAACTAAAAAACCAGCAAATTTCAGGAGACAATGCCTATTATGGTCTCATTCTTTTTAAATAAAATTTAAAAAAAAATTATGTTCATTTATTTTTGAGAGAGAGAGAGAGAACAAGCAGGAGAAGGGGCAGAGAGAGAGAGGGAGATACAGAATCTGAAGCAGACTCCAGGCTCTGAGCTGTCAGCACAGAGCCCAACGTGGGGCATGAACTCACAAACTATGAGATCATGAACTGAGCTGAAGTCGGTGCTTAACCAACTGAGACTGGGAAAAAGAGCCAACATAGGGCAAGTAGCTGGCAGACCTTTAGGCCAGATCATCACCTTTCTGGGCTTGTATTTCTTCATGCATGAAACGAGGGGGTTGCATTAGCTAAGAGGCCCCCTCCTTCTCTTTGTGTTCACTTGGTTTTAGAGGTGGAATGAAAATTGGGGGAGAACGTACAAATATATACCTGCAGCCACAGTGTCTTTGAGCCCAGGACAGGCCATGCACACTTAATTCTTCCTTCTGAGGCACATGTGAACCTGCCGCTTGGTAGAGGGGCCTGGTGTGTTTGGATGAAAGGCTCCACGAGAGAACAGGGACAATTACTGGCCTTGGGGAATCAGATGGGGAAATGGCGAGATTGGGCCACTTAGGCTATTAGGCTCCGTGCGACGCCTTTCATCCCTTCCCTCGGCAGCTGTCTGCGGACTTCCCTGCCTTCCTCTCTGACTCATCCCTCTGTTCTGTCCTTTGGCTGGTGGTGATCAAAACTTTTCCCTATTTCCTAACTGGTTTTGCAGGCTCCGGTTGGGCTGGGACGTATGGACAGTGCCGTGTATCCTTTCTACTTGTATGGGCTGGTCTCGGACATTCTCCTCCCTGTGGGGACCTGCAGCCCTCAGAGCTTCTCCACTGATGATGCTACTCCACTGTCTGTAGGGTTGTCCTGTCCTCTCGTCAGAGCCCTCCCCTGCCTTTGTGCATCCTGGGAGCCAGGCACATCGCTGGTCTCATAAATGTTGTATAATAAAGTGATTAGTCTTTGCTGCTGGATGCATGCCACTCTCCAGATTTTAGCAAAACGGGGCTTTATCTTGCTTCCTGATCTAGGTTCACGGAGATGCCACACAATGACCCTGAAATTCCATCCCTTTCTCAGGGTTCAAAAAAGCCTCCTTACTGCTAGGAAACTTTCCAGGTAGAAGCACCTGGAGGACAGAGAGCTAGCTGGGTTTACTGAGGCCACGTGAGAATGTTTTCTGAGAAGTGTCATGAAGACAGGACTGGGTGGGTTTAATATTTACTGCCTGTGCTGTTTATATATGTGTAGCCCAGATATCGGCTGGGAGTCTTACTGCCCTTTGAAAGCTAGATGGGATTATTTTGAGGGTCCCTTTTCCTTAAGTCCAAAATCCTCCCTCAAAGTCTCTGGGTTCCTAGAGTGGAACACGGGGCTAACTTCATTCCTTCCTCTCCTGCTTCTTGGGCTCCATTTCCTTTGATAGCCCGCACTGCATATACCTTGAGGCAATGATCCCACAAGAAGAAAGTCACACATACCAAGCATTTGAAGCACTGTTCAATGCTGGGCTCTCCACTGCCCTCCTTGGTCCCTCCTGTCTCAGCCCTTCTCCTCCCAGATGGCTCCAAGAGTTCCAAATTCTCTTTTTCTTTTCTTTCTTTCTTGTTTAAGGCGAGCATTTCTCTTCTTTCTTCTGGTTGCTCTGGCCTCAGCAGGGAGGGTACAGCTGGGGACAGTGACTGGGGGAGATGGGTTTCACTTTCCACCTTCAGCTCTAATTAAGATATCTTCCCAAAGACAGTTCCTTTCCTCACAGAAAATCTAGATTTTCAGAAATACAATTTTCTCCATCTATTCCCACGTAAATAACTGCTCCATTGGGTTTGATGTAGGTTTTTAGATTATTGCCCCTGCTTCGCTCCACTTCGTAGCCAAGTCTTTACTGAGCACTTCCCAAGTGTCTGGAACCGGCTGAGAATTTAATCCGGGAGATTAGCACTGTCTAGGGAAGCAAGGCGAGTCCAACGGTTATTTTATTCAGTCCCCACAAGCCTATGAGGTGAATAAAATTACTATGCCCATTTTATGGGTGAAAAACCATGGCTTAGAGTGACTGAGGAAATTGCTCAAGGTTACAGAGTTGGGGAGACAGGATGCAAGTCCAGGCGGGACACCAGAGCAACTGATCTTTCTGCTACCTCAGCGCTGATTGCCAAAACTGGAGATCTGTTATTTCCCTGGGACATTCGGCGTGAAGGTGCCTAGAAGAAAACCAGGAGGTGCTGTTTACACGTAGGGACAGAGAGATGTGGCTGGGTGATAGTTTGGGAAGGGGGTGTTATTTGACTTTGCTACTTTCAGAGAACTTTCCTGCAAAACAGTTCCATCCTCACATGTTTCAAGGAGACAGGAGCTGGGGGGACAGTGCATCTTCTTTGTGGGAAGGGTGCAGTGAGGTTGCAACGGCTACAGAACAAGTGTGTTTTAGAGAGCTCGTGACGTAAGGTTGTTTAGTCCTTGAGAGGAGGCCTGACTTCCGACACGGTGTCCTGATCACAAGGAAGGCAGAGAATGCATGCTGACTCTCACGATGGTTAGAAACAGACTCAGTCTTTATAATGGCTCCAAAGAAAAGACAGAAGATGGTGGTGACCTGAATTTAACCACAACAATGACAACGGCAGGTGCCACCTGCTGAGAGCTTATAGGTGGCAAGCGCTGCATCTATCCCCTGACATGCATTATTTCATTCAGCACCCAAAACGATTCAGTTTGGGAATTACAGTGATTGTCCCCGTTTTACAGGTGTTGAAATTGAGGCTTGGAAGAGAAATAACTTGCTCAGAGTCACAGAGCTATTAGATAGTAGAGTTTTACTACAACCCATGAGCTGTTGCTCTCCCCTCATCTGCTGGTTGGACTTTGTGAGGCAGGCCACTAAGAAGCTAAGGACTAAAATAAAAAGTGGAGCAGATTCCACAGGGGAGCATGGGGTGCGGGTGAAGGGGGTACAGAAGATTCATGTTTGGGTGTGAATATACTAGTTTTCAGATGACTCATCTTCCCCGCCAAATCCCAGAGGAGCTGTAATTATTTAGAATTGAAAAGTCATCCTTCTGTCATTTCCTGGATTTGTAAAAAAATAAGTCCCAGGACCTGAGAAGGGCTGTTTAAATCCCAGACTCCTCTATCATCTGCAGAAGGGGCAACGCCAAGAGCCAAAGGGGGAGAATAGGGCCAAGTTTTCATAGGAGGAGAAAAATAAATAGAGGCCGAAAGACAGAACGAAGCCAAGGCAGTAAACGGCAGAACAGCCCCCTTTTCCATCTGCCCCATATTTCTGACAACAATGTGGTGGTCCTGTGCACAATGAGACCCCCGAGCTGGCAGTGGCTGGGCGGGAGGCCAGGGCAGCTCAGCTGTCAGCCCGCGGAGCTGCCTGCATTCTCTGTGTGCATCCCACGGCGGTCTGGCTGTCCCACCTGTCCATCCAGATGGAGCTCAATTTTCCACGGGGTCGCCCAAAAGGGCAATTCACTTAAGGGTGCCACTTCCTCTGTCCAGCTCCTTCCTTGCAGGCTGGGGCCAGCTGTTCCCTCCCGCGTCTGGATATGTCACTGAACTTCAATGGATCCTGATGAAAAAAGCTCCCATTACTTCCAGAAACACGTGCTCAGGCCAAGGAGGGCTCCTAGAAAAATCTGCCTGGCCAAGCGGCATTCACAGCAGATGGACGGGCAGGCCGGGGCCTTGTTGTCTCCTCCCGCCTTGTGCTAATCCGCGGCCTGTGACAGGAGAGGGTGGGTAGGGTTGCTGGAGGTTTGACTGATCTGGGACGAAGCTTTCCAAAGCACAGAGGAGCAGGATGTGAGGGGAGATCACGGAAAACACCAGCGTGTGTGCAGAAGCTTTTTTGGCAGCTGGGTCCCACCTTGTCGTTCGGAGGCGGCAGAAGTGCGTGGTGGCAGCAGCCCGGTGCTGGCCCGTCCGTCTGCTCTGTGGTCTTGTTGCTTTGGCCGAAGACAGCATAACCTCAGGAGAGAGTCTTGACCTCCATACCTCCCCCCACCCACCCCCTGGACATGTCAAATACACCACTGTAGTGCCTGGGCATTTTATTTCGGCCTCTTTTGATCTGGTTCTGTTTTCTGCAGGATGGTTAAAAAGAACAATCTGGTTAAGCCTGGGTCTTAAGCCTGCATTTGCCTGGGTCTATTTGTCCTGTGGTTGGTTTTAATTTCAGTGCTGTTGATGCATCAAGCCTCTAGCAGGCAGAGCACTGCTTAATGGTGTCTGCGAATCCCTGTAAAATCAGTGGTTATTTGATGAGCACATGTGCATTTTCTGTGTGGCTGCTTCCTCAACTCTGTCAGATACGCAAGGGTTCCATGTGCCAAAAAAAGATAAGAGACATTGATTTAAAGAAAATCAATCAGGAATCAGGTTGCATGAATGCTTTAAAGAGGGAAGTCTGGGCTTCATTTCTCTAATGAACAGTAAAAGTTAGTAGAGCCTGGGGTTGGTGATGATGCCAGTGCATGGGCACTCAGACCTGATGCTGGGAGTGTCAACTGGGGCATGCTTGTTAGAGGGCCTTTGGGCCATAGGACTCACAGACCTTATAATGTTATGGATTGAGTTACCCTGAAATTACAGTTTTAGGAATTTATCTTAGGGCTAAGGCGGCTGGCTCTGGAGTCATTATCTATGTCACTGTTGGCCAGTTACTTAACCTCTCTAGGCCTCAGTTTCCTCGTCTGTAAAATGGAAGTAATGTTATATATCCATCTAGGTCATAATACACATAAAGCCCTTAGTACAATGCCTGAGACACAATAAATATCAGTGATTGTTATTTAGATACAAGGATTTTATTGTCATATTATTTATCATAACTGATAATTAGAGACACCCCAAATATCCAACATAAGTGACTAGTTTTGTGATCCATACAACTCAACTGTTAAAGATTAGAGAATATCATTGTAAAAATGTTCATAATATATGAAAAGACAAAGAAGGTTACAAAATAGTACTTAATATGCCATCCCATAGAAGATTGGCTGAATAAATATGCATTAAATATTTCAATGATTATGTTTGAAGGGTGGCTTTTGGAAAAATGATTAATGCTTTTATTTATTTATTTTGGGGGGGAGAGAGGGAGAGAGAGAGAGGTAGGGGGTGACAGAGAGAGAGAGGGAGAGAGAGAATCTGAAGCAGGCTCCACACCACCAGCCAGAGCTCAGCATGGAACTCGAACCCACAAACCCTGAGATCATGATCTGAGCCAAAATCAAGAGTTAGACGCTTAGCCCACTGAGCCACCCAGGAGACCCTGGAGGGTGTCTTTTTATTGTCTGTTTGGTATTTTATGTCTTCTAAATTTTCTTCAACAAGCATTATAACATCTTGCAATAAAGACAAAACTAACCTCAATAAAAGTTACCTTTTATTTTTTAATTAAAAAATTTTTTTAAAAATTTATTTTCTGAGAGAGAGAGAGAGAGTGAGCAAGGGAGAAGCAGAGAGAGAGGGAGACAGAGAATCTGAAACAGGTTCCAGGCTCTGAGTTGTCAGCATAGAGCCTGACGTGGGGCCTGAACCCATGAACCGTGAGCTGAAGTCAGATGCATAATCGACTGAGCCACTCAGGCACCCCAATAAAAGATACCTTTAAAAAAAGGATGACTAGGGGTGCCTGGGTGGCTTAGTCGGTTGAGCGTCCGACTTTCGCTTAGGTCATGATCTCGCGGTTTGTGGGTTCAAACCCCGCGTTGGGCTCTGTGCTGACTGCCAGCTCAGAGCTTGGAGGCTGTTTCAGTCTGTGACTCCCTCTCTCTCTGACCCTCCCCTGCTCACTCTGTCTCTCTCTCTCTCCTAGAAATAAATAAAAAACATTAAAAAAAAAAGGATGACTAATCTGAGTTCAGAAACTCTGTGATCTTGAGGAACCATATGTGTGAAAGTTCCTTTCTTCATGTCTGAAATGAAAGTTGTACCTTCCTTCCTTCTTGAGGGAGGGGCAACTCAAACGACAAGGTGAGGGTGAGTGTGCTTTGTGAAGGGGGACCCTTGATGTAAGCAGGAAAGCAGGGGTTCCTAACCATAGCATCTTTCTCCAAACATCCTGCCTTGTCATGCAGGAGCCCATAGGCCCAGCTCTCTGGACTTTGAAAACCTGCCTCTGGCTCTGGGCTCAAGTCCTGTTATGATTAACTCTGGGGAACTTGATATGGATTGAAGATGAAAGGTGCAGTGACTTTCAGCTACGAAAATTAGTCTGCAGTCAGGATCCCAAGTTTAATCTCTGTGAAACCGATGGGCAAGTGTGGCCATGCTTACTAATTAGGCAACAGCAATGTAAATTGATCAAATCAATTCCCTTCGTGACGCAAAGCCTAAGAACCCAGGGACAGCTGGAGCTTGGGAGAGCTTCCAGAAAGCCAGAGAACATGAATCGCATCTCCCAAAGATGTTAACATGGTTAATCTAGATTGCTTTGTTAATTGTTGGCTCCCTTATTCAATAATGGATGATATGGTGACGCGGTGTGGCTCCCATGTCCCTTGCGTGGGCAGACTCTGGGTTGGGCGATTTACATTGTGCTCATTCATTTCTTTCCTGGATTTACAGCAAGCATTAAACTTGTTCAGGCTTAAAGAGCCCTTGCTTTCTGGAAGGAAGCAGAGTAATAGCCAGGGTTCCCATTTCATTTACGAATAGCTTCACTGTTAATTTGAAAGTCAATGTATTAAAAAGGAATGGAAAAAGGAAATCATTAGAAGAAATGAGGCTTATTGCAGCAACCAAGTGTTGAGACCAGCATTTTCAATTTATTTTGTACAGATCAAAGGAAGAAAAGCAAGAGAGAAGCTGCCGGGGTTGAGTAAAATGAGCGTGGAATACAGGAGCAGAGAGCTGGTTCCAAGCCCAGCTCTTGTCACTTACAAGCCCTGAGAACTTGGGCCAATTGTTTTACTTTTCCAAGCCTTGATTTTCTTATTTACACACTGGAAACAATGATACCATCCTCAAAGAGGTGTGAAGGTTAAATAAGATAACATATTGAAATACCTCGCTCAGTGCCAGAGACAAAATGAGCACTCAGTAAATATTAGTTCTCTGTTGGCGTTTCATTCCCTGAACACACGCCTGAAATCGTGTCTTCATTCTATATCCTAGGCCTATTGTCTGTGCTCCTGGACGTCCGGACTATTCTTTTTGACAAGGCAACTTGCAGTCTTTCCAGAATTTGAACTATGTGATTCTTAAGAGGGGGCTTAACGGAACGTGGGATTGGGAATTTATGTCAAGTTTGAAAAAAGCATATTCAATATTGCACTATAATTTTTTTTAACGTGAAATCCTATTGTTTTCATAACACACAACACAAAACGCAAAGCACAAATCTTGGCTGATGGTATATGAATCTCTAATTGCAGAGGGCAGGTGTCTTTCAGTTTAGAAAAAGGGGTCATTGGTTAAGCAAGACTGAGGAAATTGATGTATAGAATATCATTCTGGCAAAACACACTTGGAATGGCAGCGGCTGACTGGAAGGGAGCATTCGAGGAGCTTCCAGGGTGTGAATAATCTTTTCCTTCTTGTCCTGCGTGCTGCTTACAGGATGCGGTCGCTTTGTGAAAGCAGAGAGGACGTTGCCCTTATGATTGGTGCACTTTACTGTGTGTGTGTCACATCACGCCTGGCTACAAAAGTTTAAAGAAAAGTAAGTGGGGGGCGCCTGGGTGTCTCAGTCGGTTGGGCGTCCGACTTCAGCTCAGGTCATGATCTCACAGTTCATGGGTTCAGGCCCCGCATCGGGCTTTGTACTGACAGCTAGCTCAGAGCCTGGAGCCTCCTTCGGATTCTGTGTCTCCCTCTCTCTCTAACCCTCCCCTGCTCATGCTCTGTCTCTATCTCTCTCTCAAAAATAAATAAAATATTTAAAAAAAAAGAAAAGTAAGTGGTACACTCTTGGATGGAGAATTCTTTATAAATTCTGGATGACGCTTGTTTCCCTAGGTTTTACATGTGAGAACAGAGCACAGTCCCAAGTGGCATTCACCTCTCTCCTTGACCACTGCTACAGCCTCCCAAGAGGCCTCCCCACATCCATTCTTGAGCCTCTACAATGCATTTTCCACGTCTCCACAGAAATCTTTAAAAGACCTACACCTGATTATATTATTTCCCTTTCCAAAATCCTCCCATGACTTTCTTTTGCATGTAGTAAAAACTCTGAGCTCTTTATCATGACCTACAGGGCCTTAGGAGATGTCTGTGCTAGCTTTCTATTAGGCGTCACCGTCGCCTCTCTCCTCCTCTCTCTTCATCCCAGCATTCTGGCTGCCATGGTCCCTGCTCAGCCATGCCAAGCACGTTTTTACATCAAGGCCTTTGCATCTCTGGTCTCTTCTGCCTGAAGTGCTTCCCCCAAGGTCCTGCAGGGCTGGCTCCTTCTTGTCACTCAGCTTTCCATCCATGGGCTTCACCAGCCCTCCCTCTCAGTGTTCTCAGGCTTTCTCCTGATATTCGCTGCCCTGCCCCTCCCTAGCACACCACCTCATTTAATTCCCTCTATGGTACTTACAATGACTGGATACCATATGGCTCATTTATATTTGTATTATTTGTCCATGTGCACCCCTGAAGTGTGTACTCTGGAGCCTCATGAAGGTGGGGACCTTGTTGTCTGGTTCACTCTTCTAGCTACAGTGATTAACGTCTGGCTTGGGCTCAGATCATGATCTGGCAGTTCATGAGTTCGAGTCCCGTGTCGGGCTCTGTGCTGACAGCTAAGAGCTTGGGACTTGCTTCGCATTCTGTGTCTCCCTCTCTTTGTTGCTACCCTGCTCATGCTCTGTCTCTGTTAAGTGGCTTAACAGTGCCTGACACAGAGTAGGTACTTAATAGAATCTGGCTGTGTGATTTTTATAAGCCTCTCAATCTCTCAATCTGAACTTCAACTTCCACATCTGTAAAATTAGGGTACTATTAAGCCTCTCCTCCCATTGCTGGAGCTGTTGTAAAGATTATAGGAGATAACGTATGGGGGACATGTAGCACAGTACTTGGCACATCATAGAAACAGTGCTACGCTCCCTGGGTGCTAATTGCAAGGCTTTGTGAATATTATACTCATTAGAGGCCTCCGACTTATTTATCGTGAGCAAACAAGCATCTTTTATTAGGGGCACTTTGACAAAATTCTAATATGGTATGTTGATAGAGCAGCTTTCCCAACATTACTCTGATGTTTCTTTGGCCGTGAGTGATTCTCTCTATGTCATACAATTATTGACTGATTAATAGAGCCCTACTTTGATCATCCTTTCAAAAGACAGGACAGATGGAATTTGTGTCTAGAAGAATGAGCAGACTGCAGGGGCCTGCCTATGGCCAGATCTGTAAGCAATGAAAACACAGGGGCACGACACCCAGGCCAGGACAAGGTGGCTGGAGAGAAAGCAGATTGCCAGGGCTCTCCACTGGGAAGAATGGGGCCTCCCAAGGAAACTGGTGTCTTTAGAAGTGTTTTGTCACAACAAACAAACCACCACCAACAACCTGTTTGAAATGTTGCAAGGGATCAGGTCCTGTGTACCTTAAGAAGTTCACCCAGGTAAATTAAAAGTGGCCTCTAGAAGATGCTGATGTAAATAAATGGGCAAATCTTGGGTGGAGAACCTCATTGAATGATAAAAGCTACCAATCTTCAAGGAAGAGAGAACCCAGGAAAATAAAATTGGGGTGAAAGTGTCCGACAGAGAGAGAGAATGAATAAAAATGAGAGCCAATTGTGGTAGGAAGTCAGCCACCCAGGTAATAATATACTGATTAGAAGAAAAATCATCACAGAATTTTAGCTGCAAAGTGAGAAAGTGTTCTATTGTGTTCTTTTTCATTTTATCTTTTTTCCCCTTATGATCTAAGGAAGAAGAGATTGAAAAAAAATGGGGAAAATCAAATGAAAAGGAAATCTCTTCTTTTCCCGACCCCCTGGAAAAAAAAATCGCCCGAAGTAGGTCACATGCAGCATCCTCAGTTATCTCTGCAGAGGCCCCGGCTACAGGAAGCATAAAAGAATTTCCAGGCATTACTTAGATAGATCTGGTTAGTGAGAGATGATGACAGGTGACAGAGACGAGGTCATCCAACTAACAACTTTTAATCAGGTCGGAGCTAGAGAGTTAGCGACCTTTAGATCTGGAGCTCTTTCAGCAGGGAAACCAGAGGAAACCAGCCCTGTGTGGGTTTTCTCAGCGCTAGACAAAGTTTAAAAGTCATTGTTTTCCCCTGGTAGAATACAAAAGCTCGATTAACGAAGTATTTGATTATACTTAGGTAGTTTATTTCTTCAGAACTTGCTCTTTATTATATTTCTCTTTATCCCCCACAGAGATTACCTAATTTATGTTATTGTTTTAATAAAGAGGGCTTTAAAATTGTTAATTACACACATAGTAAATGAATGCTTTTTCTTTGTAAAAATTAAGAACATACCTTTTGACCACTACCCGTAATTCTAAGCTCTTCCTTCAGTGGAAGCTATTGTTGTCTTTCTGGTGCATAACCTTCTAGGTTTTCTCCTATATATTTTCATACATATATATTCACAGAAAATAGAATATTTGGGATTTTTAATTTTTTGGTAGCATTTCGTGCTATATGCAACACTCTGAAACTTGCTTCCCCCCTTCCCGAGCAATTGGTTTGGAAGATATTTCTTAATTAGTATATACATTTAATTCATTCTTTCTAACTACTGCATCGAAGTCCAATGTACAGGTATATCTGGGCTAATTTCCTCATTTGCCTATACATGGACATTAGGTTGTTTCCCAATTAGTATATATATTTTATGACATAACATCTGGGATTAAAAAAAAATATTTTTGAGAGAGAGAAAGAGAGAGAGCAAGCGCCTGCACTAGTGGGAGGGGCAATGAGAGAGGGGGTCACAGAGGATCCAAAGCAGGCTCTGTGGCGATAGCCGAGAGCCTGATGCACAGGTTGAACTTATGAACCATGAGATCATGACATGAGCCGAGGTTGGACTCTTAACCGACTGAGCCACCCAGGCGCTCCTAGATTATTTTTTTAAATAACAATTTTATTGAGACATATCACATACCATAAAATTCACCACTTTAAAGTATACAATTAGTGGTTTTTAGTGCACAATGATCACCACTATCTGATTCCAGAACATTCTCATCAGTCTCAAAAGAAATCCAGTACCCACGAGCAATCATTATTACCATGCCTCCTCTTCTCAGCTTCCAGCAACCACTAATTTACTTTTCTCTCTCTGTGGATTTGTCTGTTCTTGACATTTCATATAATGGAATCATACAATACATGACCTTCTTGTTTGGCTTCTTTCCTTCGCATCTTTTTTTCAAGCTTCATCCATGTGGTAGCATGAGTCAGTACTTCTTTCCCTTTTTTTTTTTTCTTTTGCGCTGAATAATCTATTGTATGTATATATGAAATTTGTTTATCCATTTTTCAGTTGACAGACATTTGGTTTCTTTCCACTTTTGGGCTATTACGAACAATATTTCTGTAAACATTTGTGTACAAATTTCTGGGTGAGCATATGTTTTCTTTTTTAGTTTTCTTTAATGTTTATTTTTGAGAGACTGCGTGAGCGCTCACACACAGGTGCACAAGCAGGGGAGGGGCAGAGAGAGAGGGGGGCAGAGGATCTGAAGCGGGCTCTGTGCTGACAGCAGAGGCCAATGCACTGCTCAAACTCATGAACTGTGAGATCATAACCTGAACCCAAGTTGGATGCTCACCCGACTGAGGCACCCAGGTGCCCCAAGCATACATTTTCAATTCTCTTGGGTATATATATCAGGAGTGGGATTGCCAGGTATAAGGCAGCTCTATGTTTCACTTGGTGAGGAAGTGCAAAACTGTTTCCCAAAGTTGCTGCATCATTTTACATTGTCACACATTTATATATTTAAACAAGGAAGAACATAAACATGGGGCAAATGGACGTGTTAATTAACTTGAGACATTGTTGGCCATGTGTGCAGCAAGCTGAGACACATACTAACTCAGGACCGCCTGGCAGAACTTTCTGTAATGATGAATGTGTTCCCAGTCTGTGCTGTCCGTGTAGCAGCCGGCAGACATGTGTGGTTATGGAACTCTTGAAATGTGACTATTGTGCCCAAGGAACTGAATTTTTAGTTTGATTTAATTTTAACAAATTTAAATTTGATTCACCCCACGTGGCCAGTGTGCGGCTACTGTGTTGGTCACCAGAGTACTTATTCTCTGCTGTCTGGAAAAACTCCTAGTTCTCAAAAGAGTTGCCTTAAGGATATGGGGAAAATGACGTGTGTTCTGGTTGGCAAGCTAGCTCCTGTCACAGAATTACAAAGGATAAAATCGGAGACTATGATCCCTTAACTTACAGCTGCACCACATTGAAATTCAGGTAACTCCCAACTTTTTCAGGGATGTGTGCAGGAAATCGGTGTTTCAAGTATCTCCTTTATGCCTTCCACTCACTCAGTTTAAAGAACTGGCTCTATTGTTTTGTTTCTTACTACAAGAGGGATACATATTCACTGTAGAGAAGCATGAGAAGAAAATAAAAATGACTGCAGGCAACTACTGTTAATATCTTGGGGGGTGTGTGTGTGTGTGTGTGTGTGTGTGTCTAGAGTTTGTTTTTAATTCAGCTTTGGGGACAAAAGCAGAAGTGATAGAAGCTGGAACCAATATTCCTCCTCACAGTTCCTATGAGGGGATTTCATCCACTTACTGAGTTCTCACTGTGTGCCAGGCACGTGCTTGGTGCGTCAAAGTCTCCTGGGGAGGCTGGACATCACACGCCCGTTCCAGCCCAGCTTGACCAGGTTCTGATGGGGGGAAGTGAGGGCAGAGAGAGCCCAGGAAAGGAGGAGCTTCTGCCTGGGGAGTTGTGGAAGTCCACAGAGGGGAAGTGACATTTGAGCCGGACAGCTGAATTGGAAGAATTTATGACACAGAGAAGACGGTGAGGGGTGTTGGCAGGCAGAGGAAACAGCGTGTGCAAAGGTGTAAGGTAGGGATAAGCCAGGAATGTTCAAGGGAAGGAGACTGCTCCTGTGTGGTTGGAGGGGTAGTAGCATGAGTCACGCGTGGCTTCTCTGCTTTAGTGTCATTTAATTCTCCTACTCGCCTGATGAAATAAGTAAAATGGCATTTCCATTTTATAGGCAGAAGGTGGAGAGACCAGGTAATTTGCTAGTGAGGCACAGAGCTGGAATTCTGGTTTGTTGAGCACCGAGCTCAGTCTTGAGAAATGAGGTAGGTTGGAGCCCAGTTGTGGAGAGACTTTTCTGTCGAAGTTACCTCATGGGTTGTTCAGCAGCATCCTGGCATGACTGGGTCTGTGTTTTAGGGAGAGCATTGTGGCTGCAACGCAAAGACAGTTTTGGAGAGAACTCCACCCACACTATAAGCGTGTCAACAATTTACCTGGGATTGAACCCCTTTTAACACACACACACACACACACACACACACCCCGCTTCAGTGACAGCAGCCTCTGAGAATCCAGCACATTCTGTTTCCCTCTCCTCTCCCCAGTGAAAATCTGTACCAGCAGTCCGAGTTCTGTGTTGATTCCAGACCATGGTGGAATACCATGGACTGGAGGTGGTAGCACACGGACACTGTTCGTTGCTGGGGAATCTTGAACAAATCACTTTCCAGTTTCCTATTCTGTAAAATGAAATTGTTGGAATTTCTGTGTTTAAATGCCCTTTTCATCTTTAAAATTGTCTGGCTCCTAAAAGCAATGAGACCTATTAAAGGATTTCACTGTGGCCATACACAATGATTTTTGGAGAACAGAGATAGTTGGAGACTGGCTGCCCCCAGATTTTAGAGCCTCTTACCATTTCCTGCATGAGGCCAGAGATCTGGCTTTCTAGGCATCACTGAAGATATAACTGAATCTTCTTTTGTTTGCAGGGTAGGCCAATGGAAGCAAATAACCTAATTAGGACCTCACAAGCAGCTTGCCCAGTTAAAGCTAATTTAATTAGGGTCTTATTAGTTGTTATAACTACTTTTTAATGAAGCTTTATTACATTCAACTACGTAGATCCCAAGCAATTGTATTAAATGTTGGCAAATGACCCATTAGTCTTTGATTTCATTTCTTTTTTGCATGGTTCCCACCTATCCTGATATTCAGATGCCTAGGGTTGATTTTTTTTTTTCTTAAGGCCAGGTGTAAACATGAAGCCATATTTCCCTTCTGAAAATCTAATTTCCCATTTCTCTGGGATTCCTGGGACACTGGAGTTGTATTGGTAGGATGGTATGAAAGATGGTAAAGGGCTCCCCGCTGTCCATCCATATCTCCTAATATTTCCACCATTAATCACTTCCAAACTGCAGGATTTTAGAGACTAAGGGCCTCTGGTTGAAATGCCAATGGTATTGTGGAGACAAACACAGAAAACCATTATTATTATGGTTTAACATCTTAGTGAACATCTTATTAACACCTTAGTGAAGATTAGCTCATAATATTAGCTAATTGGCCAATAAATGAGACTCAAGAAAATCAGTCCTGGGAGTGAGCAGTTTTGATAGTTGGTCTGTAGAGCTGGATGAGGAGAAAACCAAGAATTAACTAGTTTCTACTATGCACCAGGCACAGGGCTAGATATTTCTACATTTATTATCCCCTTTAATCCTCTTAACAACCTTGACATAAATGCATTATTATAACGGATTTACAGATGAGAAAGGGGAGCACAGAGAGGTTCAGTCAGTGTCAAAGCTGCACAGCTTGTTAGAGGAAGAATGGGGATTTGAAGTCCCAGGACATCAGGCAAAGGCTTGAAGTTTGCAGTGTGGGGAGCCTTGGCCACTAGGGGGCAGTATCAGGACACTGGGGATTAAATTAAGTTAGGGTGGGGGAGGGTGGAAAGGGTGCGAAGGTGGTGCAGGTATCACCTGTGGGCAGGTAAACCCCAGGACAGGTGACTGAGGGGCACTAAAAAAAACCTGGCAGGGCTCAAAGTTTGGCCCTAGCGGGGCTGATGTGTTAGTGTTCTGTCTCTCCTCGTCAACAATGGGCAGTGTGCTGGCATCATTAAGAGCATGGGACTGGCATGAGGCTGACACAGACACAGAGCCCAGTTCCAGCCCTTTTCTGTAGGTATGAACTTCGGCAAGCTGTTTACACTCTCTCGGCCATGGTTTTCTCATCTGGAAAAAGGGATACTGGTATCTTCCTCATATTGTTTTTGCAAAAGTTACAGGCTGTGTTTCAAGCATCCAGCCCAAGGAAAGTGCCAATAAGTAGCAGCTCCTCCACTTCTGAATTGATGAGCTGTGTGAATACAGTGGGAGGGCCACAGGCAACAGGAGATAGATCCACGGGGGGAGGGGGAGTCCAGTCTTATGAGGTTTGTGGTTCTTGAACATGAGAACACACCGGAATCATCTGTAGGGCTCAGGAGACCTCCATGTCACCTGGGCTGCAACCCTAGTCTCTGATTCAGTAGGTCTGGGGCAGGGTCCAAGAACTGTCATCTCTAACAAGTTCCTGGGCAATGCTGGTGCTGTCGGGCTGGGGGCCACACTTGGAAACCCATTGGATAAGGTCACTTATAATGGATGCTTTCTGACCATCCCTGGGATGGCCACAGGCATAATATTCTGAGTCCTCCAGAGTCTGAGGTGAAACAGAGAAGCAGAGCTCTTGCTCAGTTTTTACTCAGCTTCTGTGGTTTTCTGAACCATTGGGAGGCAGTTCTTGTAAGCAGGGGCCAAAAATGTTTGCTTTATTTATTGTCTGCCATGCCAGTTCCTGGGCCTGCTTAGATTGAAGGGATATTTGTGGTTCGAATGAAACAATTTTGTGGCTGAATGTGCTGATACAAATTGTTCTTCAAAGAGACCAAGGGGGCGTTAGGGTCTAAGTAACAACTTCTAATCTATTAGCCTGACAATTTACATTCTTAAATAAGCTGGTCACTGGCTTAGTAGGATAAATATTCTCAGACATGCAGGAACAGCACTGCTTGCCTTCTATCATTCTTTTCACCAAGAAGGGGCAACCCACTACACCAGTGGGCAAGGTATGTGAAAGTGTCCAGCATAATGTCTTTTTTCCCCCCAGCACAATGTCTTACAAATAAAAAATTATGGTTTGCTAACAAATGTTTTTTGAGCCCTTATAAAATAGTGGCGGCGTGCTCTACGTTGTGAGTATTGACATCCTGGGCCAGAGAGTTCTCTGTCCTGCGCATTATAGGGTGTTTAGCTGTATCCCTGGCCTCTCCCACTAGATGCCAGTAGCACACTCCAGTTGTGACAGCCAAAAATGTCTTCTGACAGTGCCTAATGTCCCATGGGGGTGGGGGGGTGGTGGTGAGGAGAATCATCCTTGGTAAAGAACAGTTGCTTTAAATGAATAATCTTATTTTGTCCTCACAAGGACCCAGTGAAGGACCTGTTGTTTGTCCCATTTTAGAGTGGAAAGGAGGAACAGAGAGGTTGAGCAATTTGCCAAAGGCCACACAGCTAGCAAAGGAGCAGGAACAGAATTTGAACTCAGGAGGGACATAATCCGGAGCCCCATTCTGAATGCTCTTCTTGCTTCTGAGAGTACACATTTAAGAGAGTGTAGGAGAATCTATTTAATCATATACACGGTTCTTGGAGGATCTCTGAGAAGGAGAGAGGTGAACATGAAGAGGAGTGGCGCTTTTATTTATTTTTTATCTTTATTTATTTTTAAGAAAGAGAGAGACAAAGAGTGAGCGCGGGAGGGGCAGAGAGAGAGGGAGACACAGAATCCAAAGCAGGCTCCAGCCGCTGAGCTGTCAGCAGTGAGCCCAATGCAGGACTCGAACTCAGGAATTGTGAGACCATGACCTGAACTGAAGTAGGAGGCTTAACCAACTGAGCCACCCAGGCGCCCCAAGGAGTGGGGCTTTTTAGATATATTTGTAACATTTTATTTCTTTAAAGAAGAAAAAAGATATGTAGCAAATTCAGCAACATGTTAACATTTGTTAAATCTGGGTGGAGGAGTATAAAAAATTATTTTTTGTACTTTTTGGAATGATTGAGATAGCTCATAATTAAATATCAAAACAATATTAAAAAGAGTGAAACATGAGTAGAAATGTAAACGTCTTCTAATATTTTCTGAGCACTTGACCATCACACTTGGCACTCTATTTACTTAGTTTTTTATTCCTTTCCTCTTAACAGAGGAATCACCCAACCTTTTAATGTGAAGGAACCAATCCCATTTTTGTTTTCCCAGAAGGCATAGCTCCTTCGTAGAACCAGTCATAATCACGATAATATCGACAGGAACTTATTAAATACCTCCCCCAAAGTGGAGAGTATAGTAGAGACTTCACATACATTAGTAGCTGATGCTTATGAAATATTTACTAGTGTTTGGCACCCAGCTGAGTCCCTTCATCCTTTCTTATTTATTCCTCACTTACAATCCTATGAGCATATGATTTCAGTCACATTTTACAGATGAATTCATTGAGGCTTAGAGAGATGAGCTGCAGAGCCAGGACTCCAGACCTGCATTTGTCTGATTTCAATATCCCTGTTCTTCCTAGTACTGCAAGCTGCCACTCAAACGGAGTCACGAAGGGCTACGAGGCTGTCCCAGAGAAGGGAAGGTGCCAGCCATCTCCACTTTCTGAGGATCACTGGTTGGTCTCAGACACCTGGCTTTGCCCTTCCTTCGTCTCCAGCCCTGTGGCAGTAGGTCAAAGTTCGCCCTATCCCTGCCCTGTCCTAGATGCTGGTTCCAACACCTCTAGATTTAGTACAGTCTGAAAATAACCCTGCCTCTCCTTCCAGATCAGCAGTTCAAGGTTAGCATGAAATTTCACCCCTAGCTGACCAGGGCCCACTGACTGCCTTTCGAAAAGCCTCCTTTCCTGGCAGAATCTGCTCCACAGGCCACCTCCTTGCCTCTTGAGCAGTGCTCAATTCAATTTCCAATTCGAGAGGCTGGCATCTTCCAGAGCCAATTTGAATTTTGCAACTAAAATGTGGTGCATTTGCCATGCTCTGGTCTAAATGTAGACTGTCCACTGCATTCCCTGGATCTTCACAGGCCCCAACGGTGGAGTGGGGCAAGTGTGGATGCCCGGAGGAATCCTTCCTTATTAACTCATCTTCCAAATGCCTCAAACTCGAGTGTTTTCCTGGAGGGAGGGGGGCAGTGTTTTCTTTTATATTGTTATGGATTTAAATCAGGAGCCCCAGAGCCTAGAACCACTGATGTGGATAGCAGTGGGCCTGGCAACCTTGCGAAAGGTCAAATCCGTTTACACACTGTGGGTGACTGCTTTTTGTTCTCAGATTCTGGGTAAGATACACACATTCCAAGGCCACTGCCTGTTCTGGCTCCGCTGATGGATGCGGTGTTGCATTCCAGGAGGGCAGCGTGCTAGTCCTGAACTTGGGAAGCGGACACCAAATTTATGGGTAGGATTTGAAGCTTTTAAGCCATCTTATCACCTCTGAGGGGAAGCTGATTTGTCATGCAGATGCCTGAAACTTCTCCACTGGCAAAGAGACCTTATCAGGATAAAAAACAGTGTCTTCAGCTGTGCGGAAACACACATAGTGGGAGGGCCAATTGCCACACCCTGCCCATAGGGTAATACATGACTGAAGCCTTTCATCTGAATTTACCTCTCGGTCCAGCCATTCAAAGTGGGCTTTATCCTAAGGAAATCCTAAAGGCAGATACAAAAAAGATCTTTAAGGGAAAATGCGGATAGAAGAATATTTCTTATGGCTAAAAACTCAAAAGCAATGTATATCAGGGGAGGATGGGTTATTCTTTAATTTTTTAAAGTGTTTTATTTATTTTTGAGAGAGAGAGAGAGACAGCATGAGGAGGGGAGGGTCAGAGAGAGAGGGAGACACAGAATCTGAAACAGGTTCCAAGCTCCGAGCTAGCTGTCAGCACAGAGCCCGATGTGGGGCTCGAACCGATGAACTGTGAGATCATGACCTGAGCCGAAACTGGACCCTCAACCGACTGAGCCACCCAGGCACCCTGGGTTATTCTAAACATACAAAAAGTTGCTTAGCCTCATTCTCCCTGATTTTCCTTATCCAGGTGGCAAAGATCAGGAAGTTTGATAACACACTGTTGGCAAATATTTGGGCATTCTCAAATATCAGTTATGGAAATGCAAATTGGTACAATCTCTATGGAGGATGACTTGGCAATATTTAAAAAAATATAAAAATTTACTCAGAAGAGTCCACTTCCAGGACTTTACCTTACAGATGATATAGAAAATAACGAGGTGTGTACAAAAATATTTACTCTAGTGTTTGTGATATCAAAAATGTCCTTCTGTAGAGAACTACTAGAGGGAAAAAAAAGTACAATGGAATACTATGCAGCTATTAAGAAGAATGAAGTTATTGTATTTCTATCAAAGTGAGAAGAGTTCTGAGGTACCTTATTTAGTGAAAAAAACCAAAGTGCTAAATAATGTTTTGAGTATATGATTTCCATTAAAAAGAACATATACACATATTTTTGTATGCATGGAATATCTCTGAAAGGCTATGCAGGAAATTGACAACAGCTGCTTCCAGGGAGAGGTAGTAGATGGCTGGGGCCAGAGAGGCCAGAGGGACGCACTTTTCACTCTATACCTTTTGAATGTGATACCTTGTGTGAGTCTCCCCTACTTACATAAATGAGTTGTCATAAGTGGATTGGTTAAGTACGTTATGGTATCACCCATTATGAAATGCAATGCAGCTTTAAAAGATGTGACAAATAAATTAAAAAAATGAAAAGATTCAGATTTATTGAAATGGCAAGAAGTCAACACTTGATGCTTAGTGATTAAAGTACTAGGTGATCCAATTTATGTGTACACACACACACACACACACACACACACAAAACACGCTCATATGGAAAGTTCTGGAAAGTTTTGTGGGAAAAATATTAAAGCATAATGATATATGGAGAAGGATTATGGGCGACTTTTCTTTTCTTTTTTATATCTTGCTGTTGTGTCTAAATTATTTTTTGCTGCCAAGAGTGACAGATTCTTCTCACTTTGAAAAAAACCCCACAAAACCAAAAATCAACAAGGAATTTGACAGCATGTTTTTGAACTACAGGACTAGGCAGGGCTGTATCCAACAGAGAAAGGGGACAAAGTGATTTTTAAGTGTTCTAGAGCTGGTGATAACGTAACAGGATTATACACACACACACACACACGTACACGCATATATGTATATATGTTTATCAAGAAAAAATATAGTAAATGTATGTAAAGTAAAATTAGATTGAAAATGACAGGGGTGCCTGGGTGGCTCGGTTGGTTAAGCATGAGTTTGAGCTCCACATTGGGCTCTGTGCTGACAGCTCAGAGCCTGGAGCCTGCTTCGGATTCTGTGTCTCCCTCTGTCTCTGCCCCTCTCCTGCTCATGTTCTGTCTCTCTCATTCTCAAAAATGAATAAATGTTTTAAAAAAATGACAAAGAACACTTTTTTTGCCCATTGGTACTTTTTCTCTTAAAATCACAAAAAATTAAATAGCACCATAACAATTGAAACTCAGTTTACATACTGTCACAATTTCTTAATCACAAATAGAGTATTTCCTCATTGTGACATGTGAAATAATACAGAGGTATATAAAAGAATTAATAATTCACTCTTCCTCCCATTATTCTACCCCTCGAGGTGACTAGATTAATGGCTTTAAAAAATGGGATTACATGTTATTCTATGAGTCACTTTTTTAAATTTAAATATCGTGAACAACTCTCCTAAATAATAGATTAGCAGACATAGATCTAACGTATTTGTTTTAATAATGCTTTACATTTTATTATATTTTAAATTCTTTATTTATGTAAAACTGAACATAATCAGGCTAAACCTAAAATACCTAACATTCCTTGCCTGTTAAACATGACTCCATTCCTAGGAATTTATCGCAAATATGTGGGCACAGACGTACATGCAAAAATATTCATTGCAACAGTGTTTGTAGTAGTGAAAGGCCAAAACCTACCTAAATGTCAATCACTGGGGAAACTGGTAAGTAAAATAGGATGCTCCAGAAACTGGATTACTATACAGCATGAAAGGAAAGCAGTAACTCTGTACACTGACATGTCCAGGACACCCTGTTGAGTATAAAACATAACCTTCCTTATGTGATAGTTCTTACAAAATGGTATCATTCATAAAACTAAACAGGGTAGAAACACACATTCCATACACATATACACTCACATGTATGCACATACACATGTACACAAATGTAAGCTTAGAAATAAATAGAACATTTCTGGAAGCACACACAACCTGGGGCAATAGTGTTTGCTTCTGGGAAAACAATGGAGGGTCCAGGATAGAGTCAGACCTGGGTCTGGTGAGGGCAAAAGGGTTTTGTTCACCGCTTTTTTTTTTTTCTTTCTGATTTAAATGTTTATGTGTCATTTTTTAAATAAAGAAATTAGCTCGTAAAAAGTTGCTGCAAGTCATTATGCAAAATAGTTACAAAGCATGATGGCTTAGTCCATGTTCACTTAAATTGATACAGAAAAATGTATAGGGAGCCTAACATCCTGAAGTACGTCTTCATAATATTGTGTAGCAGGGTTCTTATTCTGAGGTTAAGGGAGAGTCTATGAACTTGGATGGGAAAAGTCACTTTTTAAATTTTTTTAAACTAACCTTCGGCTGAAAGTTAGCGCTTCCTTCAGTAAGAATGCGGGCAGCGAACCATAGGAGAGTTAGCAGGATTTGTCACCAATAGAGATCAGATTTATCCTATCATATTACATTTGTTACAGATATCATGAAATATTTCCCCTTGTCACTACTTCAGAATTATAGTAGTTATTTATTTGACTTGCTGCTAGAGCTTGTTTATTTAATATGTTAATAAAGAAGGACATTTTTTATCCTATCATAAATTTGTTTTTTTCAACACTATAATAACTATTTCAACATAATTGGTTTTCTTTGCATTCCTGTCTCTTATTTTATGTGTCTAAGGTGAGAGGGGGCTTCACCAGATTGCCAAAAGGGGCCCACAGGGCAGGAAAGGTAGGAACCAAGAACCATTGTGTTAAGTAAGGTTAACTTCTGAAGGGCTGGGGACAAGGACTCACAAATGGGTACCGTGTGGGTGCACTTGGAAACAGGGAAAGGGGCTCTACTACTTCTCTTGATGCCAGGGGGCAGTTTATGGCCTGAATATATAAATTGGAGATGTAATTTTGTAGTTGTTGTTCTTCCAGTTGGTGGAACTTCCTTCCCCCCACCAGCTGCCTCTCTGGATCTCTGCCCGGCTGTGCTGGTGGTGTGAGCCCTGGGGCCCATGCCTGCAAATGACAGTAAGCCCGGCTTGCCCTTGGTCCCATTTTAACCTCCTTCTGGGGCATAGCCAGGGTGCTGAGCTCAGCCTCTAAGCAGTGCATGTTAGCCTGGCAAAAAACTCTATCCTGAAAAGAATTTCAAAAATCATGCGAAACCAGTCCCAAATGTATCCCAGCTTTGAGGGAGCAAGGCGCTGTGAGCAGGTACCCCTGGTAAAAGTTAAAAGGGGCTCTGTGAGGAATGGTCCCCTTGTGTGTGCTAGAACATTCTGTGTCTGAACATTTTGGCCTTATCTGTTCACTGGTGAAATCTTTATAGTATAATTGGTGTGCTGACACCAGAGGGGCATTTGAGTGTTCAAAGGGGGCTCAGATGTGCTGATGGGGGGTGTGGTCAGAGGCCCTGCTGACACAGGCCTGCCAGGGAGGGCCATACCCTGGGTGACCCACGCTCTGTCGCGCAGGAGTGGGGGTGATGGATGGAGTGAAGAGGCCCCTCCATCTCAGATATTCCAGCCTTAGGAGTCCTTCAGACACAGCTCACTCTCCCCCCTCTCCCCAAATCTTATCATTTCAACCTATCCCTTCTCGTCTCTGCATTCTGGAGATGCGTGCCCTCCAGATCCCATCACTCTTCTTGGGTGAGATCCATTCCTTCATTTGCTAAGTATTTAGGGTCAGCCAGCCGTGGTTTCAGACCCCACCCCCATCACTAGTGTAAGTCGGCTGAATGAAGATTTAAAAATTGCAAATCAACATTTACAGTAACTCCTGTTTCTCCACAAAAAATACACATGAGAATTTATGTCTTTCCTCCGTAAACTGTGGCTCACATCATTGCCATTATCCATCTTTCTCCAGATGGCTGAGGCTGTGGGTGCCAGAGTCTCTCTTCTCCCCACCTCAGGCTCCTCAGCGACCTGGAGGCAAACACACTCTTACTCTGGAGTTTCACAGAGGGAGGTACTTTCATCACTCAAATCGAGGCACTTTTGAGAATAAGAGGGGGTTATGATAATAATAGCCGCCATCATGTTTTGGTAACAGGCATAATGGGGACAGGGACGTCTGGTGGCTCCATTATAGAGCGATGCCTACTACCCAACAAGCAGACCCGGTGAGTCTTTAGAGCATTAGCAAACCTGTGACATCTCTACTTTTTTGGGAAGTAATTTGATATTCAAGAAATCAAAGTAGTCTTCATGGAGTACATGTGGGCCCTGCGTGTATGTGCGTGTGCGTGCATGCATGTATGTGTTTTAATTTGGAATTACAGTTGGAGGTGAGAACAGCATTCACTTCTCATCACCTCGGGACTCTCTAAAGTCTTAATCTGGCCCTGCTATGAAGTCACCAGAATCATCTCCTCATCCCCCTGTGGGGGCCAACGCTGATCATAGCCCTCCAAGAAGTGAGAGGAACATGACAAGGGCTAGTAAGGTGAGGGGAATTGGGGGCCGATTGGCAATAGACATGTCTCCCCACAACGTGAGTGGAATGATAACCTTTTAATAAAGGATGAAGATGCTGTTCAATTTTCAAGCTCCTGTCTGTGTCCACTCTGGTCTTCATATATCCAATCTTTCTCCATTGACCCCATGGCCGGGCCCATATTGGTATCTTGGTTTTACAAGAGCATTCACAACAGTCTCCTTTCAATGTGCCTGTAATAGTTCCTGGGAATGAGATAAGTCATTTAACCCCTCTAAGCCTATTTCCTTATTTATGAAATGGGCAAAACTCTAATACCTGTCTGATGGGAAAATGGTAGATAGAGTCTAGAAGGCACTGTGTGAATGGTAGCTGCAATTGCTATTTTTACAGAGAGTCTGCTAGGTACCTGTCTTTTGGCATGGAGGATGAGATGTGTCAAACCTGGCTTCTGTCCTCCAGGGGTTCGTAGCCTGATAGCGATGCCAAAGGTGTGCACAAAAATCCTTATCCCCATGGACACATGTGGCAGGCATCATAAACAAGGTAGGGAGGGAGAGATCACTGCCAAGAAAGAGTCCATGAGAGAGAGGTCCACAGAGTTAGGGTCTTGTGGGTGGGCAGGATTTGGATATTCAGAGGGTATGGGAAGGGCATTTCTAGTAGAGGGAAACAGTCTGAGCAAATGCACAGGGGAAGGAAGATGCAAGGTGTATTTGGGAAATGACAACTAATTCTATCTGAGTTATAGGACTCTCCTTATTCTCCTGCTAAACTCATAGTGCTGCTCATTTACTTGTTCACTTAGATTTGTGAGCACCTGTGTTAGGCGGAGAGGAAAGATGTGGTCACTGCTTACAAGATGTTCACAGTTCGTAGAGGAGAGAGAAGCCGATCAGTCACTAGGTTGCTAGGGAGAGCCATGCCTGCAGTGCTTGGGGTAGATGAAGAGCACCTGCTTAGCCTCAGGGGTCCTCTCTTTATGGGACACTTCAAAGCTCTGGGAGGGGCCCCAGGAATTTTTCTTTTATTGTATGATTTTGTGAAGTTTTCAAAAGTAAGATCTATTAACTGCAATTGATGAGGGCTGCTGTCTGTTTCCACTCTGACTTCCCTCCATCATATTTCCCCTCACACAGGGAGGCCATGGAGTACAGGGGCCATGAGCATTTTGGGGAGCTACTAAGAGTTAAGATATATTTCATTTGCGTTGAATGTTTATAGTGAATATATATATGTGGCTTGCAGACTTTTCTTTCTAGCTAGCTTGGTCATCACTAGCCAGTAACTGCAAGGTGGAAAAACAGCTTCTAGAAATACTCTCTTGTTCATGATGCTGACTCACCTGGATGTGTGACATCAAGAGGTAGGGCCAGAGGTTGAGCTATGATATGAGAAATCCTACGGTGTGAGACCACATGTGTGTGGGTGGCAGAGGCGAATCACGTTCTGAAGTAGATCCAAGCCAGAAACTAAACTATGAAAAAAATATGTTTTTTAATATTGAAAAATATATTTCAAATTTTATGTTTTCCCCAATTTGATAAAAATCTTAAAAAAGTATGTGGAGTTACTGGGGTGCCTGGTGGCTCAGTCATTTGAGCGTCCAACTCTTGATTTTGGCTCAAGTCATAATCTCAGTGTTGTGGGATTGAGTCCCATGTCACAGTGTGGGGTCTCAGTGGGGAGCCTGCTTAAGATTCTCTCTCTCTGGGGCACGTGGGTGGCTCAATTGGTTAAGCATCTAACTTTGGCTCAGGTCATGAACTCGCATTTCGAGAGTTCAAGTTCCATGTCGGGTTCCGTGCTGACAGATCAGAACCTGGAGCCTGCTTCAGATCCTGCGTCTTCCTCTCTCTGCCCCTCCCCTGCTCATGCTTTGTCTCTCTCTTTCTCTTTCAAAAATAAATAAACATTAAAAAAAAAAAAGAGATTCTCTCTTTCTTTGTCTCTCTGTCCCTCTACCCAGCTTGTGCTTGCTCTCTCTCTCAAAAAAAAAGTATGGGAAATTATCAGTCATAAGTTGTGAGGCTGCAAAATGTCTGAAATACCCGTAAAATAGAAATAAAAGAGAAATTTTGACATCTTTCTAGGGGAAAGACCCAATTATTTTTAGATTTCTTTATTTTTCTCTCCAGGACACGATGCCTCTCAGTTGCTGAATGACAGGCAGCTACTTGCTTCCTTTCCTCTTTGTCTGAATAGACTCTGGTTTCCCCAACTCCTTTTTGGGGTTCCATAAATCAAAGCTCAGAGCTCCACACTTAGGGTACCCCCAGTGATAACTCTTTAGCATTATCTGATTGTCTCGATGTGAATCCAGGATCTGTCCCTAATCAGCTGTGTGGCCTGAGGCAAATCACTCAACCTCTCTGAGCTTCAGTTTCCTTATTGGTAAAATGAGGACAAAGTAGTGCCCACTTTGTAAGCCTTTGGAGAGGAGTCGATGAGACAACACACAGAAGTACCCCCAGCCCAGAGTAGCACAGTGAGCCTGGCACACAGCAAGATCCAATAAATGGGATCTATTAGTAGTAGTATTATCACACATGGTCCAGAGCACAGTGACTGTGGAAACATCCTGCAGATATTGGAGAAAGCAATTTCCCAGTGTGGCCCAGCGGCCATCAGTTATTTTTATGAGCCATACACACACACTCAGGTAAAGGCATTTCCTGCATTACAGATCTGAACGTGCCCATCTGTAATGGCAATGCAGCTACATGTGCCCCTGCTGGCATTTCTGTGGCCTATTTTGCCCCAGCAGGATTCGGTGCCTCCACAAATGGCCCCCCATTCTGTCGTTACCTGATAAGCATGACCCTTCACACATAATTCTTCCCCCTGCCCACCCTTCTGACAGTCATTTGAATGTTACTGCAAAGATGAGGCTAACTCACTATCCATCCCCTCCCTCCCTTCTGCCCTTCTTCCCTCCTTTACTGCTTGCTTTCTCCCACAAATATTTCTTGAGTCCAACCACCGTGGTATTTCCCATGATTCCGAGACTTTAGGACACTCACAGTAAAATTTAAAAAAAAAATTTGGTGGGGACAGGCATAGGGTTACCAACTTGTTTTTTTTGCCAAGTAGGTCATTAAACACACACGCGCGCACGCACACACACACACACACACACACACACTCAGCATCATCACTATCATCATGACTATTTATTACCATCATTCCATCAAAGAAATGCTATTTCAGTGTCCCAAAATAGAAAGGACATAGTCTTTAGAATAAAAGGACAGTCATTTATTTTGAATACATTTGGAAAAACACAGAATTTTTCTAATTTTTTTCTCATCTTGTCATGAGCCAGTAAAAATTTTATACCCTTGGGCACCAGACCCCAGACGATTGTTCAGAAAGAACTGTAGTAACAACAGGGATAATAGAATAAATGGTTATTGAGTGCCAAATGTGGAGTCTGATAGACTCTACCATTTACTCGCTGTGTGACCTTGGGCAAAGTACCAAACCCCTCTGAATTCTTGTTCCCTAACTTATAAACACAAGGATGATGATGTTTGCTCTGCAGAGGAGTTAGTGAGAATTATGAACAATATATAGCATCCAGTGTGGAGCAGTGTACCCATTATACTGAAGAGCTGCTTCTACGGTGCTCATTCTCTTCCTCTTTTCCAGGAGGCTCTAGTTTAAAGATTTCACTTTCCTTCTTGCCAGCTGTCTGCCTTCCTCCATGTGGACTAGCCCAAGGCACTGGGCAGGATTGGCGATGCTTCTGACTGCAATGGGGGAAGCATAACCAAATTTTCTTGGCTCTCCACGGGGTGCTCACTCCAGGGGTTCCCAGGCATGGGTGCGAGGGAGGGATCTGGTGCTATGCTGGCTGCATAGGAATCACCTGGAAACTTGTTCAGAATTGAACTTCTCTGCCCCATCATGAGAAATTCTGATACAATAGATCTGTGGTGGAGCCCAAGAATCTAGGCTTTTGGAAAGAGCCCCCTGCCAGATGTTTCCGGTGAATGGTTGGTTAGCTGTTTGTCACAGCTCCCAGCTTTTGGTTGGGACATTTTGTCTACTCAACGCATAAGAGTGTCCGGCAGATCACTCCCAGCATGCTGTCCTATGGACCTTGACAAACAGGGTCTGAGGAAGATCCCAGGAGGAATTCCCTTGATTGTGTTTTGCTGGCATCTCACCAATGATAACCTCTGTCACCCAGAAACTTTCAGTTATTCCAGCCATATTTCTTGTTCTCACGAACCTCCTAAATCATGTAACAACCCATCCCAAAGTCCTTGAATCCGTCCACTTCTCTCCACCTTCACTGCCCCCAGGCTGGTCTAAATTCCCATCAGCTCTCAATGGCCTCCGGCCTGTCCCACCTCTACTTTGTGCTCCATATGGAGGCCTGAGTCATCTTTTCAAGGCATAACTCAGATGGTATCTCTTGTCTACTTCAAACCCTTCAGTAGTGGCTTTAAGATAAAATCTAAAGTCCTTGACGTGGCCTGAAATCTCTGCTTAAGATAAAATCTAGAGTCCTTGATGTGGCCCGAGACCTCTGTGTGGCCTGGCCTCTGTCCACACCTCCAGCCCTGACTTGTACCTGGTCCCCCTACTCTCCAGGCTTGCTACTTCCCCACCATTTCCTGCCTCAGGACTCTTGGACGTGCCCTTCCTTCTGCCCGGACCCTCTTCTATCTGCTGCCTTCACTGACTTAGTTCCTCCACACTTTTCAGGTTCCACCTATATGTCACTCAGGGACTCCTGTGATATGCTGACTCCTGTTATTTACTTCTAATAGCATCTCTCCCCTTTATTTCAAGTTGCTTGTTGCAATTTGTGATCATATGTATTTGTGTGCATGTGTTTTTCAAATAGTCTGCATTCTCCTCTAGAACTAAATCCTATGAGAACATGAACATAGCTATTTTGCTCACTATTGTATCTCCAGCACAAAACACAGTAGGCATCAAAAAAATATATACTTATTCAATAAATGAATGAATGAATGAATGAAGACATAGAGCTAGATTCTCAGATAAAGGACAAGGTCCAACCTTTTCCTCTGGCTGGAGTGACTGAAGGCCCAGAGATTGGGAGACCAACATCCTACACAGTGCAGGAGGTATGGAGAAAATCTAGCCCTGAGCTAGAGTGTGGATGACCTCCCCTAACGTTTTCTGGATGAGTCTTTTTGCAAAGGCGAGTGGGGAGTGGAAGAAAGGCAGGGTTTTGTAACAGAAGTACAAATCCCAGCTTTTGACATGGTGGCTCTGGAGTTTTTGAGCACATTTGCTATGAGAGGAGATTGGGACTGGGGAGCAAGAAGACCAGATGTTTCCTAGGTGTGTGCCTGTCCTGACAGACTGGGGTTCAACGCTTGGCTCTATCGTTCACTTGCTTGCTATGTGACCTGGGGCAAGAAGGTTAACCTCTCTGAGCTCAGCTCTGGCTCTGAGCTCCTCCCACATACTCATCTGTAGAGAGGGAGCAGTTACTCTCTCCTGTCAGGGTAGCTGTGAGGATTAATGAGATAATGTCTGTAGAGGGCCTAGAAGAATGTCTGGCATATAGTACTTGTTTCATAAAAATAAGATCTCACGAGGTGGTAAACATCCTGCAGGCAGGGGCCATGTAGCACAGAGGAGATGCATTAGGAAGTCTTTATTAAGGATTTCACAAATGGTCGAATGTCTTTTCCCTCAGAAAGATTTTCCTTTTCCAGGAAGGATTCCCTGTGTGTAAAAATTTCTCCCTCACTCAAACCAATTGCTTTCTTGGTGAGCAACTCAAATCCCTGTGTTTTGAAACCTCAGAGCTGGAGGGTTAGTGTGTATATTTGTGGGGGTGGCCCTGTCCTGAGTCATCTCTGAGACCCTCCTCCTCCCCTGTGCTCTTGTGGGAGGCAGGAATTCATCAGCCCCAATTTGAATGAGAGGAGTAGAGAATCAAATCAATGGAGAGAGAGATTCCTATTTGGTCCCAGTACTATGAGAACACAACTGTTTCTTTGAAATTGACCTTCATTTATTTGGAGGGGAAAGCAGTTAGTTCAATAATGGCTTCCTGGTGCCTTTCAGCATTTTAAAAGACGGAAGAAAGATTTGGAGCGAGGCAAGGTTCCAGTGTTTTCTAAACAACGCAGTAAGCCCAGCTACCAGTTGGCTGCCCCATACTTCCTGCTACCATCCCCCGACCCCCCAATCTATCCCCACAATGCAATGCACATCCCTCAGTAGCCCAGCCACTTCTCAAGACCCTCACCAGGTCTTCCCTAGGTAGGTGGGAGCGAGCCTTCATTATAAAGCCTGGGAGCCGAAGATTCCTTGGACATTTGCACATGGCCTACGGAGTGGAAATGCTACTATATTATATTCCAATTATTTCCTGTCCCTCCATGGCCTGATTCCAGGGGCTGAATAAAGAGGTCCTTGTGTGGTGGTGTCCATCCCTGCTCCCTAGTAAGAGCTGGTCCTCGGCCCAACTTAGTCTGAGGCCACAGGAGAAGGACAGGGAGGAGGTAGGGAGGGTGTTACAGGTGGGGAGAGCTCCACAGGAGATGAGAGACCCAGCCCTGCAGGCAGCCCAACCCTGCTCCCAAAAATAAGAATAAGCAAGGAAGGAAAACAAATGGGGCCCCTCACTAGGACCCTGCAGAGGGCATGACTATTTTCCCTCTTTCCCAGGAGGGATCCCAACCCTTCTCTCCCACAGAGAAGACAAACACAGCTATGGAAATCTCATGCCAGCCAGGCACCTGGAAGTCTGTTGCTAATGAGAAGTTACTCCTACCTGCACTTCACTGTTTGCCAATGATTGTCTTCCCCTAGATCTGCTTTCTCTCCTTGTGAGTGAAAAGCATTTCATGGAAAATTTCGAATTTGGAACCTTCTTCAGATTCCAAAAGAGTTATTGTTCTACATCATGCTTGTTTTGTTTGGGTGTTATTTGAACTCAGGGGAAGTAGCAATCCAAATCTCCATGTTGCTGGGATGCTCTTCTTAAATTAGGAAGAGCACGTTGATGAAGCACCTTTTCTGTTTGAAGCTCTTGAGTACCTTTCAGAGTCCATCCCAAACCCAAGGCCTGGAGTCCGTATTTCTTACCTGCCAAGGCCGGCCAGCCAGGGGAGAAGGTGTGGGTGGAGTAGCTTAGGGACAGCACACCGGGAGACCTCTGGGAGATAGCGGCAGGGATGTGTGGAAAGGTTCCATGGCAAGGACAGGAGAAACAAGTTCTGAGAGCATGCCATGGAATCCAGGGTTAAGGTCTCAGAAAGTCATGAACAGAAAGGGAGGAAAGGTGGGGGTAGTGTGAGTGACATGAAACCGAGGATGAGTTTGAAGAGCAGGACCCACAGAGAAGTCACATCAATCTGCACCACCACGTGTCTGGGGGAAGGGCTAAGCTTTGCAACATTTAAACCTTGGTGTCCAGGAAGCTGGAGCCTGAAGGGAGCTGAGATCCTCTGATTAGTGATTCTCTAAAGCCTGGTCTGTAGACTACCTCTTCAGAATCAACTGGTGGGCTTGTTAAACATGAGGATTCCTGAGACCTGTCTGATTTACTGAATCAGATTCTCTGTGGGTTATCTAAGAAGCTGAAGGTTTATCAAGTTCCACAGATGATTCTGATCTATATTAAAGTTTGAGAGCCCTTGATTTAGTCCAACCCTCTTGTTCCCTGGAAGTGAGTTCTGAAGCCCAGAGAGGTAAAACAAGCCTAGGATAACAGAGCTGATTGATGGCAAAGTTCACGTTAGTAATCTAGTGCTCTAGAATCCCAGGGCAGTGCTCTTCCTATTTCAGCATGCGGACAGCCTCTTCCCCTGTTTGGACTGGTTTCTCTTGCCCCCTTAAGTGAAAGTTTACACTTTTGATCCATTCCCTGTATACTTCTGGGGCCTTCTTCCTGAGGATGCTCTGGTCCTAGCCTCTATAGGCTTGGGGTATGGAGGACGAAGGAAGAAAGGAGAAGGACTCAGTTTTCTCCTGAGCCTTTTATAACAAGTGTGGGATTGTCAAATGAGTAGAGAAAGAGAACATACAGCTGTAATTGAGGGGCGACTGGGATCTGGTTTGTAGCACTAAGCTAACTTCCACTGAGCTTTTGCTGTGCACCAGACACTGTATTAAGGCCTTTTCATGCATTAGTGCAAATCCCATGGAGCAAATAGTAATTAGTTCTATTTTGCAGTTGGAGAAACTGAGGCTCACAGGTGAGCAGACATTTGCCCAAGGTCACATAGCTAATACATGACCAAATCACTTCTGTGTACAACCATGATCTAAAGCAGTGTGAACTGTTACCCACTTTAACCCAACAAGCCTACAAAAGGACCCCAAGACCTTGGAGGAAAAAAAAAAGCTTCTCTGCAGTGAGATGTGACCACTTCTGGGTGGTGGTGGGTGTGTGTGTGTGTAGTACAGCTTCAAACGCTTTTCACGTAACGCACTAAAAATATTTCCGAAAGGCATTAACTTGCAAGCCTGCCTTAGAAATGACAACATGGAGAGTAGGTTAAAAAGCTTTTTTTGTTTATCTTTTAAAAATGGAAACTCCTGATATCAATTTGCTTCCTTTCCATTCGCCCATTTCTCTTGAAAGTAGTGTGCCTTCAGAATTTTAGTTATTTGAGGGATTATGTTCAGTTCTAACTGAGCCCTGGGTGTGATTGCAGGCATTTATATGGTCCACGGCATGTAGCAGCCGTTACCTCTTCTGATATCATGGCACATGACTTTGCAATGATCACCTCCCTCCATTCATTTTCTGGAGTGTCCCCCAGGGATAGGAGAGGAAACCAAAGCAGGTTCAGTGCCTTAGAGAAGGGACAAGTGTTTCCCAAGCCATGTAGACAGCATGTCACAGTACCTTCCTGTAGGTTTACCTACGTACCAGACCTTGTCTTCTTGGAAAAAATCAGGAAGCTTTTTGAACAACTTAGACCATTAACCAAAAGAAGATGGACATATGTTTATAGGAGAGGAAGAGCTCAGTTTCATTCTAGCAGGATTTGGTGTCTGGTAGCTGAAGGTGAGGGGCCACTGCAATTTAGATCTGGGTGTTCCATGAATCACCAGAGTTAGAACATTTCTGGGTAAAAACTGAAAGCATGTGACCCCCTGGTTGTCTTCCTTCTCTTTCAAATCTCAAGCTTTAGATAACTCAAAGCTGGATGGGGCCGTGCAGCTGTTAAAATGCTCTTATTAACTCATAATGAACGGAGGGCATTGAGGTGATAGCAAGCAGTAAAGGGAGGAGGGGAGAACGCAGCCTCTGCAAAGCTCATGGGGAGCGTGGGTCTCTGCAAGAGCCCTGGAAATGCTGAATGAAAACTGCCTTTCTGCGTACGAGCCGCCTGCCTGCTTCCCAAATGCTGTGTCTGCGGTAACTACAAACTATTTTGTATGCTGCATTCGTGACGCTGCCTTAGCCCGCACATCATTACTACTGAGATAACGCTGGTGTGATGTTCGAGTCCAGTGTCCTTGTCCTTTTTTAATTATTAAACCGATGCTGTTGAATGAGTCATTCCACATACCAGATTTTCCTCCTGTGGTTCTTTCGAGAGACTAGCACCTTACTTAGTGTGTTCCACTAACACCTGAGTTGGTTCTTAGCCAGCTACCCAAACTGCAAAGCCTTTGCAGAACAAACAGTATTCCCCAATCTCCAAACACACACAGGCAGCATAAAAAACAAACCCCGCGAAAAACTTTACGGTAAGCTCGTCAGTAAACCCAAGATCCGAAAATGCCCTGTTCCCCAACTTACCAAGTGGTAGAGCGATGAAGAAGGGTAGCCAGCACAAGATGAACATACCGACCACAATGCCCAAGGTCTTGGCTGCTTTCTTTTCCCTGGAGAACTTAAAAAGTTTGACAGCTATGGAACTCCTGGGGTTGTGGCCCTTGGCCTTGGTACTGCTGAGGGCATCCTCATGAAAGTTCTTGGAGTGGATCCTCAGGGTCAGCTCCTTGGAATTGGACATCTCCTTCATTACTCCCGCCTCCAGGTTCTTGGTGGTCCTCTTGGCAACGATGTAGACGCGACAGTACATGACCAGAATGACCGCCAGAGGGATGTAGAAGGAGCCCAGGGAGGAGAAGAGGGCGTAGAAGGGTTCTTCGGTGACCCCACATTCTTTGTCATCATTGGGCGCGGGCTCCTTCCACCCAAGGAGAGGCCCGATGGAGATGACTGTGGACAAGACCCAGACGCTGAGCAGCGCCAAGATGGCCTTCCTGCGGGTGACCAGTGTGGGGTACTGCAGAGAGTAGCGCACCCCAATGTAGCGATCGATGGAGATGGCGCACAGGCTCAGAATGGAGGCCGTGCAGCACAGGACGTCCACGGCGGCCCAGATGTCACAGAAGACCCGTCCCAGCACCCAGTAGCCAAGCACTTCCAGGGCGGCCGAGAACGGCAGCACGGTGAAGCTCAGCAGCAGGTCGGCAATGGCCAGGTTGACGATGAAGTAGTTGGTGGGCGTCCGCAGGTGACGGTTGCAGGCCACCGACAAGATGACCACGATGTTGCCCACGATGGCGAAGAGGATGAAGGCGCCCAGCACCAGGCCCACGGAGATGGCCCTGGTGATGTCCAGCTGGGGCAGTGTGGAGTTGCTCGAGGTCTGGTTGGGGCCAGTGAAGTTGGCATTTTTCAACTCTCCCCAGTGGGCAGGTGCTGATGTGTTGTGGCCGGTGTCCAGATCGGGATTCATTTTAGAGTCAGCCCTCCATAGCCTGGGGTGAGCGGGCTGGAAGGGCTGCGGCCGAGCTCCTCAGCTGCCCTGCAACTTTGCTTCGCCCTCGGTCTTCTTCCCGGAGGCGCCCTCCCGGCGAGGACTCATCTCCCCCGCGGGCAGCCCAGCCCGGCGGCGCGTCTCCTGCCTGCACCGAGCCGCCCGCTCGCCCGGCTGTCAGAGGGAGGCGGAGGCGAGAGAGGGGCCGAGGCGGCAGCTCCAAGTTTAATGGTCCGCGNGCGCGGGGCCGGCGGCGAGGGCGCGGGCAGCGGCGCCCAGACCAGCCAGCGCCGAGGAGGGTCTGCTCGCAACCAGCCGCCTCTGGGCTGACTGCACGGCGGTGACATCAGGCGGGGGAGCCCGGCGCCCTGACTCCGCGCGGCACTAGGGGGCAATGCGGGTCTGGCGAAGGAGCCCGCAGCCCCGACGCCGCCACCCTGGGCAGCCCTGGGCCGGCCGCGCTCCGCACCACCCTCCCCCATCAACCAGCGTCGTGAAGGGGAAGGGTGACCTGAGCGTGGGGACCCCCGTCCCCCACCCTGAGGTGGCCCGCTGCGATTCTTGCTCCTCCTGTTCACGCTTAGGTCTCAAAAGTGGCGTGGGGCGCTTACCCCTCATGGGGGGTGGGTTGCGTCTGGAATCAGCACCCAGATTTAGGGGGATGTGCAGCTTGTGTGGAGCCTAAAATTCACAGGTTAGGCAGGTAAGAGGGACTTGAGTCAGATGTGAGACCCCCCCCCAGCCGTTACCTCCTTGGTAAGCCCAGAGGCTTCTCTTCATTCATTCGTTTATTCACTCACTGACTCACTCATTCACTTATTCATTCAACAAAATTAACTGGGTGCCATTAACAAAAGTTAACTGGGTGCCTACTGCCTATGCTGGGGGCATAGCAATTGAAGCAAGTGGACAAGGCCCTGCGCTCCAGGAGCTTACATTCTACTGGAAGGAGACAGACAATAAACAAATTAGTAAGCAAATCATGAGGTGTGCCCTATGCTGACAGGTATAACAGAAAATAAAACAAAGGGGGAAATGGAATGGTGTGTGTGTGTGTTTGTGTGTGTGTGTTTGTGTGTGTGTGTGTGTTTGTGTGTGTGTGTGTGTTGGGGGTAGGGGTATTTGAAATTATAAATGGGTTCTCTGGATGTCACTTAAGTGATGTTTGAGTCAAGACCTGAAATAAATGAGGAACAAGCAAATGGGCTATTTGGGGGTGAGGGTGAGGGGGTTGGGGGGCAGTGGCAGCATTGAGACCTCCAGGCATCTGAGGAAGGGACTTGGGAAATCCAGATTATTTATTGATTTTTTTCCTTTTCTGCCTGATATCCATGTTAGACCTTCAGTTATAGGGACACACTTCCAAAGGTGGGCATATGGTATTTAGGAGAGAAGAAATGTACAGAGGAGAGGCTTTCATTAGTTAACATTTGTTCCACACTTATTAGGTCCCAGACAGTGTGCTAAGTTCATTTGCATGTTCTCATAATCCTAAGAAAGGAGGGCTGTTCTCATTATCATTTCCATTTTGTGGAAGGGACAGGGTACCGTGAAGTTCAACTCTTTGCCTGAGTCCACACAGCCATCGTGGGAGAGGAGCTAGGAATTGAGCTCAACTACAGGTCTACTGAGAGTTGAGCACTTAGGAGCTGTGTCTCACTTTTCCTCTGGAACCACTGTAGGGGGTGGATTTATTCCCCTAGGTTTATTGAGATGTAACTGACATCACATTGTGTGAGTTGATATCATCATAGTGTTAGCAAACATCTTCATCATGTCCCATAAATATCATTTTTTGTGTGTGTGATGAGAACATTTAAGATCTTCTCTTGTAGCAACTTTCAAGTATTGTATACTTGAAACTATAATCACCATGCTGTACCTTAGTTTCCCAGAACTTAGTCATCTTATAAATGGAAGTTTGTACCCTTTGATCAACATCTTCCCATTCCGCTGTCCCCAACCCCTGGCAACCACCACTCGACTCTGTTTCTATCAGTTTGGCTTTCAGATTCCACATATAAGTGATGTCATAGTATTTGTTTCTCTCTGTCTACCTTATTTCACTTAGCATAATGCTCTCAAGTTTCATCCATGTTGTAGCAAATGGCAGGATTTCCTTCTTTCTCTTGGCTGAATAATATTCCATTGTATATGTATACTCTGTATTTTTTTATTCATCCACCAGTTGATGGACACTTAGATGGCTTCCATATCTTGGCTATTGTGAATAATGCTGCAATGAACATGGGAGTGCAGGTATCTCTTTGAGTTCTGGTTTCTTCTTCTTCTTCTTTTTTAAATGTTTATTTATTTTTGAGAGAAAAAGAGAGTGTGAGCTGAGGAGGGGCAGAGAGAGAGGGAGACAGAGGATCTGGAGCAGGATCTGTGCTGTCAGCACAGAAACCGATGTGGGGCTTAAACTCACAAACTGTGATCATGACCCGAGCTGAAGTCAGACGCTTAACCAACTGAGCCACCCAGGCACCCCAAGATCCTATTATCATTTACTGTGGATATACATCTAGAAGTGGAATTGTTGGATCATGTGGTAGTTCTATTTTTAATTTCAGGGAAGCCTCCATATTGTTTTCCAAAGTGACTCTACCAATTTACATTTGAGGAAGAGGGAGGATTGATTATTGTAGAGAGAGCTGTCTTCCAAGCAGAAAATTTTGAGAACTGAGTGACTAGTACTAGAAGGGAAGTCACATTTATTGAGCTCCTACTGAGAGCCAAGCATTTACTTATTTTTGTTTATTCTTCACAACAATCCTTTGAGAGTGGTGTAATGATTGTCCATTGACAGATAAGAAAACTGTGGTTCCAAGAGATTTGGTACGTTCCTGAGGTCATGTGGCTAGTAGACATATGGCAGAGCAAAATAGTAAAAGTAAAGCTTGATGCCCTCTTTCACTCTGGTCCAGAAGCCTGCATCTAGGGCTTCCTACTGTCTACCTTTGATAATCACTATAACCTGATATTCAGGGGTGGGGAACCAGAAGTTCGCTTAGGGTGATTTACATTTAAGTCCTCAACCTAGAGGTAGAATCTTAACCTCTGTTTTTAAAATTATATAAACATATAATAAAACTCTATAAATACATATGGGTATGTATTTGGGGAGCAGGAGGTTAGCGCACACCTATCCAAGGTTTTAATCTAAGGCTTTAACCTTCTCCTTCCACCAAAATGCAGAGATACCCAAATGCACAAAATACACGATTTTAAGACATTCCCTGAAATTAAGAAGTGTGTGGGAGGGACAGCCCTGAAAACAGATTTTTCCCCCTGTTTTAGTTAAATTTGCTGAAGTCGTATCTGAAGATTCTAAAATCTGAGAAGCACGGGTTTGAGGTGATTTAGCTCTTCAAGATCTATCAGAACTTGCCCTTGTCCATCTTCACATTGTGGTGGTCTAGGAGGCAGAGGGAACTGGTGAACTCCCATAGATAGTCATGTGCTGAGCTGGTTATCAAACTCCGGTTCCCCAGCCCACAGAGCAGTGTTCCTTCCTCTGCCCCAGAGGGCAGCCACACATGATAGCCACTTATAACTTGGTTTGGGTATCAGACATAATGTCATTTGTCGGAGTCTTTCATGAAGGCAAAACAAACATCCCATCCTAAGGCAAACAGGTACTAGCCTTGAGAGCAGCCTTGTATCAGGACCCCACTAAGCAACCTTTGCTAATGGTCCTTTCCTTGCTGCTCCTCGCCTCCCTTCACAGGAGATGCCTCTTAACCCCTCTGGCTGATATTTGACCCATGGAATCGACCATTTGTTTAGGTGTCATGAGGATACAGACTATATTTCATTTTCTCGGTACTCTCTGGGGCAAAGCCAAGCATAGAGCTCTGACTCACTCAAGGCTTTGGGAAGAAGAACCTTTTCATTATCCATCTGATTACATTAGAAACCTCTGATGTTGCAAACTCCCATTTCTGTGAGCCCTCTAAGGAGAAGCTGCCATTGAGTTTGACCTGTGGGGAGACCAAGGCTATGCAAGGTTCTGAGATCAGCTTAGAGGCTCTATGGAAGGAGCTCTCTCACCTGCGACCAGGCAGTTTTACATGGTACTCCCTCTCTAGCTCTCTGCAGTTTTCTTTTCTTTCTCTTTTCTTTAATTTTTACATGTTTGTTTATTTTTGAGAGAGAGAGAGAGAGAGAGACAGAGACAGAGACAGAGAGACAGAGCATGGGCAGGGGAGGGGCAAGAGAGAGGGAGACAGAATCTGAAGCAGGCGCCAGGCTCTGAGCTGTCAGCACAGAGCCAGATGTGGGGCTTGCACCCACGAGATGTGAGATCATGACCAAGCCAAAGTCGAATGCTTAACCAACTGAGCCACCCAGGTGGTCCGCTCTCTGTAGTTTTCAACTCAACCATCCACATACAGGAATATCTGCTCTGTGTAGCGCACCATGCTAGGTGCTGTGGCAAATCAAAGATGATTTAAATCAAGCATGTGATAACCTAGCACTGAGCTAGGTGCTGTGAGAGAGGATGATGATGGTAAAGCGCCCTTCAGAGAGTTTCTGTTATGTGCCAAGCACTATGCGAGGCACTCCATGTGCATTTACTCAAATCTTCACAACAGTGCAAGGCAAGAGTTGTCCCCATTTTACAAGCGAGGAAACTGAAGTTCAGAGTGGTTCATTCACTGGTAAGCAGCATTGGTATTCGAAGCATTGTTGTCTGGCTCCAAAACTTGCATCTTTCTCTTTGCATCAGATTGAGATTAAAAAAAAAAGTGGCAGAAGGTTCAGTGTTAGCCCTGAAGGAAATTACAACAGAAAACAGAATGTGGTCAGGGTGTTGAGCAAAACAGAGGTCAGGGAGGGGATGGCAAGGCAGAGCTCTCCAGGGCAGAGGGCTCCATGAAGGGACCCCCTTAGTTCAGGCTTCCTGGTCTCCAAGGCCAGCCCTCGGTCTGCTGAGGATTTGAGAGCCAACTTGCATTCTAATCCTGCTTTCATCATTTAATAGCTATTCATGTGACCTTGGGCAAGATAATAAAGTGAACTCTAGCATCAAACAGACTTGGGGTTTGTCCCAGTTCCAGTAATTTATTAGCTGTGTGTCCTTGGGCAAGTCACTTAATCACTCTGAGCCCCAGTTTCCTCATCTGTGAAATGAAGATCATGGTAGTCCCTAATTCAGATAGGGCTGAGGTGAGGATTAAATGTGATAATGGGTGTAAAGTGCCTAGCACATAGAAATATCAGCCAAGATTATTAAGGGCTTACCGGGTTCTAGCCATGGTGCCCCAAACGCCTCCTATACATTATCTGATTTAATCCTGATAATAATATTATGAGGTGGATGCTATTACTATCGACATTTAATAGATGAAGAAATTGAGTCTCAGAATAGCTGCCTCAGGCTGCAAGGCTAGCAGGTGGCAGAACTGAAATACAACGCACCCGATGAATCTGGCTAAAAATGAAAAAGGATTAGAGGTGTGAGGCATCCACTTCATGAGGTAGACTAGGGTCTTGAGGACTTGGAGGAATTTGGCCCCTGCTGTGGCCCAGATGGGAGAGATGAGAAGCACCATTTGTTCTGGGCAGGGGACGCTAGCTATAGCAGAAGTATATTCTCTGCCTCCAAAGGCAGTGGGTCAGAGGCTCCCAGGAGGGAGAGATTTCAGCCCCTGCCCTGCCTCCATGGGGCACACCTGTCCTCTCTGGCAATTACAGCGTGTCAGTCTTTGGTGTGGGTTCCCCCAGCCCAGAAATTCTCATGGCGCAGCATTTCCCGGTAAGGCAGAGAGGGCTCAGTAGCAGCCCTTTGCAGCAGGCTGGTGAAGATTAATTGCCAAGTCATCCAGGGGCTGTATTCATATCACGTGCTCCAGGAGAGCCCGGGAACCCTGAGCTGGGGGCTGGGGTGCGAGGGCACAGGGGGTGCCAGAACATGGAATGTGACCACCTGCTGACTCTGGAACCAGAGAACCCTTCTTCCTTATGCCCCAGCAACTCCTCTGGTGGGATCAGGTAAACAGGTGCTGCAGACTTGAGGGGGAGGGAGAGCGTGTGCTATTTTCTCACACAACACTGGCTGTGCCTTTATGGATTCGAGCTTTGCCCATCCTTTTGCCCAGGAATCTGTGGCGGTCCCAGAATTTCTCTAGAAAGAGGCTGTAGGTTGTGATCTGATCTGAAGGTAGGTGGCAGCTGTGTTTGTGCTGTGCTGTCCACAAGACTGATGCCATTGTCCACAATGAAGACTGAGGGCAGGGAGTTGATGGAGGTTTTACTGGCGCTAAAGCTCTCCCAAGCTGCCTCTGTATTGCCACTGCCAGGATTTACTTTCTAACCACATTTATTAAAATCATCAAAGGTTAACGCAAAACATCACAAAACAAAATTTATGGCAATCGGCTCCTTACTGCTGACTTTTCAAGTCACTGGCCCCTCGATGTTTCAGAAGTTAGGATCACCAACTTCTGAAACATCGGATTCAGAAGGACCCTAGAGCTCATTTAGATCAGGGATCAGCAAACTACAGCCGGCGAAACAAATCCAGCCAGTGCCTGTTTTTATAAAGTTTTATTGGAACACAGCCATGCTCATTTGCTTGCGTTTTGTCTGTGGGTACTTTCATGCTACAATGACACAATTGAGTAGCTGCAATAGTTGAAATGTTTGCTCTCTGACCCTTGATAGAAAAATGTTTGCTGGCCCTTGATCTGTTATTTTACTTGTGGGGATACAAAGGTCCAGAAAGGGGGAGGGATTTACCTAAGGCAGAGCCAGGTTTAGTAGCCCAGAGATTTGACTCCATTCCCATGACTGTTTTTGCCACTGTTTTTTGTTTGTTTGTTTGTTTGTTTTGTGCCTGTTTCTGCAGCCTGGCACAGGCCTTGAGCTTAAAGCTTAGTTGATAAGAGTGGGATCTTGGGCAACCTATGTAACCTCTTGCAGCCTTCATTTTTTTCATCTGAGACCTGGGGATAATGCTTCCTATTTCTTGAGAAAATGTACCCATTAGGTGGTTTGACACTTAAAGGAAATATGTATGGTCTGTAAAGCTTAGGATGGGACCTGCTCATAAAAAAACACAACAAAAATCTACTATTATTATTGATGTCCTCTGTGATTTTATATGTATAAATCTTATCCCTGCCACATCCTCCTCCCCTAACTTTATAAAAGGAAGGGCTACCCCTTACCACTGGTTCTTTAACTCCCTGGGCCCTGGACCTCGTTGAAGATCTACTGAGAGCTGTGGACACGTTGCTTTACTCCATACTTTTCCTGAATCCCTTATAGGAGCTTCCTCAGTGCCAAGCTCCTGGCAGGGCCCCTTGACCAATTGATCTCCATGCTGTTACTTCTTACTTTTGTTTGCTGAGCCTCTCTCCCACTCAATCTCAAGGTAATCTCTTTCACTCTTGAGCAACAGAACTAACCCAGGATTTTACTTTTCATCATGGAGCAAAACTTGAACTGAGTAAAATGAGTGGACGCTGGCCTTATCCTGTCTTCCTGGAGCTCACAGTCTAAGATGAATAATGGGAATGTGTGTCTAAGGACACATAGAGTATTGTGTTTTGACATTGAACATGAATATGTGTTAAATAAGGAAACAAATAAATACATGATGTAGGTCTCCATTCTTCTCCCTCTTCCTCTTTTGTGCTGTTTGAACCAAACCATCCAACCTTTTTTGGGGGGATTTTCACTTACGGTGACCACCAAGTTCAGAAAGGTCTAAAGGAAGTGGTGGGAACCTTTTTCCTTGGGGGAATCTAAAAATTGTATCTGGTGTTAGAGCACAGCTTTGGGAAGGACAGACCCAGCCCCTGGGGAGCAAGGCAAGGACGTGATGTCAGAGGGTGATTTCTGCCTTTTATTTCCATTTTCTGACAGAGGTGGCGGCTTGGGGCCCTGGGGTGAGGTGGGCATATTTAGGAAAGAAGTGTGGCATCACTATGGGTCCCTTGGGCATGGCAAAGGAGAGAAGAGTGTGAGAAAGAGGCAGTTTTCTTTGCCTATCTCTGCCATGTACTGAAGAATGCCGAGACAGGAAATGCCCGGCGTTTCTCAGCTATTTACTAGACGCCAAACTGACAAATTTGGAAGGTTGCCTGAGGAGTCCTGAAAAGATGAAGGGAGAAGGAGGAGGAGCCTTGTTTTTTTTTTTTTTCCTTTTGTGGGACTGCCCTGGTAAGTGCTTATGGTAGGGTAAGGGGAAGATTTTGTAGAAACTTTTAGATGGGAGCACCTGGTATAATGGCAATTAGCCACATGGTATGAATTGCAAGTTTCTGGAAGGTCTTCCAAATATCTCCCAGCCCTTTGAAGTGCTATCCATTTAAAGGTAAGCATTGCCTTCTTCCTAGGGTCCTATTTTAATTACATATGAGTACAGTTCTGCACCAAGCATGTACCAAGCTACCTCCAAGGCATCATCTCATTTAATTCTCTAAACAACACTTTTGGGGAAGACATTGTTGGCTCCAATTTACAGATGAGAAAACTGAGGATAAGAGACATCAATAAACTTCCTTCAGATTACTCAGAGATGGGATTAGAGCAGAGGAGGTTTGACTCAGAGTTGATATTTTTCACCTCCCAGATAACCCAAAGTTCGCTGCAGACTGACCTCACTGCTGAGCAAAACCACAGGAGTTTCTGGGTAAACCTCTATGGGCCAGGGAGGGACATAGATATAGTGAGGCAGAAGTCATTTTGGGCCATATGTTATCACACAGTACAAACATGTGTCCTTCTCTGGGGTTGGATTTAAGGACTACATCTTTCCTAGCTCCTTCTTGGGAATGTCAAGTGAGTTTGGGCTTGAGTCTTAATTTTTCCAAGTGAAAGTGTGAGAGACTGATCCAATCATTGTCTTTACGTACTGAAAATGTTATGTTATTGATCCCATGATGGCAACCAACTGCTGGAGAGAGAGGTAGGCAGGGGGTGGGGGGGGTGGGGGAGAGGATGGAGAATATATAGACTTTAGAGAGTATGATAGATGCCTGTTAGACCTTAGGAAGTAGCTTACTTTATTTTATAGTTTTTATAATAATTGGCTTTTTTGGGGGCGTCTGAGTGGCTCAGTGGCATCTGACTTCGGCTCAGGTCATGATCTCATTGTGAGTTTGAGCCCTGTGTCAGGCTCTGTGTTGACAGCTCAGAGCCTGGAGCCTGCTTCAGATTCTGTGTCTCCCTCTGTCTCTGGCCTTCCTTCACTGGTGCTCTCTCTCTCTCTCAAAAATAAACAAACATTTAAAAAAATATGCTTTTCTTTTTAAATTTTGGAGTGATAAGACGGGGGGGGGCAGAGGGAAGGGAGAGAGAGAATCTTAAGTAGGCTTTATGGAGCTCAGCACAGAGCCCGATGTGGGACTCCATCCCATGATCCTGGGATCAAGACCTGAGCCAAAATCAAAAGTCAGATGCTCAACCAAGTGAGCCACCCATGCCCCCCTCAGGAAGTAGCTTATTAAACATCAGATCAAATTCTAGTTCCTGCCATTTCCTAGGTGTGTGACCTTGGGCAAAGTTACTTCATTTATTTAAGCTTCCATCTGTTTATCTGTAAAATGGGAATTTTAATAGTATTTACCCTATTAACTTATTATAAGGATTAAATGAGACTGGCATCTAGAATACTCCCAATAACTACTAGTTATTGTTGATATTTTGCATCATCTTCAAAAAACACACCGGATTATTCAGTACCTGAACTATTTAGGTACAGCTTTTCATAGCTGATCTCTCAGCGATACTTTCAAACCATCACTTGCCAATTGATGTAACTGATTCCTTTAATTTCTTTTCTGATACAAATGCCCTGAACAAACAGTAGCTGGAAAAATCACAATAATATAAATAACAGTAGCTATCACTTGTTGAGAAATTCCTGTGTGGTAGGAGAGGAATTCCTTGTGTTATGGTCTCACCTTAACACAAGAATCTTCTCAGTTTAGGTGGAAATACTGTATCTGGCCTTTGAGATGCAACTTCTGGAAGTGACTGTACCACACCCAGAACCAGGGCTTGCTGGAAATATTTCTTCATGCAGAGAACTCCTGGAGATGTTGGAGACCAAATGAGAGAGGGTACTGGTGGGCTCGGGGAGTGGGGAGTGGTGGGCCCTTGGTCCTCTGAACTTGCTATGCAGAAGGAAATGGAATCAGCTTGCCAGCAGGCAGGATGGCAGGCTCCTGGCCTATAATTCTTGGCCACTGATAAAATTAGTGTCAACGGGAATTTTCCTTGGGTATCAGACAGAAGAGGCTCACAGACTATAAACCATCACATCAGAGGCTGACCATTTGTGCCCTAGAAAGGCGGGGAAGGAAGGGGGACCCATATGAACCTCCACCTGCCCTCAATACTGCAGAAAGGACCAGATCCATGAGAAAGGGAGGAAGAGAAGGTGGGAAAAGGGCCAGGAACAAACTCCAGTGAAGACATGTTTTCAATTAAATCCTGGGATTTGAGTGAAGCGGTGGAAAGGAGAAAAACAAAAAAAGGAATCGTTCTAGAGTTGTTTTCTCTCAAATGAAGCTAGAGAACTTGTCCCTGAAACAGCTGGACCAGCTCCAGGTATAAAAATTCTTTTATTGTCACCTGAAAACTTTAGAATGTTCTTTTGCTCAGTCTGGGGGCTCCCTGATTACCCCTTCGTGGTGCTGCTCCGTTGGAAGCCTAAGAATTCCAAAAGAACTGTGGAGCCACAAAGCAGGCAAAGGTTTGCCTAACAGCCAGTGATGCTCAAACTTCTCTGGGCTTGAGTCGCCTAGAGTTAGCCTTCAAATGCAGATCTCTGGGTCCCAGCCCCAGAGATTTTGATCCAGTCAGTGCGAAGTGAGGTCCTGGATGAACAAAGAGTATTTCTTACTCTCTAGGGTCTTTATGGAGAGGCGGGTCACAACTAGCATTTAATGACAGTGTGGTAATTAACACTTCAAGAGTCTTCAGTACCTAGTTGCTTGCCGCCACCCAAATAATGTAACCACGAGTTCTAGTTTAAATTAGACTGTGTAATGCACTTTGTATTGGGTCTGACACATAGTAGGTCCACTCAGTAATGTTCTTCTTCCTTCTAAGGGAGGAAGAGATTTTCCATGGCTGAGTAGGTTAGCTGGTCTCCACTGAGGACAGGTGCCCTCTTTGGGGCTCTGAGGAACAGATTGAACTTGTGAAGAAATTTTTTTCTTAAAAAATTTTTTTTAACGTTTATTTTTGAGAGAGAGAGAGAGAATGAGCATGAGTGGAAGGGAGGCAAAGAGAGAGGTAGACACAGAATCTGAAGCAAGATCCAGGCTCTGAGCTGTAAGCACAGAGCCGGACGCAAGGCTCAAACCCATGAACTGTGAGATCATAACCTGAGCTGAAGTTGGAGCCACCCAGGTACCCCTTAAGAAATGTTTTTCAACTCCATAAGTGTACCCATTTGCATTCAGAATAGATATCTATTTAGAAACAATTATCTTCTTTGTATTCAAGCTGATCCCAGCTAGAACACAGCTGATCTGCTACACACAGAAGAAGAGAGACATTCAGAATCAGAGCTGGAAGGGCCTGGAAAGGTTGTGTGACCCTGCCCTCATTTCACAGATGAGGAAACCAAGGCCAGACAAATGAGGTGACCATGGTCACTCAGAGCAAGAACCAGGACTGAGTGCTCTAATGTCTAGCCCAATACTCTTTAAAAATAAATATACTTAATATAACTATATGTTATTTGTATTATTTAGTCACTAAACAGAAGGAAATAGCTTTTTAAAAAATTAAGTGAATTGTTCTTATGGTAATGCTATGGGAAGGTACAGAAGAGAAAAGGGAAATCACCCTTTATTCCATTGACCAGAAGGAACATCACTGCAGATGTTATTGGCAAATGTTTTCTAGACTTCACACTCTCACACACATGCATGTGCAGGAGTGCACACACATGCCCCCCACCCCACACACCTATGCATGCATGCACAGTTGAGTGCATCAGGTCTGGGCCCCTAATCTCTGTTCAACTTCTGCCCTGTGCCCACAGCTGTCCTGAGTTGCCCACCTCCCAGACCCAGGCTGACTCTCCCCTATGGCTCTAGAGGCAGAGACCCTGACCTTGTCAGAGCCAATGAGAGCTGGAGGACCCTCTTGGCAAGGGATTTGAAGATGAGAGGATTGAAGTTTGGCACAAGGTGTGGAGGATGTCCAGCCATCATGTGACCACAGTGAGGGTGCCTGTCTGGGTGTGGAGAGGAATGGGACTGGGTGATGTCATCTGTCCTCAGACATTTCCACAGGAGTCAGCAGAATAATTCCCGCGCATTAGAGTAGCTAGCTGGCTGTCACCAGTGGTTCTGATTCTTAGTGGGACTTTTGAACAAGTCATTTGATCTCTCTGGAATCCCGGGTTCCACATCTGTAAAATGGGATAATACTTGGGAGACTACAGTGAGGATAATATACTATCACCAGGACTACTGATAATCAATAATAATAATTAAACTTAGAGCTGCCTCTATTAACTGTTTGCTGTGGTCAGGACTTATGCCAAGCAGTTTAATATATTGTTTCATTTAATCTTCACACACACAGCGAGTGGAAGGGGGATGTACTGTAATTGTTTGTGTAATGGTGGAGGATTGAGATGCAGGACCAGATTCCAGCTGTCCTAATTGCTGTCACTGTCATTTTGCTAACTAATCCCTTTTGCTTCTTTGAACATTTGGTAGGGGGATCTTGGTGCTTCTCCAGACCTCTTGGCCGGGGGCCACCTCTGCCCTCTGCAGGGGACAGTACACTAGTTCCAGACTGGACACTGGGAAGTGGCCACTGGGCTGTTGCTGAGAGGGCTGGGACACGGGCCAGAGCCGGCTCTGTCTGTAGCATCCCCCTTCCTGGCCATGCCCCAGTGTTCCCTAGGTAACCACGGGGGACGCAGCACAGATTTATGGCCCTGCCGTTCCTAAGCAAGTACCTGACATGTTCTGTCCGAAAGCGATGGTGTCTGGCTCTTAGATGAGTCATCTGGAGGGGAACAGACACATGTGGGTGGCACAGAAGGAAGGAAAACCCCCACTGCTCACCTCCCACAGCCAGAGAGACTGAGAGGAATTGCTCCATCAGGCAGACTGTTGAAAAGGCAGATGTTCAAGGCTCCCATTTTATAGATGGGGACACTGAAGCCCTATTCCACCTGCTCCTTTATTTATTTATGCATGTTCGTTGAGCTTGGTGCCAGGCTATGTTAGATCATGTGGAGAATGCAAACATGGAGGAAATGCAGACTCTGCCATCAACAGTGCTACTGACTAAGCAAGGGGAATAAACTCTGGACCAGGGAGCTGTCACCAGGATAGGATGTTAAAGTGTGTGTGGGGGCCTCAAGAGTTAGCATGCCAACCATTTGTATTTAAATAGGTTCAACTTCATTCTTTTAGCATCTACGAGGTGCTAAGGAAAGCTGAGAAGAATATGGAATCCCTCAAGAAGCTTCTAGAAAGGTTTTGGGATTTTGTTTTCAAGGTAACATCTGGATGATTTTAAGACAGCTGAATGTTACAGAGCTGAAATGACATTTTACAGCAGGCTCATTAGTTCATGCTGGTATTTAGCAAGGCTTTATTTATTTTTAAAGTATTGTTCCTATTGGGATTCTATTTGGCCTATTTGGCTGGTGCTGGAGGAAGGGGGGATGCATCTGCTGAGACGTCTCCTCACTTTTCCCTCTGAGGAAGGCGAGCACACTGCTCTAAGGCAGAAGGGAGAAGAATGAGATTTCACTGGGTTATTGTAAAGAGTGAACCATCTTTGATCTCCACTCCTCAGGAGCTTGTTGGAATAACACATGTATTTTACATAGTAAACAATTCTACATTAATGTACCTCCTTAAAAATCATGTCAGTATGTCCAAATGTATGTTTTCTACTTCAGAGTGGTAACCTTGGCAGGTGATAAGCTTGTTTCAATAATTCAATTAAAACCAGCTTTTCCTCTTCTTTCAATATTGTTCTCCAACCAATGTACATTCTTGCTTCCATCACGGTGGAATCATTATCTGAGAGCAAATGTGATTTTTAGATTCAAAAGTCCTAAGAAGGTACTGGCTCTGGTCTGCCCCAGATCCTTCCATGACTTCCCCTGTGCTGTTTCATACAGCAGGGGGGCTGATGCCCCATCTTCCAGGCTGCAGTTCCCAGGCTCCCTTTTCATCTGTCTTCCAGCTGGGTTTGGTCAGTGGGGGACATGGCCATAGGGAAAGAAATGGAAGTTAGGACATCTCTTCCTCTGTCTTTCTTGGGGGCTATTTATGGTAAAGATTCATTACTTCCATGGCTCCTGCTTCACCAGACAGATCCAATAGTATAAATACATAAATATATAAATACACATGTATATATATTATACACACACACACATGCCAGCATGAACATGCTATAAAATATAATAGAAAAGAGATTTCACTCACAATAGCAACTGAATATGTAATGCTGAGGAATAACTTTAACAAGAAATGTATAGGACCTCTATGGAGAAAATGACAAAAATTCCGTGAGCAGCATGGAAGAAGGCTTGAATAAATGGAAAGATGTATTATGCTTCTGGAAGCACTGTAATGATGTCAATGTCCCACAGTTTAATCTATTAATTTAAGGCAATTACATAAAAAAGATATCAATGAGATTTGGAGGGAATTTAACAAATTATTCCAAAGTGCTTTTGGAAGAATAAATGTTTAAGAATAGCCAAGAAACTCTGGAAAAAAAGGTTATGTGGAGGGAATTTCCCTACAAGATTAAAATGCTTGACGATGAGTGGCAGAGGGTTAGGCTGGCAGATCATTGGACTAGAACAGATCATCTAAAACCAGACCCAAGGGTGCCTGGGTGGCTTAGTTGGTTAAGCGTCCAACTTTCCTTAGGTCATGATCTCACGGTTCATGTGTTCGAACCCTGTGTTGGGCTCTGTGCTGACAGCCATCTCAGAGCCTGGAGCCTGTTTCCAATTCTGTGTCTCCCTCTCTCTCTGACCCTCCCCTGCTCGTGCTGTCTCTCGCTCTCCTAGAAATAAATAAAACATTAAAAATTAAAAAAAAACCTTTAAAAAAATAAAACCAGATCCAACTCTGCCTAAAAATTAATATGTAATTAAAGTGACGTTTCCATTTTTCACAAATGGTGTCAATTTTGGATATTTGGTAAAAAAAATAAAGTTAGAGCCTTACTTCTACCTTACATAAAATATATACTTCAGATAATTAGAGATTTAAGTGTAAATATCCAAATCATAAAAATATGAAGAAAATATAGGTGCATGTTTTTAGCTCTTTAGGGTTAGGGAAATTCTTTTTAACAATCGACATCAGAAATCATAAAATAAATGAGTACCAATAGAAATAAGGATGTGAAACTTATAACAAATCTTCCTACATTAGCAAGTTAAAACACAAAGGATATCTTAAAAACATTTTCAACTTATATGAATAATAGATAATGAATATTCTAGATATTTAAAATTTTTTTTTGTTTTATTTATTTCTAGGAGAGAGAGAGAGACAGCGTGAGCAGGAAGGGTCAGAGAGAGAGGGAGTCACAGACTCTGAAACAGGCTCCAGGCTCTGAGCTGGCAGTCAGCACAGAGCCTGACGCGGGGCTCGAACCCACGAACCGCGAGATCAGGACCCAAGCGAAAGTCAGACGCTTAACTGACTAAGCCACCCAGGCGCCCCAATAGTCTAGATATTTAAAAAAATCTTCATAGATCAATCAGGAAAAGGTGAATAACATCCAAATGAAAATGTGAAAGGAACATGAGTGGATAAATCTTAAGTAAAATACATGGATGATCAATAATCATATACAAATTTGTGTAGTAATAAATATAATTACACAACAACAGTGTCTAGTTTTTACCTATTGGGCAGCTAGGAATAAAACTAAGTTTGAAAATTCTGAAAAAGGTAAGGGAAAATTGATCATCTCCTACAGTATTGGTAGGCATGTAAATTGACACATTTCTAAAGGGTGCTTGACAATATGTGTGAAAACCCTTAAAAATGTGTATTCTTTAACATAACAATTCTACTTCTTGAAATCTACCTTAAGGAAATAAGCAAACAAGGGGCGCCTGGGTGGCTCAGTCAGTTAAGGGTCCAATTTCGGCTCAGGTCATGACCTTGCAGTTGATGAGGTCAAGCCCTGAGTTGTGCTGACAGTTCAGAGCTCGGAACCTGTTTCAAATTCTGTGTTTCCCTCTCTCCCTGATCCTCCCTCCCTGGCTCGTATTTTGCCTCTGTCAAAAATAAATAAATATTTTTTAAAAATTAAAAAAAAAGAAAATAAGCAAACAAATTAACCAAATCTGTTGATCACAATTTTGATATGAAAACAAATTCACATACATATACATACTCATACGTACTTAGAAGCATCCTAAATGTCTGCTAACTGGGAATTGAAAAAAGCATTAGAGTATATCTACATGGGGACAGCCATGCAACCATTTAAAGGACATGACGTAAAATCATGAGGTAGTATATATTTAATGGTAGCCTTTCCAGGGGTACCACCTGAGTGGCTCAGTCAGTTAAGTGACCAATTCTTTTTTTTAAGTTTATTGTTATTATTTTTAATGTTTATTTATTTTTGAAAGAGAGAGAGAGAGAAACAATGAGAGCAGGGGAGGGGCAGAGAGAGTGGGAGACACAGAATCTGAAGCAGGCTCCAGGCTCTGACCTGTAAGCACAGAGCCTGACATGGGGCTTGAGCCCACGAACCATGAGATCATGAGCTGAGCTGAAGTAGGGCACTTAACTGACTGAGCCACCGAGGCATCCCTAAAGTTTATTTTTTGATTTTGAGAGAGAGTGAGCAGGGTAGGATAGAGATGAGAGAGAAAATCCCAAGCAGGCTCCACACTGCCAGCCTGGAGCCAGGTGCAGGGCTTGAACTCAGCAACCGGGAGGTCATGACCTGAGCTGAAATCTAGAGTCTGACAGTTAGCTGAGTCACCCAGCTGTCCTGCAACTGACCCTTGATCTGGCTTAAGTCATGATCTCTTGGTTCGTTTGTGAGATTGAGCCCTGTGTCAGGCTCTGCGCTGACAGTGTGGAGCCTGCTCGGGATTCTCTTTCCTTCTCTTTGCTCCTCCCCACCCCCCTCTCTCTCTGAAAATAGAATAAAAATTAAAAAATTACAATTTTTCCAAAAATATTGAAAGTGAAAAAAACCAGGACGCCAAGCTATACAAATAGTTAAAGTCTGCTTTTATAATATACAACTGTTTAGATGATTTAAAAAGAAGTGATAAGCATATATACAAATATATTAGCTAGGATTATATTGAGTAAGTGGAGAAATGATAGGTGATTTAATAATTTTTTTTAAATTTTTAAAAAGTTTTTTTTTTATTTTTAAAATAACAGACCTGGGGCGCCTGGGTGGCTTAGTCGGTTAAGCGTCCGACTTTCGCTTAGGTCATGATCTCGCGGTTCGTGGGTTCCAGCCCTGCGTCAGGCTCTGTGCTGACTGCCAGCTCAGAGCCTGGAGCCTGTTTCAGTCTGTGACTCCCTCTCTCTCTGACCCTCCCCTGCTCACGCTTTCTCTTTCTCTTTCTCCTAGAAATAATAAAAAAAAATTAAAAAAAAAAAAATAGACCTGTAATCACCTGTCCTCCTCACTGAAAAAATAAATAATTTTTGAAAGGGGAAAGTCAATTGGATCCAAATCTGGAATCAAGATAGGAGGCTTTTTTATTTAGAGCTCCATTAAAGTTGTATGTATTCATTTTTCCACAAAATTTTGGTCTATTTTGTTCCTTTAGCTAGAAATATTCTCTCCAAGCTGCTTTCCCAATAATAATCCCAATCTTCTCCACCTATTAAAATCCCATCAAGCCTTTGGGGGTTGGCTAAATCCCTGCCCCAGTGCTTGTAGCCAGATTTGCTTGTTCCTTCCTCAGTGTTCCTACCACACCTTGGATACAGCTTTAGCACAGTCCATACTCGCAGCTGGGTGTGGTAGCTTCTTGGGAATTTCTTGTCTTATGCCCCTCTTTTTGCAGGGGACTCAAAATGGAGTTTTATGGGCTGGGATGGGGGTGGCGAATCCCTACCGGAGAGCCTGGAAGGCATTAAGTTGGAGGGGCATGCAATACTTACAAGCACGAAAGCCCAAGTACAGGAATTAGGGAGGGACCAAATCTGGCTGACTGGACAGACTTAACCTGGAACCAGGCATCAAGACCTATCAGGCCCACATATTTGTAGGGACCCTTTGTTCTAGCAGATAGAAAACCAGCTGCAAATAGCTTAAGCGAAAATGGAAATTTATTATAAGTTAGTTGAGTATAATAAGCAATTCAAAGCCTGGTAGGTATCTGGGCTTCAGTGGCAAATGGCAAAGGGGTTTAAGATCCTTTGGATAAATCCTCATATGCCATATCTCATCTTCATTTCTTTTCACAGGATGAAACCTCTTTTCACATCACATGATGAGACACACGAGCACACAAAAAATCCTACGTTTTACATCTTAGAATATAGGAAGCCACAAAAAGCCTGGCTCCTTTCGTTTTGTCCCCAAACTCCCAAAGAAGTGCTCGGACAAGTCTGCTTGGGCCATCAGCGGGTCACCTCTGGGCCAACTGGCTGTTGCTAAGCAATGGGTTTTCTGACTGGCTCAGGTTGGGTGTGTGACTAGCCCAGGGGCATCAACCTTTGCCAGGGGAAGGGGAGGGGTGTCATATTCTTCTGGGACGACTTCCATGGTGACCATATAGATGAGGGAAGAGCCAGTTCTTAGAAAAGAGGTGCCTCACAGGTATTCACCAGAGCACATAAGGATCAAAACTGGGATGGAGGAGAGAAAAGCCAGAAAGGTTGCCTAGAAAACCACTTACCAGTTGAAAACTATTCTTATGAGCTAGCAGAATACAGTGTTGGGATGGATTGGGCATCTGCCTTATTTTTCCCTGCTGAACTATAAATGCTCCGAGGCACTGGGTATTTTTGTTGTTTCTCATCTCTCAGTGCTTGTCATAACCCCTTATGCCTAATGGGTGGTCAATGAAGGTTTGTTGTAATTTTGATCTACAGTGTTCTCATTGGGGCGTTTTGCAAACTGGATCTGGATGACTTCGGAAAAAAGTACTAGAACGGTTTTTGACATTAAGAAATGAGTCCACAGCCTCCGTCCCCAGTTAACTGCTTTGATAAGAGCTCTCACTTGGAAGGGGAAGTCTTGGTAAGCATGGTAATAACTTGTTTCATTTCCTCAGTCCCATTGTGTGTGTGTGTGGGAGAAGCACTTAGATGGAGTTTGGAATGCATATGTAGCATCTCAAAACATCATGCAGACTCCCCATTTCTGTTGGGCTCTTGTTAGTGATACCAAAACCAGTTTTGGCCAGAGTTAGATGGTGCAAAACTCACTCTATAGATTCATGAATTCAGACATTTTTCAGTTAGGATTCTTTTAGGGGAAAGTCCATACCAGACTACTTAAACACAAAGAATTTATTGGTTTATGTTAGAGAATGTCTGGCTGGCTTCAGGTGAAGCTTGATACAGGCCTCAAACAGTACAACAAGAATACAATTTCTCCATTTAAAAAAGATTGCATCTTTCTTAAGGGGTCTATTTTTACACAGGGTTTCCCTTCATGCTTCCGCAAATTATTGCCACACTTCTTGGGCCTACATCTTTCCAGGTTTATATCCAGTAGAAAAGATGAAGCCCACTTCTGCGCCAGTTTAAATATTTCTCTGGTCTTCGGTTTCACTGACCCTCTTTGTGTTATGGGCCCAACTCTGAACCAGTCACTGTGGGTAGGCATTAAGGAATGGATGAGATGCACTACTTGGTTTAGTTTAGTAATGTGCTCATGAATGGAATAAAGCTTAAAAGTGGAGAGTGGGGAGGTCAGCTCCCCCAAACAAAATTGGGCTATGATGTCACAAGAGGGGGAGATGTTGGGTGGCAAAATCTGCAGCAACATACATATTTGGCAGGGATTTCGGGAACTCTGTGGTCTAAACAGCTCACTTCATTAGCTATAAAACTGAAATCCAGAAAAGGAAAAGAGCTTTCCCCAGGACACACAAGTTGGGGCAGAACCAAGGGCTCTTTACTTCCCATTTGGAGCTCTTTGCACTAAAGGATCTGCCCTGTAAGGACTCATCTTTACAGGCCAGGTCATCATCTCCTACCTCAGTTTCCATTTCCATGAGGGATAATAGGGGCAGGGCTGCCAGGTACAGATGTGCAAGTTATGGACTGCACAATTCCAGGGGTTCCATTTACATAAAAATCTATATAAATGGTGCTGTCTAGAGTTGTGCATACAAAGGGGTCTTGCACAGGAGAATAGATCTGGAATCTGTTCTTTAGCAGGGATGCCAAATACTTGTCACATGTAGTGACACTTCTCCCTCCAGTACCCATGATAGGCATTGCCTCTCAATCATGTCACTCTTTCCCACTAAGTTCAGACTTCATCTCAGAATCTTTTTCAACCCCACCCTCTAGGTTCTTACCAGTTTTCAACTGTAGCTGGCACTTGAGCTAATATCTATTTACCTTCCTGAACTAAAATGAGTAGTTCAAATCTGTCCTCAGAATGATTCCCTCCCAAGACTCTCCCTTTGTTTCTGTTCATTGATACTAGCATCAGATAGTGAGGAAACTCCTCCCCCCAAAACAAGCAGGCAATATTGCCATTATAATTTTAAACAATGGTTTAAGGACTAAATGAGATAATACAAGTAAAACTCTTAGATGGTGATGGCTATCTTGCAAATAGTCAATAAGTATTAATTTAAAATAATAATAAAATATTGGGGCATCTGGGTGGCTTAGTTGGTTAAGCAGCTGACTCTTGGTTTGGGCACAAGTCATGATCTCATGGTTGGGTTCATGGGTTTGAGTCCTGTGTCGGGCTCCATGCTGGGATTCTCTCTCTTATTCTCCTTCTGCCCCTTCCCTGCTCATGCTTGCTCTTTCTCAAAATAAGTAAATAAACTTTAAAATAATAATATAATATTTAAAAATCACCCTGTTGGAATCTATAAACATATGTCTGAGATGCTAACAACCCCTAATGTTTATATTCTTGATCTAATCCCTAGGTTATAAAAATAAATCAAAAGTATAAACTAGTAAATATTGTTAAGAAGTAGATGTTTTTCTGAGTTTCAGTTGTTACACACACATAGGCATGCATGTGTGTACACTCACAGGCACACACATACACCCCTTCTGGGAATCAGGTTCTGTGATCCAGTGGCTTTTATTTATTTATTTTTTAACTTTATTTGTTTTGAGAGACACAGGCAACACGAATCGGGGATGGATGGAGAGAGAGTGAGACAGAGAATCCCAAGCAGGCTCCGCACTGTCAGTGTAGAGCCCCATGTGGGGCTCTGTCCCAGGAACAATGAGATTATGACCTGAGCTGAAACCAAGAGTCAGATGCTTAACCAGCTGAGCCACTCAGGTGCCCCTTCAGTGGCTTTTAAAATCCAGGGGAGAGGGGCATCTGGGCAGCTCAGTCAGTTATTCATTTGACTTTGTCTAGGGTCATGATCTCACTGCTCTGCTCGTGGGTTCTGAGCCCTGTGTTGGGCTCTGTGCTGACAGCTCAGAGCCTGGAATCTGCTTCAGATTCTGTCACAAGTTCTCTCTGCCCCTCCCCATGTGTGCATACACACTCTATCTCTCTCAAATATAAACATAAAAAATTTTTAAAAAGTCCAGGGGATAATTCTCTCTGTCCTTAGGCCTTATGGTTATCTCATGAGTCAGTGTCTCTTTTCTCTGTTTCTCCCCAAACCTTCTATCTTTCTCTGTCTCTGTCTCTCTGTTTCTCTCTCTCCTCTCTGTTTTCTGAGGAAAACAATGACCTTGTAGGGTTGTGGTTGTGGCAGACGCCAGAAGGGGCCATCCTTCAGTGGTTCTCCCTGGCAATCCAGAAGCAGCCAAACCCATTTGGCAGGGTCACAGGTACCAGCACAACTGGTTTTGTTGAGTGGAGTCATAGGCAGAGCCAACAGAGATACCACAGAACAGCCTTGCCCAGGACTTCTCTGCCTGTGGTTTGCCAGCCTTGCCAGGCTGAGCAAGGAGACAGGGAGGGAGCAGGAAGGGGCAGGGAGCATTATTAGCTTAATGGCATTGGAGTCAGGAGCTGTTCCAGCCCCCGAGTTCTCAGGCATGCCAGACTCTGGCAGGAACATTTCTTTTCAGGCGCCAGTGCCCCTAATCCTTATTCTGATATTGGGCCTTTTATAAGTGGACAGGGAAGAGGTGGCCAAACTCCTAAGATGCCTGCTTAGATCAGGGTGACAGAGAATGTCCCCGCAGGAGGGGACTTTGAAGATTATGTGGTCCAGACTCTTCATTTTAAAGATGAAGTCTCTGTGAGTCTGGAAGCAAAATCTTGACTCAAATGTCCACCAACAGAGTCAGTCCTGGGCTCTCTTGAAGACCCAGATGGGACAATTCTGTGGAGGGTTATGTATTGGCACTTGACCTTGAAGAGAGGTGGATAGGGATTTCAAGTACCTTGGAAGGCCATTGGAGGAAATGTGTTTTGGGCAGAAAATTTGTTAAAAATCTGCTTAAATGACAACCTGCTTTATCCATGCATGTGGTTGGTTCAAGATAAAGCCAAATATGCCAGTATCAGAGGCAGAGGAGTCCAGAAGAATATCTCCAAGAGTCCCCAAGTCTGCTGCCTCCTTGCTGTGTGACTTTGGGTCAGTGACTTGATTGGCTGAGACCTGATTTCCTCTTCGGCTGTGTAGAGACAATACAGCCATTGCCAATTGGCCTTAAATGGTTGCTGAGGAATAAAAAAATGAAAGGAAAGAAATGCAGGCAATTTCCAAATTGCCCCATGTTATGTAAATAATTATTTGGGACCTGGACAGAATCCTTCCGTGGAGCTCTTTCATGATCACAGAAGGGAATTTTTGGGTTCTGATGTGCCAGACTCTGAATTAGGTGTTTTGTCCATGATCTTATTGAATACATACAATAGTCCTGTATCTTTCTGTCATGGTGAGTTGGAGCAATAAGACGCTTTTCTTGCCCTGTGCTTGGCAGTGCTCTCTGCCCTTGAAAATTTTGTTGAGGGGGTGGTTACATTGAAGATCCCAGTGGAGCAAGGCTGATGAGTGTGTTACCCTGGGCTGATCACATCGTAAAACAAGAATGGATTTGACAGAGGACTTAATGTGCTCTTCGATATGCACTTGGTTTCACATTATATTACGTTTCCAAACCCTGCAAAATAAGGGACTCGTGGTGCCCCTGCCTAGCCTCTCCGCCCTTCCACACTCACATTCACTGAACAATAAATCGTCAGATGTGTCCTCTCTTCCCCAAGCACACACCTTCCATCTGAGTCACAAGGAACACTTGAGAATTCCAGGAACACACTTAATCACTTAAAATTGGTCAGAGCCGTCAGTCTCTGGGGGACTGATGTGCTATCTGGAAATTACGGCGAGTGTTCTTGTGGAAAAGTGTCGCTGAAAAGATGACTCCTTTCAGGCTTAGGTTTGGTTTCAGATCCAAGGCTTTTAATGTTTTATGTTTGTCTACACTGATCTTGAGTAACTGAATTGGGAACTGTTCTCTCTTCTTCCTTTGGCTAGTGGTGCTTGTTTGCTTACTTATTTACGTCAGCAGAAGAATGCCCCCTCAATTCTAGAAAACAGAATTATAAAATCTTAGTTGTGCTTAATCCTCAAGTAACGGGAATGTCTTTTATTGATCCCACAAATCTTTATGGAGATCCTTCTATGTGCCAAGCACTGTGCTGGGTACTAGGATACCAGATTCATGGGTGGACACCCAGCTATCCTTGTGTCCATTCACCCATTCATTCATCCAATGAGTAGTTTCTGAATACCTGTGAGTGTCAGACACTGCACTACGTGAGGGAATACAGAGTTGCACAGGACAGAAGTGATCCCTGCTTTCATCGATCTTATAGTCTTCTGGGAGCATTAAAACATGGGCTGTGTCTTTTAGGAGCTCATAGTTTGGTGGGTGAGGAAGACACATGCACAACACTCACAAACTACTGTGCCAGGATTTTAGTGCAGTTGTGCAGGAAAGTGCTCTGGAATGCCTGAGAGAGGATGGGGATGACATCAGGGAAGGCTGGGACTATAAATATGGAGTGCAAACTTTGGAGGCCCGAGACCCAAGTTGGAACTCCAGCTTTGCCTCTGGTAACTGTGTGACCTCCCCTTGCCTTGGTGTCCTTTCCTGTGAAATGGGGTAGTAGTGGCATCTACCCCAGGGTTGTGAATCTTCAGCAAGATACTACTGGTAAATCACCTGGCACGGTGCCCACTGCCAGGTCTTCTTCTTCAACCCTCAGAGTCCATTGTGGACACATTCATAGGAAGGCAAAGGTTCCATTTGTTCTGAGATGTGGTGAGCCAGTGAAATGGGTCTCATTGGTCTTTGCTGCCATTCTAGTCTAGAAGGGCAGTGCCAGGTGAGAGGAAGAGAATCGGGCTTAGGCTGGGCCCATATATTGGGCTAGGTCAGCATTTCTCAAATCACGATCTGTGATGTTTACGTGGTGCTGAGGCAAATACTGAACGCCGTTAAGAGCTATGTATTTTACATGTACTACAAAGATACTAGCTTTCCTTTTCTGGTGGTTCGATAATGCTTCTTTTAAAAATAAATTTATATAGTAAAAAAAACCTGATATAATTAAAAGAAGAGCTTAAGAACAAGCAGAGTGATATATGAGTGAGTGGTAAAACAATGCATCATACTTGTTTGTGGAGGTTTGGGAAATGCTGGCCTAGAATGAGGCTCTTTCTTTTTCTTAGTAAACTCCACACCCAATGTGGAGCTCAAACTCACAACCCTGAGATCAAGAGTCAGATGCTCTACCAGTTGAGCTAGCCAGGCATCTTGAGAATGAGGGTCTTAATGGTACCAGTCCTCCCATTCATTGTCTGTAAAATTAAAGTGACATTACCTCTCAGGGAGCGAGAGGGTGACAGGAGATGATGTGGGTGGTAGCACCTGCTGGGGACTTTAGATGAGTGCACATCTTACCTGAGCTACTCTGTTCTTATCTCACTCCGGACTGCATTTCCCTCTTTGATTGTCTCCATTGCCTGTATCACTATTTAAAATCATCTTGTTTACAATCCCCTTCCATAATTTTGGAATTCCAAATGCCCTGAAAGTGGACCATTAAAAAAATAGATTGGCACTCATCAGTTTATTTTTGATATAAACTTGCATCTTTTGTGGCAAACTTTGACCTGAACTGATGTAAAACTATCTTTCTCCTTGATTTATCTTTAAAAATTTTTTTTAATGTTTTATTTATTTCTAGGGGAGAGAGAGAGAGAGAGCGTGAGCAGGGGAGGGTCAGAGAGAGAGGGAGTCACAGACTCTGAAACAGGCTCCAGGCTCTGAGCTGGCAGTCAGCACAGAGCCCGATGCGGGGCTCGAACCCACAAACCGCGAGATCATGACCTAAGCGAAAGTCGGACGCTTAACCGACTAAGCCACCCAGGCACCCCTCCTTGATTTATCTTTAACTGATGGACTAATTCATCCAAGGTCACACAGTTAGTAAATGGTGGAGCTGGGATTGAAACCCAAGCCTGACTGGTCTTTCTGCTATCTGTTCCACTAGCCTGGGCCTGTTAGAGCTTCTCCACTTCCCTCCTTTGAGTTGTCTCCACAGATCACCAAGATGGGCTAAACTCTTAGCTCTATCTGCTGAGGCCTGTGGCCTGAGCTGAACCCATAGACATCTGTCACAAGCCCCTTGGGTCATGGAAGACACATGTAACCAGCATGGGGGTCTATGGCTTTGTGGTTAATGTGTCAGGCTTGGGAATCCCACGGAGCTGGCTTTTAGTCTAGGTGCTAGTAGCACACACTTCAAAGAAGATAAGCTCCAGGAGATCATGGTTCATACTCAAAAACATGTGTTTGATTAATCAATTTGGTTAATTAATCAAATTAAATAATATCTATAAAGGTTCAGGGACTGGCATAAACTAAGCATCTTCAAAGGATAGTTACTATTTTTAGCTCCCTCTGGAGCCCAATTTGGGTTTCAGTATCACTAACTCAAACTTGCTTATTTTAAAGACTTTTTAAAATTTATTTTTATATATTTTTTTAGTTTAGAGAGAATGAGTTGGGAGGGGGGAGAAAGAGAGAGAGAGAGGAGAGAGAGAGAGAGAGAGAGACAGAGGGAGAGAGACAAAGACTCTTAAGCAGATCCATACCCATCATGGAGCTACACGGGGCTCCATCCCATGACCCTGGGGTCATGACCTGAGCCAAAATCAAGAACTGGATGCTCAACTGACTGAGCCACCCAGGCACCCCTACTTACATTTTTCATTAGAAAAGTCACCTTGGAGTTTATTGATTAAATGAATCTATGAAAGCAAAAGCACAATGTGAACTCTAACGCAGGGTAGAGTCTGAGGGGTTCTAAAAATTAAGATCTTCAGATTCATATGTGTAACAGGGAGCCTTGTTAAAATGATATTTGCCTTTGTTTTTCTTCAGAAGAAGAATTCAGAAGACCATCTGGGACTCACTGAATGCTATCCCCCTCTTAGAAGGTGGGTAGGCATAGGGCGTTCTATACTCACTGAGGGTGGGTATACTTAGAAGGACAGGTGCACAGTGAGTTGTTGCATGATCCGAGAAGAATGAGTTGAAAGAGACCTTCTTAACTTGGGAATTACTGAAGGTGACTGGGGTAGAAACTATTTTCCCAAGATGGCTAAATCAATATTTCTCCTATTCCACAAGCTTGTCTTATAATGTGACATGGACACTCCTGCATGGAGAGATGGAGTCTCTGTTCCCTCTCCCTGAAACAGGATGGATCTTTGTAACTTCCTTGCCCAACAGAATGTGGTGGAAGTGATACCATTGTGACTTCCAAGTTAGATTGTAGAAGGCAACACAACCTGGCTCTTGGAACCCAGCCACCATGGTGAAGAAAGCCTGAGCCATGGAGCGGCCATGAGTGGGAGTATTTAAGTTGATGGCCCCAGCTAGACCCCAGCCTACAGCCAGCTTCTATCACTGAACATTTGAGTGAATGAGCCCTCAAGTGAGTACAGCTTCCAGTCTTTGAGTTTTCCAGCTGAGGCCTCCATACATTGTAAAGCAGAAATAAGCCATTCCTACTTTGTCTTGACTTGATTCCTGACCCCAGAAACCATGAGAGGCAATAATGGATTATTGTTGTTTTAAGTCATGAGGTGTTGAGGTGATTTATTATGCAGCAGTAGATGACTAATTAAATAGACGATGATTTAGAGTAGGAGGGGCCGGCCAGTATCCTACTCTTCAGAGATCCATGGCTAATATTGCAAGGAGGCTGGAGGTTCCCAAACTGCAAAGGGGTAGAGGTCAACCATTTCTGACTGGAATTGGCCTGGGGGAGTGCAAGAGATGCATCAGAGATAAGAGCTTCTTGGACAGAATATTTCTGTGGGAGAGGCAAGAAGACTCTGACTCTGCCATTGAGTTTTAAGCTGATCCTCAACATAAGGAACTCTTCCACAAGGTCATCATGGATGGAGATAGCATGTTCTTACATATCTAGATGCTGGAGACTGGAAACATAGCCCAGCTCCTCAGGACCTCTGGAGGGGTTTATGCCAGAGCCTACTTACCTGACATTGCCTGTTTCTCTTGGATATTGTAGGAGATAAGATTCCCTAAAACCCTTGGATAAGATAAGTGTTAGATTCAAGATATAAATTCTCTTGTCACAAAACAATGAAGGAGTTGATACTAGTCAAGGTTCTTGGTTGCAAGCAATGGACAATTATTCTAGATGACTGAAGCAGAAAATGAAATTATTGAAAAGATTTGGGTAGGTCTCAAAATCCCTGGGAAGGGTAGGGAATAAAGGCCAGGTCACAAGATAGAATGAATTCAGTAAAGTCATTAGAACCGGGTTGTTACTGTACCCTGGATGCAGCCTCTGGCTACTATTATGGCCCTTGGGAACGGGATATAGCTTCTCCTCCATCAGGATGAAAACTCCCTGTCTCTACTTTGGGTTATTAGTACCCACTTCCAAGTCCAAGAGCAGATGTAACTGATTGGAGGATCCTGTGTCATGTGCCACTTCCTAGTTGCAGGGGGAAGTTGGGAATTCAAGGATCTAGAGTTTCATCTTTGTATAATGGAGAACTCCTCCAATGGGGAACGAGGCTTCAGGTACGGGACAGACAAAAAATTATAAATCCTCACCACTGAGTTCTAAGCTTGTTGCTATTGAGGATATAGCAGTGTGTCAGTTTGTGTTTGTGAGGGAGAAGGAGAGCACACTTTGAATGTGAGAACTATGGAGAAGTTGCTGGCAAGATCATTACATTTAGAAAATGTGATGTACTGGTTATCTGATTGCTTATTGTCAGCACCATTCTTGCCCTTCAGTGTTCTACTCTGCATCACAGGTCCTGGACCCTTGCAAACCACAGATCTCAGTCTTCATGGTAGATTTGGCCAGTGCAAAGCAGTGGTAGGAAGGTGGAAGGTGGAAGGAGATGGGAAGGCACGCTCTCTGTCTCTTGCCATTTCCTGTGGGATCTTCGGGAGTGTCTGCAACCCTTACAGTTCAGTCACAATAGTTCAGCACTGGTCTTGGAGCGTCCTTCTTGTTGGTTCCAGTACAGCCCCAGTGGGCCCTCCTCGGTACTTCCATCACCCTTTCTGGCACCCCTAAGTGCATTCCTGGACTTGGATAATAACACCTTCTCATGTCGCTGATAAGTAGCTGCTTTCTGTGACTCCTAGTTTCTGGCTAACCCCCCTTTCTCTTTTTCTTCTTTTAGCACTTCCAGCACTTTGTAACTAGTTCCCTGGATTAAATCCCCTGTGTTTGAAATACTAATATGCTTCCTGTTTCCTGACTGGACTCTGACGGATACATATGGTAATTTGGTTAAGAACAATATGCCTGACATTTATAATATTCGCAATATCAAAGAGCTTTAATGTTTGGAATGCTGCCATTTCTTGCCTTTTCCATCGGGTAAACTCATATGCACTGTTTGAAACTTTGTTCAGACTTAAGCTCTCCAGGAAGACTTTTCTGATATCCCTGTCCTCTGCCCTGTAAGCTTCAAGGGGCCAAATATAGCACCATGCACTCTTAGGCAGGTATGTGACAGTAGAGTTTGTTGATGTTTACAGTGACAACCATGAAGATTGGAAGTACATGTTTTCAGGAAAATGCTTCAATAGCTTTCCTTAGGCAAGAGTGCTGATCTTTAAGTCTGGAATTCTGATCTGGATTCCATTAGTAGCTAGCTGTGCAACCTTGGGCAAGTCAGTTAACTTCTCTGGACTGAACTTTCCTCTTCTAAACTATGATTGGGCTCAATCAGAAGGGCCATTTCCCAACTTTCTGTGTGTGTACGTTTTTTTAAAAATATTTTTATTTATTTCTAGGAGAGAGAGAGAGACAGCGTGAGCAGGGGAGGGTCAGAGAGAGAGAGGGAGATACAGACTCTGAAACAGGCTCCAGGCTCTGAGCTGGCAGCTACTTCCCAGGCGCCCCTGTGTGTGTACGTTTTAAGTAAAATTATGTGGAAGCCCAATATGGAAAACAGAAATAAACGCTCTGATTGAAGTTAGGGGTGGGCATTTCCAGTGTTCCTCTATCCCCAAACCTTTTATGGTATCTTTACCACACCTCTACGGTTCCAGGAAGCAAAATTATAATTATGCACTAGATCACCTTTTCTATATATTTTAGCTTTACATATACAGGCACAACAGGTAGGTGAACTGAAACCAATTAAATATTATGCTCATGCATTGCTCATATGATAGTCTGCACATGGTTTTACTTCTACCAATAGATTTAGGGCACCTGAGTACAAATCTTTCCTGAAACCATGTCAGATAAGATATATATATTTTGACCAAGGGAAAACCACACGAGATTCAATGGTGAATGTAAATGAAATCTTGAGGAGATATTTTAATAAGGATGGTCCAAATCTTTTCACCATGAACCTGATAAGACAATTGTCATAGCTTTGAATACTTAAGCTCAGTTACCCTGTAACCAACATTCCCTCTTGAAACTAACCGTATCTATGTTGGTTCACATTTTCAGACTCTGTATGTAGCCTGACTAATTGGCCCTACTGAGATGAGAAGGGTATCTACCATTAACACAGCTTGATACATTAAGAAATCATCTTTGTAGCCAGCCACAGTAGGGACAGTTGATTGGGTAAAGTTCAAGTGCACTGATTTGTGCTTTGCTTATGGAGGGAAGAAATGTAGGGGCATGGGGCAGAATAGAAGCAGAAAGTGTTTCTGAGTAAGTCTGGGATCTATCTGGAGTTGACCTCAAGAAGGAGAAACTTTGACCATGAGAATTAACACATGTTCTCTATTCAATTTTTCATCATTACCATCATTATCTTTACAGCCAAAATCATTATCTTCAAAGGCATTGAGCATTTACTATGTGTCAGGAGTAATGTGCAGCACATCTAATTCCTACAACCATCTTACTGTTGTTTTTAATAGATGAGAAAACTGAAGTTTAGGAAAGTTCTATTGCTTGCTTTTTTTTGCATTTGTCAGCTAACAAGTAACTGAACTTGGAATCAAACCCACATCTGCTTAATTACAAGATCATGGTCATAAATGACATCCTACTACCTTCCCACTTCCAGAACCGCACAATGCAAAGGTGGGCTCCTCATTCCTGTTTGTCTTATTAGCATGATGACATTGGCATCATTAGTCTGTCCCCTCACTCAGAGATATGACAAGGTCTTTGCAGCCCCTATGGTAAAGCTGTTGGTGACTGATCCTTAGCTTGAAGCAGTTTCAAGTGTTTGCTTTCCTTCCATGCCTGCAACTGCTGTATACTGTTGAGCTGTCACCTGGCTTGGGGGACCTGCTGAATCAAGACTGAAACCAATTAACATAGGAAACCTGCCAACCCATCCTCCACACCCCCAGCAGATAGCCTAATTTCCTTGCTGATGAGAACTTCTCACTGCAATGATCTTGCCCCAGCCATGGGGGATTTTTTGGGAGAATCACATGTCTCTCTTCAATGGCTGCACAAAGTCAATTAATGAGCTACAAAGGTAGAAGTGAAGAAACATGTGAAAGGAGATGAGCATAAAGAGCCAGAGAATGTAGCCAATGATTAGAGAGAAGGGCCAGTCATTTAAGCCACACTATGGGTCCCATGAGAAGGGATGCCTTGGTTAAATGATGGTGGGGGAGATCACAGTAGCTTCTGATCTCTAAACTCATCACTGTCCACAGGAGCATTGAAAGAGCACTGGATCTCACTTTCAGTCCCTGAATGATACTGACGTTTGGTACTTTGGAGCAAGTTTTTTCCTTTTCTGGGTTATACAGCATGGAGGTTAAAAGTGCAGGCCCTGGGGTTGAACAGCTTAAATTTTGAATCTAGTCTCCACCACTTACCAACTATTTTGAACACATTATTTAATCTCTCTAAGACTTCATTTTCTCAACTATAGAATGAGAGGATGATTATATTCATCTCACCAGGTTGCCACAAGGATTAAGGGAAATAATTCTTGCAGGGTACTAAGCACGGTGACTGGCACATGGTAAGCATTCTCTAACTTGAGATGTTTTTGGCTATAAGTAATCGAACTTGCAACTCAGAATGGCTTTAAAAGGAAGTGTGACAGCTCATGTAACCAGAAGTTCAGGGAGAGGATGTCTTCAAAGTTGATTAAATTAGTTCTTCAGTGATGTCAAGAACGTGGTTCCTTTCATGTTTCTGTTTTATGATCCTAAAGTTTGGCTCCACGATCAAGCTGGCAATAATAGAATGGCCACTATCTAGATGTGTCAGTGAACTAGGGAAGAAGAAGAATGTCTGTCTTTTCTGTGACTCTGTTTGAAACAAAAAGTTTTTTTCTCAGTCCTATCAGCAAACTTGTTTATGTCTCATTGGCCAGAATTGGGTCCCCTGCCTGGTCTGACCAATTACTGTAAGAAGCATTTAACTAATGGAATCACGTGGGAGTTAAGGAGTAGAGTAAGGAGTAGAGAGGCCGCATGGAGGGAAATTGGGTGGCGGAACAAAACTGAGGTTGTTTTAGGAAAGAAGAAGGGAAATGTGGATGCTGGCTAGGCATCTGACTGAAATTTCTACAATCAGTATAGTTCACTGTTATTTTTATTATTACTGTCTTTATCATAAGTTTCTGCTTTGGATTCCTGGCTTGCTATTCCAGTCTCTTTTGTGTTCTGAAAGTCTTGACTCTGATCTTACTCAGCATTGTCAGTGTGTGCTGGGCTAAGTTTGGTCTCTGCCTCTTCTGATGACAGGGAAACTGAAATGTAGGTTTTTCTGCTTCCAACTTTCATTCTCCAGCCAGAAACACTGCAAGCCAAACACTCCAGGTATACAGAGCTACTAAGAATGAATCAAAGGAAATTGATTTCAAGATCTCAGCATCTGTCACTCATAACAGCGAGTTGTGTAACTGAGCGGATGATACAGTTGCTTATGTGCCAAAGCGTCTGTCTTTTTCTACTTTAGGAACATGCCTGGGAATCCTCCCTCTCCTTAACATGGCAAGCCCACCTCAAAGAGTGTTCTGGATTGAAGGGGGGCAGATTTGAACATTTTGAGCTCATCGAGATAGCCCCTCTGTGTTCTATGGTCACAAATTGTGTGGCTAGCACATTTTTTTTTCTTTTTTAAAGAAGGACCCATGTGGATGGCTTGGTGCAAAATTATTCCCAGTTTGGAGAAACAACACAAAACATAATGACTTATCATTTGGGGGTTGGGAAAATATTCCTCAGTTATATGGCATAACCAATAGTTTTAGCTCCTTCACCACAAAGCACAGTTTCGTTCCACATGCATAATTGAATTTATTTTTTTTTTCTTTTAAATTTAACTTATTCTTGGCTTTTGGTCACAAAGAAGGCTACTTATTGAGTAGATGGCATAAGTCATTTCTGTATGTTACAAGTGGTCAGTTCAATCAACTGTCACCAACCCCTCATCTGCTAGTGAATTGGCCTAAGGCAACCAGAAAATGATGTGTTTAGTTCTGAGGGTAGCCATGGGTCTATTGCCTCATAGTTTAGATAACATTTTTTTCCTCCAAGGGTCAGGTCAGACCTTGCTCTCTGATGTCATAAACTCCCAGGCAAATGGCAGAAATTCAGTACCATGGGAGTGCTCTCAATGATCAGCCAGGATGTCTCCAGAATCTGGCAGAGTGAATTATGGTTCATTGAGTAAGATGTTCATCACCCTCTTCTTAGAAATAAATTTCCTTTGCTTCATCAGAGAATCATGAACCCTTAGAGCTAGAAATGACTTTGGAGGTTATGTGTTTAAATGTTTTTGCTGCAAAGTCCACGGGGTGAGCCTAATTTGTGTCTGTGTCAGGCACTCTGATGCAGCAATTCTGTTTGTGTAAAGTCCCCATTGGCCTTCTAGGAGAGCCAGTGAAGGAGTATGTTGGAGCTGACTGTTGGCTGTAGGCTAAAATTCTTGAAATGTGATGGGGAACAAGGACTCTAAGTTTGAGTCCAGTTTTTGAATGGCCTGTCAAAGAATGGGATAATTTTGGATGCTATACATTTGACATCTTGCCCTCTATCCTGTTCCCAAGAAACTTCTCCCAAGTTCCTAGAAGAGAAGATGTGGTAAGAAATTATACATGTGAGTCAAATAACCCTAGGCTACTTAGGATATGTTAGGGTATGTTATGCTGAGAACATAAGGAGACTTGGCTTCAGAGTCTGACAAAAGTTTGGTCTTATGATTTTGGGGTGGTGGAAGCATGATGAGAACCAGATCTGGAAAAGGGGAGAAAGAGCACAGCCATTTGTGAGCTAGAGACCCCGTGACTCCTGGATCAATGCTAGTAAAGACTTGGCTCAAGGGGAGCAGTAAGTATAATGGCCCAGAGAGCTTGGAACCAGCAGCTGCACAAGAGAACTTCAGTGATCACTAAGGAGGTGGTCATGTGAACTGACCTTATCTATGTGTCTCCCTCTTCCAGGACCTCACATGTTGGGAAGATTGGTTGACCTTCATTCATTCAGCCATGGTGCCTTGACTTTTGTTGCTTGGAGGACTCTTCATTGTTCTCTCTCAGTCTCTCTTATAAGCTAATTAGAGTTGAGTTCTGTTGATTGCAATTAAATTACCCTAACTGTTACAAGGTCCCTTTATGAATTAGCTAATTGCAAAATAGACAGACACCAGAGGGGTGAGTTCAGCCATTTAGGGGGCTTGAGCCCTGAAGCTATCAGTCCATCACTGTTCTGCTACTTGAACACAGCCAAGCACAGCTGTATGCTTGGGCTATTGAAAATGTGTCAGGAGTGAATGCTTGGCACTTCGCTGCAGGTGGAAGACACAGATGGTTAGCTGTCATGATACTTATCCTTGTCAAAAATCATTGCTCTCCTTCTTGTCTCAATATGACCTGTGCCAACAGAAAGAGGGCTCTGGGAGTCAGCATGGCTGGGGACTAGCCCAGCTCAGACTTTTCCTGGCCATGTGACAATGAGCCAGTCATTCCACCTCTCTGCAGTCATTTTCCTCACCACACAGAAACCCAACATATCATACTAAGAACAGCAGAATAGCTCTGGTTGCCAGAGGATGCTAGTGGGCCAGGTGGTGGTAGTGGTGGTGGAAATCTGCCTACTCAATCTTTCCTGTTATCTCCTTTTTGTTTGTTTGTTTGTTTGTTTTTGAAGTACTTCTGGGGAACTCTAGGGGTCTGAGGAGCATAGTTTGATGACTAGATTGCTAAATGATCTCTAAGGATCTTTCCAATCTACAGTTCAATTAATTTTAATTTTTTTCTAACAAAACAGTCACATTTCCCTTTCTTCTAGCCTTTTGCTAATCATAGCCCTCATCATTCCACACACATATATCTTCTCCGTCTATACAGGAAAGGAAAAAAAGGGTTGTTTATCTGTTTTGCACTTGCTAATTAGATCTTCTGTATTTTTGAAGATGGCCCAGATCACTGACAATGTGCTACAGAGCCACTAACAACTCTAGTAAAACATTCTCCTGCAGGAAGGAATCTTGAGCCCTCTCTGGGTCACCTATGGGCACCTGCCAGGCTTTTCAGGGATCCATGGTTCCAAAATAGACCTACAGAAGCACAAGAATCTCTGAAAGCTCCTAGCCCCTAGAGCCCATGTTTGGACTTTCTAAGGATAAAATGCTTCTTTGAGAGCATCCTCAGAGATGCTCCTCTTCTGAGAACCATTCAGATCAATTTATAATACTGGTACTTAAAGGGGTACAAGAAATGTCAGTGTTCCTTTCACCCATATTCCTTTCCCAAAGAATCTTCCTTCCTTTCTAACACACCCTTGGAAAATTTGCTAAAGAGGTGCTGAAGGATCCATGTTTGCATTAGGTCATCCCTCTCTGATGCCTGTTAACCATCTCTGATTGGTTTAGAAGTGGCCACTTGACCCAGGTGTGACCAATAAGTTCCTCTACTGAAACACAGAATCCTTGTCATTTGGATGCTGATGGACATGGAGCCTTATGGGAATATGTCTCTGGGACAGCTGCCATGTTGGGCCATGAACAATAAAGGAAACCCGTGTGTCATGAGAATAACATATCAGACACACAAAGAGAAGGTAGACAGCAGAGAACACAAAGGAGAAGAGGCAGAGAGAGAGAAAGAGAGAGGGAGAGTGAGAGAGCTTTTTGACATTGTTCTCAGTCCACAAGGCCCTCTAACCTTCCTACATTTAGATTTTCTTTAGAGTCCCTTGGATCCTTCCATCAAACCTGGATTGTTACTTGAACTAGCCAGAATAGGCTCTGTTCTTGGCAATCAGGCAATGCTAATTAAGACAAAAGACTTAATAAAACAAGTCATGGCACCGCCTATGCTGAAAGAGCTTGCTCATCTCTTTATTCACTCAACTGATGTTTACTTAACCTAAATGTGCCAGCACTGTGGATACCAGCATGAAGGATACCGTGATGAACAAATATTTAGGGACTGAGAATTATTTCAAGTGTGGAATGGCTGAATGGTCCAGCTCTATGAGGAAATATCATGATGACTGTCATCTTTTATTTGAAGAGAAGTGATAGAAAGAGAAATTAGACTTGCTTTGTTAGCCCCAGAGGGCATAAGAGAGTTGATGGGGGTAGATTGGGACTGAACATCGGAGAGAATTTTGCAGCAGTTTGGCGTTGTTTAAAGATGTAACAGATTGTCATGAGAGTTTAGTTTCTCCTATGAAAAGGCCAAATGACCAGTATTGGGGGATTTTTTAGGTAGATGCAAACATTAGATGAAGGTTTAGATTGTATAAATGCTACGATTCTGCACCAAAGTTCTAGATTGTAATTTTACTTTGGCCCTTAGGTTTGCACGATTTCAGTCAAATTATTTAACTTCTCTGGAGCTATTTTCTCATCTGTGAAAATTAGGATAAGAAACTCTTGCTCTATTGTTGTAAGGAATAAAATATATGGCACTTAGTAAATGCCTGGCACAGAGAAGGGACTCAGTAAATGAGTATTTTCTTGATTCTTCTCTGTTACAGGTGAGGCTTTTTTTTTCCCCTTCATGAAATGCTGTTTTCTCAATTTCTGCTGCCACTTCAGGGATTTTATTTGCTTTAAGTAGCCTTCGTCCATGAAGACGATATGGCTTATGTCTTATTTCTTGCTTAGCATAGGGCTGTGCACAAAGAAGGGCCTTTATAAATACTAGTAGATGGAACTTAATATGGGGTCTTAGCTAACAGTCCCCATGCCAAAACCTATACGAGAATGCATCTCTTGTCTACCCTTTAAACAGTGCATCACAGGTACACACTTGTCCACAAAGAATTTTATGCACGAACACACACGCACACAGACCGCACCTAAGTAAACGCACAAAGCATGCACACAAGCATGACCATGCACATCTACACACATACACACAGAGGCACAGACTTTCACTCCCCCTTCCCCGTAATCAAGAAGATAGAAGAGGAATTCATCCGTCTGTGGGATGAGTCACAGAGGCAGTTGCACGAAGGGCAGAATTCAGCATCCCTGGGGAATCTTTATTTATAGCCCCAACTGCTGGAGAAGGGGCTGAAATCATTCCTAAGGAGCTTCAGCGATGGAGAGTGATAAGATAACCAAAAGATGTCATTCCCACCATGAACTGTCTTAGAGGCAGGCGCCTGTTGCTGCCGAGAGGAGAAGCGCTGTGTCATACCAGGGCCGCTGTTCACAGGGAGGAGGCGAGGTGACTGTGTTCTTGCTGGTCCGTCGGCTGCTGCTGGGCCCCTTTACCCAGTGCACAGGCAATCTCTATGCTAATCCGAGCAAATCCTCCCAGCTCCAAACAAACAGAAACCTCTCTGGGCCTGCAGAGGCCAGTGATCACGGAGGATGTAGTTTAGATTCATAATGATACAGTCTAATCCTCGGGCCCAATGGTCCCGCCTCTGTCAACAGTGTGGTTTCTGTAATGAGCAGAGCAAGAGTCATAGGGAAAATTCAACACTAGACCCAACCTACCTTCTCGAGAGAGGGGGTGGAAAGAGGTTGCTGGCTTTTTGCTAGGCTAAGGGGAACACTGGAAAAGTCTGGTTGGGGGTGGAAGTGGGGCAGTGAGTTTTTTGAATGCAGACTCGGTGTCTCATCTACTGTTGCCTCCCTAGCACTCAGGACACTGCCTGACGTACAGGCAGTACCGAGATCTTAGTTGGCAACTGGATGCATGCATGATCTCTTTAATTTCCCAGTGTTTGAGGGACCCAGTTATAGTTCTTGGGTAAGATGCATGTTAGAGAGGAAAGAACATTTTCTAGGGAGCTAGGAAGACCAGGGCTCTATTCATGCCTCTTCTTCTAAAAGACCTTGGGCAAGTCACCTAATCTCTCCAAGCCTCAGTTTGCTCATCTATAAAATGGGGACTCACGGATACCTGCTATGTTTTGGGGGCTGTGCTAAGTATTAGAGATGGTGCAAGCATGTCACTTCACTGCGATATATGCTACCTGGGAAGAATGGATTTCAAGTTGTTATCAGCCAATAACACTTTAGTTGACTGCCCCCTGCCAAGACTGCCTGGGAAGGGTTTTTTTTGTTTTGTTTTGTTTTGTTTTTAATTTTTAATGTTTATTTATTTTTGAGAGAGAGAGAGAGAGAGAGAAAGGGACAGAGCATGAGCAGGGGAGGGGCAGCGAGGGAGACACAGAATCTGAAGCAGGCTCCAGGCTCTGAGCTGTCAGCGTGGAGCCAGACGTGGGGCTCAAACTCATGAAACGGTGAGATCATGACCTGAGCTGAAGTTGAATGTTTAACTGACTGAGCCACCCACATACCCCTAGGATGGTTTGTTTTATTGGCCCCTTACTTCTAAGCCCTCTTGCTTGAGTGTGAGTTCTCCTCAGCTCTCCCTGCTCTCATTTGGCTCACATGCGTGCCTAGACCCTTGTTCCTAGCTGAGGTGGGAGATCCCTTGGACCAGAAACCAGCTGCCCAGTACAGACCTTGTGCTCTGCCTCATGTACTCTTTCTCTTGGCCTTTGACCCTCACGTGGCTCCTGGCCCTGAACATGGTTTGGGTATAAGCTTCTATTCTTTGAACTCTACTGCTGGTCCTGACCTTTCTAACATGTCAGGGTTGTCTGAGACTGGCCTGGCATTTGGTCCCATCAGTTTCTACCTCTGATTCTTAGGGCCTGAAAGGATCAAGTTGAAGAACTCGGAACCTGCCTTTCTAAGATAGAGAGCACCAAATCCAGAACTTGAGCCTTGAAGTTATTCCCAGAGGAGGTCAGAGGGCAAGGGAGAGCAGGAAGTGAGTCTGGGGAGAGAAGGAACAGTCAGGAGGTAGAGGACAATCACCTTAATGGAATAATGTCCATCCTTATTCTTGAGATAAAGAGTAGTTATTGCAGCCACAATTAAAACATTTCCTAGACTCACTGAATAATGTAGTGATTATTTAAAGCCTAGGTTTTAGAACCAGACCCTGTTGCTTGCTAGCTTGGGGGAGTTGCACCTTCCTTCTGAACTTTGGGTTCCTCACTTGTCAAATGAGGTCAGAAATGGTACCTGCCTCATAGGCCTGTTGAGAGCATTAAATGAGATGATGGGTGTAAAGTGCTTAGGACAGTGCCTGCTACACAGTAGGTAGTCAATAAAATGGTGGCTATGATAATTGAGATTTGTTCTCATGACCCCTGTCCTAGTGGCTGCTCAGAGTCAGTCATCAAGACGATCCCATTAGATAAACATGTTTAGAAGAACATGTTTAGAAGAAGACTAGAGAGCTCGATGTATACATAGAATATGAAAATAATTATTTTCTTTTCTGGTTTTTGAAATTTGCTAATTGATGTGCTATTGGACATAGATTGGATGCCTCACAGCTAGAGGGTGTGAAGGACTCCCCCAGACCCAGCTCCTGCATGACATTTTGATCTGGTGCAATGGGGTGGAAGGGGCTTCAACCGTGTCTTCCTATTGTCCCAGGGCCTCCTGGACCATCAACATTGCCCAGCCTTTCAAGCTTAGCAGAGTGAGTTATAAGTGGGGAGGGCACATAGGACCAGGAGCTAACGCTTTATTTGCCTGTGACTCTGAGTGATCCAAGGAGGTGACGAGGGACCATAAGCCTTGATTTATGACCTGAGATTTCCATCCCAGAAGCCACAACATCAGGCCCTCTGGGAAAGAGTTTTAACCAGATGAACTTCCCTTCCAGCTGCAAGATTGAGTCACAGGCCTGTTCCCAAGGGGTTTTCCTTTTTACATACCCCTTAGGGGGAAGAAAACCTGGAGAGCAAATTCTGGGATTGAGTTAGTATGGGAACCTGCCCTCCACTGGCCAGGCAAAGATAGTGGAAAATAAGGGTAGTAGAGTTCATAAGGTATGAACTTACTATCAGCTGGGCATACACAGAAGAAGGGACCAATAGTCCTTTACATTGCATTCCAGTCTTCCCTTACAACCTCTATGGACACTACACACCGGAGTGGCTGATGGTCCTCAACCACATTTCAGTTCTTCCCTAGCATCCCAGTTGATATGGGACCAGTATAGAAGAATTTTGGGGTGCCCTGTATGACCACACCTTTCATACGTAGTAGGTATTACAAATATCTACCATTCTCCCCATCTTCTTTTTTAGCATAACTGTGTGGGAACATTGTGCTAAGGTGGGCTCCTCCATTAGGTCCAGGCATGAGCCATATTTAGCCTCACCCAAACATGACAATTCTATTTCCATTTACCAATGATAGGTTTAGGTGTGGTCATGTAGTTTAGCTCTAGTCAATGGAACCTGAGGCAAATTCTCTTGGAATTATCTGAAAAGATTTTGATTTTTGATAAGAGAGAGATATATGAGCACAAACAGTGGTCTCTCTTTTCTTTCTTTTGTATGGCATTGGGTGCAGATGTGGTGCTTGAAGCTATCTTGCCACCATGAGGAAAAAATCAAGAGCCAAGAGCCAAGAGCCTTGAAATTGTTGAGCTACTGATCTAACCCTGCATCCAATGGCTTGTTGGATTTTCTGTTAAAGCACTGAAAGTCTTTATTGTTTAAACAAATTTAGTGAGATATTGTTAGCTGTATCAGAAAGCATTTGAACTAAGACATCAGGGAAACTTCTCTTCATTTGACTTTCTCTTTCCTCTTTCTTCCCTGACTTAACCCAGGGACTCAAACTTGCATGCCTGCAGGGACCAGGGCAAGAATACAGAAAGGTGAACCTGGCCTGGTATAAGAGAAGCAAATTGGTGAGTGAGTGCTTCTTGTAAAGGGGTTGGGGCTGGCCATACAGGAATGCTAGCTTGGTGTAGCAAGATATTTTTATTGTTCAAGAGAAATTAGAAAACTGCATTTTNAAACTAATTTGACAATAAACTATTTGTAAAAAAGAAAAAAGAAAAAAGAAAACTACATTTTTATGTGAAAGCTATCCATTTTATGTGTGCGTTTAAGTTTTAAAGTTTATTTATTTATTTTTGAAGAGATAGAGAGAGAAAGAGAGTGCATGAGCACAGGAGGGGAAAAGAGAGAGAGAGAATCCCAAGTAGGCTCTGCAATGTCAGCACAGAACCCAATATGGGACTAAATCTCATAAACAGTAAGGTCATGACTTGAGCCGGACAAGAGTCTGACACTTAGCTGACTGAGCCACCCAGGCACCCCTGTGCATTTAAATTTTAAAGGAAGATATTGAATGGACCAAACCAATGCATCTGAGTACTAGGCAAAGTCCAGAACTCATACATTTGTGCCATGGCGTTAACCCCAAAGTACCATCTCTTCCTGGGCTTGAACTCAAGTGTGGACTGTCAATGGCTTCTTTCAAATGTTGTGTTGAGTGGGGCTGTGGCTGTGGGCTTGGGTGATACAGGGATGGGAAACAAAGGATGGGGGAAGGGAGGGCAAAGGAGACACCTGTGGCCTGTTGTTAAGGTGGAACATCTACAAGACAACAAACCTTTATCCTGTGTGTTAAACCTTTTCTTCACATAGGTCTTGGGTGTGATTTTTACAGAAAGGGTTACTGTCACTCTTTTAACCAAGTCCCATTGCTAAAGGCACCCTTTTCTAACTTGAGCATCACTGTTATTCAGGTTCTAAAAATGGGGGTGAGGAGAATCTATTCCTTTAAACAGCCAGGAGGCTAGGAAGTTGGATGCAGCCTTCTAGAAGACTGCCATCCTAAAGGACTTGGTGACTGCAGTGGAGACACACATTCTGTTTGGGAACAAGCCTTATAAGTCCTATTTAGTTCAATAAGCACAGAGTTCTTTTCAGCAAAATAAAAATATCCCATGGAAAACTCAAGGACACTGTCTGCAGAAAGAAGCTTGCATTGAAGGATCATCCCTCTTCCATGCTAAGAGCATTTTGGTGGGTGGGTAAGTACAAAGACATCCCCCTGAGGGAAGGTCTGGATGGCTATGGACACTTTGGATCTTTGGTAAACTAACTTTCCATGGACCTGGTGACTCTGCTCCATAAGGGCAATGTGAGGCCTGGCCCCTGCATGACCCAAGTAGGTTGTTTCATTTAAGTCCACAGGCTGTAAAATTGGAAATCTTCATGTTTGCCTTTAGGTCATCAAATTAAAAAGTTTTAGAGAGCCTTTGTTGAAAGGCATCAGAGAAGAGCTAACATGAACTTCATGCACTGTGCTGTGTACAGCCCAGTGATGCTCTCTTGATGACAAGGGAGGATGAGTCACCAACAGCTTTGGGGATTGAGAAGAAATGTCAATGAAGCCATGAATAATAGGTGCTGTACTGACACTTAAGAAGGTTAAGGGCAAGAATTAGTTGGTAGGGAAGAAAACAGTATGTGGGGGAGGCCAGCCCCCATTCTACCTAGCCCCTGTAGCTCATTTCTGTTTGATTTGATAACCAACAAAATAAAGAATTTCTTTCATTTTAAAGGGAAAAAATGTGGATGTGTTGGAGTGGGGGGTCTTTTTTTTTTTTTTTTTCAAGAGCAGAGAGGTGGACTTGATGGGTTCTGGAAGCCCCTTCAAGCTCCAAGCCTTTACCATAACTGAGGGGGGCTGGCAGTCAGAAATCAGAGAAGAGGACTTCTTCAAGCATTCTGGGCTCTTCAGAAGGAAATTCTGCAGAAAGGCAGACCCCAACCTTGGCTACTTCTAGGCAGACCCCAATTTCCCAGAAGTGCTAAGGAATGTTAAGATGTATTTTAGTCTTTGCCATTAAGTAAGCGGTTCAGAAGACATTTTCTGCCCTCTGTATAAGGAATAGGAAGTGAGGTTAAAGAGTTGATGGTTGTGTTTCTCAGACCTTCTGATCAAATACTTTCCTGGTGTTTCACCCTGGGGGAACCAGCAAAGGATGAGCGCCAAGAAGATGACTAAATACCTCACCATTTGATAGTATGTCCACTTGCTTGGTCAGTTTAACCAGAAATATCTCAGTGAGGGCCTATAGAATTTCTAAGAGGAGGAAAAGAGGTGACACCACCTCCCACTGTTTCCACTATGATGGAAGTTGCTGCATCATCAACTAGTATGTGTAGTTTGAGAGGTTGCCGGCTAAGATGAGCATGTTAATAACAGCAAAGCCTATCATAGGTTGGGTTCTCTAGAAGCAGGTGTGGAGACACAGTTTGGTGTTAGGGATTAACGCCTGTAGAAAGGAGAGGACTGGGCAGTGGGAGAGGTTGACCTGTGATATTTGTTCCTGCTGTCCTGTAAGTGGGCCAAAATTTTGACTGAATCTTTATCAGTCTCTGGATATGGGCTGCCAGAGAAGGGTACAGTCTTGAGTAAAGTGGCTCTTTGCAGCTGAGCTGATAGCACTTGTAGCAGGGAGCGTGGTGAGTTCTTCCTTGAATGGAGATCTATATCCTTCACAAAATCCAAATCTTACAGTACGCCATTCTCCAACATGGTCCCTGATGACCATCATTTAGCCATGATTTTTTTTTTTTTTTGGTTAAGTATGATTTTCAAACTCAAATGCTGAGTACGATTTGATTCTTCAAATTCACTTTGATTACAATTCCCTAACATGCTTCAACATGTCACCTTTTCCAAAAATTTTCTCTTCATACCATCATCTGTGTTGAATTTCTAGCTTCTTCAACTTCCGTAATGTTTCTCTCCACCATGGTGACATATCTTTGCTTATAGGGACTTGTGCACATAGCAGCCTCCCTTACACAAGTTCCCTGAGGTTGGGGACTACATGTCATTGAATCCCCATAGATAAATAGATGGATGGGTAGATGGATGGATTTAAGGATGGATGGATGGTGGATGGATGGATACACTGATGAGTTTATAGATTTCAGAGAAAAATCAAATGGAAACTAGTAGGTAAAGCAAAGAAAGCCTGTCTATACTTAAACTGCTTAATGTGGGAGTTGATGCAAAAACTGAGACTTGAATTGACAGGTGACTCCATACCCTTGCAGATAGCTGGCTTCATTTCTATGTTGACTTAAAGCCAGGCATCAGGGCCCCCTTTAAACCACTAGTGCTGGGATACATCTGTATTGCAACTTAGCTTCAATATCAGTTCCTCAAAGAACCCTTCCCTGCACATTCCAATCTAAATAAGTCCTTCTCTCTTCTGTCATATGCTGTCATGGCATCCTCTTTTTTCCTTCAGAGCAAATGTCATAGTTTGGAGCTATGTTTATATTTTGGGGTCACTTTCAGTTTAATATCTTTTATACTCTCCCACCTCCTGGCTGGCTTTAAACTCAAGAAAGGTAGGATTCATGTGTTTCTTAATCCTGGTGACCTAATGTCTAGCTTAGTGCCTGAGATACTACCACTGCTACTAATGTCTAATATTAATCAAATGTGTGTCGTGTGTCAAACACTGTTCAAAAGCGCTTTACATAAATCATGTCCTTTCATCTTCAGAGCAACTCTGTGAGCAGGAACTTTTAATTATTCCCATATTATAGGTAAGGAAATTGAGAATGAGAAAGTGGCAGAGTTGAGATTTTACCTCAGCCATGCCGGTACCAAAGTGAAGGCAGTCACTAAACATTTGTAGATAAATAAATAAATCATGATAAATATTACCGTGTAATTGAGGGGCCTTGGAACTCAGAACTGGGAGGACATGTATATACTTTCTGGGCTCACCTCCTCACCCATGCAATAATGTCTGCAATAGCTATTCTGAGAGTTTGTTCTTCAGATCCTTCTGCAACATTTCTGGCAATGAAGACTCACTACCTTTTCTAACTGGACAACTCTAACCATTGGGATGCTCTTCCTTACATGACACTGAAATCCATTTCCATGGTATTTCTGCTTGTGGTATTTGTTCTACCCTCAGCAGTTTAATACAAGAATTTTTGTCCTTCCCAAATAGCTCCGAGAAGTTTCCAATTAGATGACAGCTTTCATCCAGCAATAGTTCCAACTTCTTGCTAACCCAGAGCATATTGGTATCCCCACTAAACTGTGGTGTCCATATCTGGATACAAGGTTTCTCAGTTATGGTTAGTGCAGGATGGGGTAGGTAGGGTGGGGCTACATCTCCATATCCATAGGGATGGATGTGCTGCTTGTTGAACTGAAACTGAGTAATTTCACAGTGGTAATAAAATTCCCTTTAGTTTATAGTTGAAAAGTCTCAAAAATAGTTCTGCATGTTTGACATCAGCTGATTTTCTCTACAGTATGTTTTACCTGCATTACTTTTTTGATCAGATGTTTTAGGACACTAAAGCTATAAGCAGTGTGAGAGGTACTCTGAGGCCCAGAAAAATTGAGTGGCTTGCTTAGGGTGAAATTAGGAATAAAATTAAGATTCCTTCTAAAGTGGGTACTTTCTGGAGACTGTGTCCTTATCATGATCCCCATATACCTGCTGGGCTTCCTTACCTATGGTTCTTTTCAATATGTTAATGGTGGCCAAAATTGTATTGGTATGAACTTCCTGTCATTGAAAGTGTGCAAACAGATAATTAGATGACTTTTGGACAAGAATATTGTACCATAACAGTTGAAACATCTAATGAGTACTGGTTTACATAATCTTTCAGTCTCATAGTTCTATGCTACCCATAGACTGCCCAGGGGTCAGGTAGAGGTTTAGCCATAAAACTTTGAAGAGTTCTATAAGCGAAATCATTTCTAAAGATAGCCACAAAGCTTCTCACCTAAACTGGTAGAAGCCAACATCATTATCCTTCAAGACGAAAATACTACCAGAAATATACAACTCTTCAACACTGATTATCAACTTCTTGTGGAAACTCCTCAAGACCTTTTGTCCAAATCCTGCTCATCTGCACTCTCAACTTGAGTTCTGTCTACTCTGAATAGTCTTTCTCAATCCTTCCAGCTAGAATGAGACTTTCCCTCCCATATACCTCCCTGGCACTTGATATCTTTTCTATAAAACTTATCAAAATATACCTTATATTATTTAAGTTTTCTTGTTTCATTTAGCAATCAGTATTGATTTATGTTTTTGCCCTCCATTTATTATTATTGCTGGTCATGTGTCAAACCAAGCACTTTGTATGTTTTGTCTTGTGTGTTTGTGTATGTGTATATGTATGTGTACATATATGTATATATGTGTGTGTTGTCTTACTTACTTTTTGCAGTTAGGCAGTATAATATCATCATTTTATAGATGAGGAAATGGAACCTTAGAAGTTGACAATTTCCCAAGAATACATGGTAAGTTTGTGCCAGAGCTCAGCTTATGAGTTCTTTGAGGGCAGAGGCCATGATTCCTTTTTTTTTTTAAATTAAATTAATTTTTTTTTTACAAATAGTTTGTTGTCAAGTTGGTTTCCATATAACACCCAGTGCTCATCCCTACAAGTGCCCTCCTCCATACCCATCTCCCCCCGTCCCCCCCCACACCCATCAGTCCTTAGTTTGTTCTCAGCATTCAAGAGTCTCTCATGGTTTGCCACTCTCCCTATCCCCCACTATTTTCTCCCTTCTTCTCCCCCATGGTCCTCCGATAAGTTCCTCCTAATCCTCCTATACGTGCAAACATATGGTATTTGTCCTTCTCTGCCTGACTTATTTTGCTCAGCATAATACCTTCAAGGTCCATCCATGTTGCTACACGTGGAGGCCATGATTCTTTATTCTCCCCAGTCCGTGGCAAAGTATTTTGTACACAGTATGTGTTTAATAATTTTTTTCTTTTGCTTATTGCCACAGACCTAGAAAATATTGTGCCACTTTCAGAGTATGGAGAGCATGTGGTGCCAGAGAGGCAGGTGGGTATGCTGGACATTGGACTGGGGTAAAAGCAGTCCTCAGGCTGAGTCAGGAGAGCACTGAGGAGCTAGATTATGATAGGAACTCTCTGCCACCTTTCGTCATGTGATCACAGGAAATATCAAAAACAGTGGGCAATGGTCTACATCTTCGATTTTAGTTTTGGGTGAAATGAGAGGTAGAACATTTTTGTTATTTTAGCAGTTGGTCTGAGAATTCTTTCTAAGGAGATATTCACCTTGGTGGGGGGAAAGAAACCCTTGATAGGTCCACTTACAATAGAAACTAACGCGCTGGGTGTACAGTATAGCTGTACTTGAGCAAAGAGAAAGAGTTTGTTGCTCTGGAAAGGAAGAGGAAAATATGAGACAAGGCGAGAGAGGGAGTGGTAGATCCAGCAAGATGGTGAATCAGCTATGTTGGATTGTGCATGATATAACTACTCTCCAGAACAGTCTCATCTTCAGTAGATTCTTGAAAAGAATTAGCAAATGGTTGGCCCGAATAGATTTCTCTTTGAAAACGGGGAAAAGACTATGCCTTGGGACACACTGGTAGGATGGTAACAGAATCAAATGGTGAGATTCTTAATACCAGGAAAAAGCCAAGATATCGAGGAAGGCTTTCTCATGCTGTGCAACGGGGGGTTCAAGGCAATGTTACTGAGATCTCAAGAGTTTGGTGGGGGAGGAGGAGCAACTGCCTGTCATTGGGTAACATAGCCACAGAGGTTATATGACTGGTTTGGATTCAATTGAACAGAGAATAAATAGACATGTTTTGAGGACTAACCCAATGCCAGACACTGTGCTAGGTTGGACACCATCTCAGGGCTGATTGGGAGAAATTGTGACCTTGACCAAAGGAATGCTTTCCTCACTTGTTCTGCAGAGACTTTTTTCTCAGTTTTGCTCATTCCTAAGGTAATTAACTCAGATTATTCTTCTAAGAGGCAGGACCTCAGTTTGGGAGCTTTCTTCCTTCACTTCGTCCCGTCAAAACGCGTCCATTTACAAGAAGCTATAGGATTTCTCTGTGAGTGAGCTGTATCTTAGCCTTGGGAGACCTAGGAGGAAATTTCTGTTCTAGAACTTTCCAGCTCTTTGATTTAGGGCAAAGCATTTCACTTTAAGGGTTGTATTCATTTTGCTTTGTCTCCCTTTGATGATTTTTACATGTCTGTCACCACATATACTGTGACTGCTTTGAGGGCAGGGGGCGTTATCTTGTCTGTATCTTTAGCACCTTAGCATAGTGCTTGGCAGTCAATAAAATTTGTTTTAGGACTGAATTAATGAATGCATGCATACCTGTTCTTGCTACTTCTGTGAAGCTTGAATGAGTTAATGAGTATGAAAGAAGTTTAAAAAAACCCCAAATTTGCTTGCTTATTAGAAACTTCATCGTATCTAGCTGCCATATTATAAATTATAAAGTTAAGCTTTAAGGCATTAATATTTGCGAATTAGCTGGTAGGGAATCCTTGTTGTTGTTGTTGTTGTTGTTTTTAATGTGGGTTTTGGAAAAGAGTGTTATATTTTACAAAGGGAATTTAATTAACCCATAAGAATTATGGACAACAGTGACTGGCATATTGAAAAAGGGACTTTTGGACAAAGGGTTTGCTTGACTTTAAGCAGGGAATAAAATCTGCCAGCTTCAATTGTCCCCACAAAGGCCACAACCACAGCATCTTTTCTAAGACTCCTGGGAAAATGCAGTACAATTGTGACATGCTATATCTTTACATTAGTCTCTATTCAAAATGAAGAGCAATAAGAGACCAGAAACAAGTGACCACGCCCAATAGCAATTGTGGGATTAGTGAGCAGCATGGGCTACGAACTGTATGAGTTACGTTTTTCTTTGGGTTTCATGCAAAAAATTCTCTCATTTTAAGTTGCAACTGCTTTGCACAAGTGATTTTTTTTTTCCCAGAGCACCATGAATGATTTATGACTTTCTGACGCCGCGTCCCACAAGATTACATAAGGAACGGAGAAAAACAAGTGATTGAGCCAAATTTAAAAAACAAAACAAAACAAAACATTTTCAAAAAGTAGATTTTATCTTGGCTTCAGTCAGATAACAGTCTCCTGCTCATCAAAAGTGCCTCTTCGTGCCAAAGTGCACCCCATTTATGTGAGGATCCGTCTGATTTTGTTTCACCATTGCCCACACACGACCATCAACATCGTTTGGCCCCAGCGACATCTCGGAATGTCCAATGACCCTGAATCTTCCCTTCTCCCCCAAAGTGAACTTTGCAGTCAGATTGCACAAATGGCCTCATTAGTTTGGTTAGTAACTGGACAAAAACACCGTTGGGAGTAATATCTACCAGACTTGTCATTTCAAAAATCATAGGATAATAGTATTTCAGAGTTTACAGGGGACTGGGACCATCTGTTTCTACCTGTTGTTTGACAGATACAGAAACTTCTGATAGAGAGCTGAAGTGACATATCCAAAGCCACACAGCTAGAGTGCCTCAAGCAGAGAGATGGACAGAATTCTACCTCAGGGTAGAGTAGTTCGTGTGAATTTACTGAGAAACTCTCACCTCCTTATTTAAGTGGATGTGTTAACATTGAATGTTACTTTTCAACTGCAGGGAGTTTGGAGGTTATCTGATGGAATGTCTGCTGCTGACTTTGTTTACTGAGGCAGAGCCCATCTAGGGAAGGTGACAAGTGCTCGCACGGCAAGGGCTGCTGTCCAGAGTTTGAGAACCGGATAGCAGGTGGGATGGGGAAGAGAAATAGCCACATCATGGGAGGAGGGCTTGTTTGAATCCAGAGGTTTGGGTCAGTGGGCCCCTATGTAGTTCCTAGTTTAAGGGGTAAGTGTAAAAGGACAGCCTGAAGATGAGACCAGCATAGAGGGTTGGGGAGTGACTGAGGGCAATGTCGTTGGGGTGAGCTGCCATGGTGAGGGCTGTGGTTGAGTATGAGAGCCACGGGGGGTGGGTGGGTTGGTGGGTTGGTGGGGCTGACTGTTGGCTTCAGGACTGGGTCATGACATTTCAAGTTTAAAGACAAGGATTGAAATCCCACTACCCTTACCTATGAGAAAAACAAACAAGTCACAGAAAACAGTGTGTAGAGTCTGACTCCATACATGTGTAAATCTGTCTCAATCGGTGGCTTTGAAAGTTCCATGCTGGGGTGCCTGGGTGGCTTAGTTGGTCAAGCGTCCGACTTTCGCTTAGGTCATTATCTCACGGTTCTTCGGTTCGAGCCCCGCGTCGGGCTCTGTGCTGACTGCCAGCTCAGAGCCTGGAGCCTGTTTCAGTCTGTGACTCCCTCTCTCTCTCTGACCCTCCCCTGCTCACGCTGTCTCTCTCTCTCTCCTAGAAATAAATAAAACATTTAAAAAAAAAAAAGAAAAAAAGGAAGTTCCATGCAGTTTCCCGGTTAAGAACATGGACTTTGGAGGCAAAAATCTTAAATTTGTTTTTTGGCTCTGCCTTTTACCAGCTGTGTGATTCTGGGCAAGTCTTTTAACCCCTCTATGCCTTAGATTTCCCAGCAACAGAATAAAGTCTACTTTATCAATTTGCTATAAAGGTCTGAGATACTGTATACATAAGGCAATTAGCACAGTGTCTGGTACATAGTAAAGGTATAAAAATGGTCACTTTATATTTTTAGTCTTGATTTTTGGAATAAGGTAAACTTGGGTTTGAAACTAGCTCTTTTGCTTATTAGCTGTGTGCCCTTGGGCAGATCACAACCTCTCTGAGCCTCGGTTTCTAATCTGTAAAATGGGGATGATTATTGCCACGTTGAGGGGGTTGTAAATATTAAATGAAGTAATATAAAGGGCTCAGTCCACAGTACTCAGAGGAATGTAGTTCTGGGAGACTGGAAACACCAGGATGAGATGAAAATATCGGAAGGTGAAGTCAAAGATGTGAAAGGAAGGATGCTCATAAAAATATTGGCAGTGATTTTTATTTTCTTCATGGGTAGTGTCTGTATTGTTTGAAAAAAAGGTGGGTTTACAGTAAGCCTGCTTTATTGAAAAGAAAAGAATGGCTAGTAAACAGCAAAATTTAAATAAACAAAGATAAAGCCTACTGCTTGCTTTGCAATGCTCTAGTGCTAATGATAAGCAGCTAGAGCCAAAGAAAGGCAAGATCAGGCTGCAACGGAGATGGACTGATGACTGGAGACTTCTCTTAGTTAGAATCACTGTGGCTGTTTTGAATCAAAAGAATCTCTTTTTTCTCAATCACCTTATCAGGCTACGTGTTTTCAGGGTGTAGACATAATCATAGACGATAGTAGAGATCTCCTAATTTTTAGTCAATTGGTGTACTGAATTACAGAGTTTTAGCACTGGAAATAATTTCAACCTTGAAACATGAGGCAAGCTCTTAATGGACTCCCTACTTGGGGCCACTGGCGGAGGGCAGGGGACGGGGACCTGAGACCCCTTCCTGGAGGTGCTGCTGCAGTGGTCTTGATGGCTGCCAAATACCGCCTATTCTCCATCACTCCCTCTAATTTGGAACTTTGAACCATATCGTACTTCCATCCAGCAATCTCAACTTCTCTCAGGAATGTGGTTCGCCCAATATGCTTGTTTGCACCATTTGGAAGATGTCTGAAGGTCCAAAACTGGGCATTTAACTCAAGTCCCAAGCTTTCCTTCAAAGGGGAGATTCATTCATATATTCATACAATCCTTTATACAACAAATATTTGATGAGAGTTTATGGACCAGGCCAGAGCTATATATCAACCAATCCATCAGTCAATTGAAGAGAAAAGAAAAGGAAAAGCAGGGCTAAAGGAAAAATGTCGATTGCCTTCCAAATTAGTATAGAAAATAGAGCCCTGGACTAGGAGTTAGAAAAAACTGGTATTTTAGTTGCAGATGTTCTATTAAATAGCTCTGGGATGTTAGGCTTCTTCTTTGGTCCTCAGAGTTTTCTGTGTGAAAGTGAGGAGTTTAGGCAAGTTTCCCTGTTTGGAATGATCCACTGGATTTTCCTCTTTGGAGGGAGAATAGACTGAGATAGGGTTCATACTGAAATGTTCCTTCCAGAAGAAGGAAAGCCTGAGTGCTCGAGAGACTAAAGAATAGGGATTTCCCACTGGCATTCATAAATCTGGTACTTGGCTTTGGCTGTCCACCTGGTTTGCAGGCTGATGTCAAGACTGGAAGACAGGTGGCTGAACTGGGAGTTTTTAGTGTTGGCAGTGAGAGACCTAGACTCAGAGGGGTGGGTGCCTTGCATGAATCTAAACTGCCACAGGAGATTCAAAAACTCCTGGAAGTCAATGACAAATTCTTTCCTTCCACATCTTAATTTCTTTTTCTCTGTCCAGACTGAGTTCACTCCAGTTTAGTGGCCTCAAATTTGGCTTTATAGCACAAACTTGCGTTGTTAAGTTCTTCAGGATTTTTGTTCCTGGCCACTCGCTCAAGATGTGTTTACTTGGCACCTCTTCTCAGGGAGGAGGGGACCAAATTTTGCACAGGAGTATAGGGTCTGCCTGTCCAAGGTGAGTTTTCCTGGTAGCGGAGGAAAGCAGATTCGACAACGGCAATGACGCAAAGTGCTGACACCCCCTTATTTGCTAACATTTGGTCTGGAGTGAGGGGATGTGAATGACAGCTGACTTAATCACCATGCTCTTGGAGACTATCTAGGTGTCATGACTTGGCAACAGATCATTCCCCTTTCCTCATCCCCAGGCTTGTGGGAAGAGCATCCCAGCCCTCAGCAAGGGCTTCCTAGGTGCTTCCAGAGGAGGGTCCTGCTGAGACCAGCCAATGCTCAGGGTGGTGCCCACCCCCTTTGACCAACTTTTCTGGGCTGCCTTTGGCTTCCAGCACTAACTTGTGGGGTCACCAGAGTATGTGGCACCTAAATGGTCCCATTTGTAAAATGAGGATAAATTAAATTAGGGCTTTCCATCTTGTGCTGCATTCTTCCCAACTGTCTGTGTATGGTGGAGGAGTTGATGGGGATTTGGTCCTTAAATCAAGAACTCCTCTTTAATCTTTTACATGCTGAACTTTGCTCATAAGGTTTCCTTTGAAGAAAATGTTCTCTTTGAAAAAAAATTCATAAGACCAATAGAATAAATGCATTCATTTGTGCAATTTTGTTTTTGAGCATGAGTTGTGTGCCAGGCACTCCTACAGGCACTGGGGCGGGGGGGATCCACTTGTACCAGCCGCCATCAATACCCCGTTCCTACCTGCCAAGGCTCATCCTTCCCTTGCTCACCAGCTTCTCTTCTTATCGTGCGTGTACCTGTGACTCTGCCTCAGGGCTTTCTTCGGCTGCAGCTGCACACTCAGACTGTGAGCAGCACAGTGTGGGGACTGATAGTGCAGGAGTAGTCTTCAGTTCACAGGTGGGAGTTGGTAGAAAATACGCCCTGGGTGGGGGCGACTCTGAGGCATGCTCTCCATCTTTTCCCAGAGGTCCCCATTGGGAATATGACTCAGTTGCTCATTAACACATCTTCTTTTGGCTGCTTTCCCTTCCATCTTACTCTCTCAATCCCCTGTGGGTGCTTCCTGGAAATACTTCCCAAATGGACCACTGCTCTTGAGTCCTTGACTCAAGGTCTGCCATGGGAAAGGGGGTATTCCAACCTGTCTTTGTGAAGCTTTCAATTGTGTGTGTGTGTGTGTGTGTGTGTGTGTGTGTTAGATAATGATGATGGTCCCTGTGGATCTAGTATAGCCAAGGAAGCAGAGCCAGGGACCTGAAGCTGCCTTTGACCAGGGTAAGCCCCCATCAGCCTTTAACCAACTTCCTGATTAAGTTGCCAGATATTTACTGAGTACCAACTATGAACTGGTCCCATACTGGGCTCTGTGACAGGGAGCAAAACATTGGATGGGAAAAAAAAAACCTTTAAGACCTCTCCTTTAAGATCCACTGGAATTTTCTAGATTTAGAAAGACAAGAGATATTCCTAGCCTGGTAAGAGAAGAAAAGACTTACCCATGAACTAGCTTAAGCATCAAAACAAGGCAATGAGGGATGATGGGTAGGTTGTATTACAATTCACATGTGCGAGCTAGATATAACATTGTTATTAATATTAACCATATATGTATGTGTGTCCACACATACATGCATGCAAACATACACATACTGCTTTCTAAGAGTAAAGAATATGTGTACCAGTAGCAAATGCATACCTCCCTTAGACTTTGGAGACAGAGAGGGGCTTGGTTCCTTCAGAAGGCTGGCCTGCAGAGTACATCTGATTAGGGGTAGGAGATCCTCTCCAGCAGGCAGACCATATAAATGAGAGGGTATTGTGTGTTGTGTCACAAAGTGCAGAGCCAGGGACCTGAAGCCTGGGTGTCGGGAAGCCTGGGTGACTCAGTTAAGCGTCTGACTCTTGATTTCAGTTCAGATCATGATCTCACAGTTCATGAATTCAAGCCCCTTATCAGGCTCTGAGCTGACTGTGGGGACCCTGCTTGGGATTCTGTCTCCCTCTCTCTTTGCTCCTTCCCTGCTTGCTCTCTATCTCTCTCTCAAAGTAAATAAAAAGAGACAAACAAACACAAAACAACAACAAAGTGCAGTGTCAGCAGTAGAATGGTCTAGAATTGTCTTCTAGGTCCTCTTGGCATTTGCAAGTGAAACTCCCCTGGGAGAGGATGGAGCCTCTTAAAAGGGCCAGCTCCAAAGGGCATTGTTTCCCCTTGAGCTCTGCGGGGGCTTGGACCTTCATTACACATGGCTGTTATGTTTGACTCTCTCCTTCAACAATCACCTTGGCTGGTGGTGCTGAATGATTAAGTTGTGTGTTTCATCAGCCCAGGCGGGAGTGCAAAACCGTTATGTGAGAAACTTTGTTAAGTTGCAGGAGAATATGAAGGCTCCGTTGCCTGACACTCAAACAATTGATCTATTTGTTTGAATAAAACGGGCCAGCTTGTTTAAAGAAAACAAAGCCGAAATGCTGGTTGTTTGGCATGATGAAGACAAAAGAGGAAGTCCTCATCTTTCACCAGGCGGCACAGACTCCCTATAATCATCCTTGGTCAAAGTTTTTTTTCCTTTCCCTTTTTATTTTTAATAAAATAAACTTCTGGATTCAACAGCTCAGATCCCAGTTGGCTGGAAAGGATCTCTTTCCTTTTCTTGGCTCTCTCACCTCCTCTGTCAGAGAGATTATGAGTTAGCAGTTAGTTGCTGGAACAGTGAAGGGACTAATGTGGATGGAGAAGGGCCCTATAGCCTGTCTTCTTTCCTCAGGCCAAAGTCTGAGTCCCCGCTACAACAGTGCCTCCAGGCCAAGAAGCTGTCTCCTTTCACTTCCCCATGGAGCTAAGAGAGGCCCAGCCCAGCTGCCAAGCAGTATGGAGTTCCTGGGAGGTGGGGTTGGTGGGTGTCCACGGTGCGAGGCCTGGGACCTCAGAGGCTCTAGACAGTCCCCTTGTACAGCTCAAACTGGTTTAACTCAGTTCCTGCCATCTTCAGAGACTAGCCCCAAATACCAAGTCCAGCTTTCTTCATCATGTGGCTCCTCAGTGATGAACTTACTCTAAACTTTGGCCGACAGTGAGGAGGCATCTCCCTCCACGTTGGTGGGATAGTGGGGACCAGAAGCTCCCGTCTTCCATCAGGCTTTCAGTTGGTCTAGTGACAGGAGGCATAACGTCTGAGGGAACTGGGTCCTAAGATGAGCACACAAGGAGAAAAATGGGGTGTGGTAGAAATTCCCCTTGAACATCTCTTGGAAGGACTTGCCCTTGTTGGAGTCTGAAGGAGTCAGAACACAATCATTTTCCTCCAGGTATTTGGCTAGACCGCTTCTGCTTCTTGGTGCCTCAGATGTCATGGCTGGCTTACTTTTGGATGAAATGAAAACATGTATCTAGAGTTACTCTAGTATGCAGTAGTGATGATGCTACAAAAGCTGGCAGTGAGCCGACCGTCAGAACACATCTATCCGACCTTCATCTTGGAGTCCATGGTCAGTGGTGAGCAAGACAGCTGAAACCATCTATACTATTAGATGGTTTCTCTCTCTCTGGTTGTTTTTCTTCCTTGCTTGTTTGAACATATCTAGCTGAATTTGTGTAAGTTTCATGTAGCTGTAGGGTGAATTTACTTTATACCATGGTTAAGAGCAAGAGCTTTGGAGTTGCACTGATGTGAATTCTAATTTGGACTCTGCCCCTGTCTTGTGATCTTTTGCTGTTTACTTAATTCTTTCTGTACTTCTTTCCTCGTCTCTATAATGGGAATAAAAATACCTCATAGGGTTCTTGGGAGATTCAAATGAGAAAGTGTGTGGAAAGCGTTTGGCACAGGGCCTGGCTCGGACAAACACTCAGTCGGCTGTTAGCTCTGCAGATGCACATGAGGACGGAATGACGGTATTTTAACAGTGTTCCTGGAGGCTAGACACCGTACATGTCCAGAAATCTTCTAATTTGGGATTCTATCTTTCCCCTTTCTCACTTCCTCCTTATTTCTTTGCTGTCTCTTTTTAATTTGGCTTGGTTTGCTCTTTCACCTGTTTGGAAATAAAAGCCAAAGCAAACCAACTGAGGGTAAAGGTCATTGCGTTGCATTGCAGACCACATGCACAAGGTATGTACGCCTAAGTGGGACTCCCCTTCTCTTGGGATGTGAAATAATATCATTTTAGCCCATGTCTCAGAGGAAAAGGAGCATATTTGACAAAGTGTAACTTTGGTCTGGTTAAGGATAGAATAGTTGCATTGGGGATATTAATTATCTAAGAACTAATAATCCAGACTGTTATTTATACTTAACAAACAGTTGGAGACATAGAAGCGAGTCCTGTGTCTATTACATAGTCACAAGTATCTTTGGGCAAGTCATTTTTCTCTGGGTATCAGCTTTTCTCTTTGTATAATGAAGAGGTTGAATTACTTTCAGTAGGAAAAACTTTTCATCCAGCAAAATCCTACAAGGAGCTCCAATATACAAAATTAGGTCAAAGTTGGGCTATTCTAGTTGAAGAGCTCTTGGGTGGCCTAGAGCTTTAGTAATTGGGGATCCTTTTGTCTCCCCAAAGAGTTTCTTATGTACTTGCAGAATACCCTATGCTCCAAGGAAAAAACCCTCTGTCCTTAAGTCTTAATTAAATGGGGCTTCCACCTTTAACAGTCTGGCTGTCCAAGTAAATATGTGGTCTACTATTGTTGGACTGCTTTTCCTGAGAGAACCACTGTGGTCAGCCCCTTGAAAAGATCACCTCCTTTAAACCTAACAAAGTCTCTCAAATGTAGCCACTACTGTCATTCCCATTTTACCCCAGGGGAAACTGAGAGTCAGAGATAAGTAAGTAGCCCAAAGTGATGGTGCTAGGATCTGAACCAGGTCTTTCTGTCTCCAGCGCTCATAGTCTTAACCATTTATCTAGCTTCCAGTCGTTGGGGTCAAGGAGAGATTCTCAGCAGGCTTAGGGATGGCTGCTCTATTTTATTATCTTGCTCGCTTCTGAAAACCACAGTTACTGTAACTGTTTAGAAGTGGTTGCCAGATGTAAATTTGTTAATGAATCTGTGTAAACTTGCATGTTATGAATGTAAATAATTCACACCCTGAATGAAGTTGTTTGTTGGAGTGCCTTCTTCATCAACACTTAGACCCTGGAAGAATTGTTACATGTGTACCCTGGGAGACAGACTGTAGGATGAGTTTCATAGATGACCCAGTCGTCCTTGGGCTGGACAGGGAAGGTTGCTTTCTCTTTTGGCTGCCGTCTTAGCTTTTCCCAGTCCTTAGCCAAGTTCAGGAGCTCCTCCCAACTCAGTCATCCAATCAGCTTGTAGTCAAACTCCTGGCTGGCCAGGCACCTGTTAATCAGGATGACTCAAGCCAAGAGCTAAGCCAACAGCCGTCTTGACACGTTAAATGAGGCAGACAGCCCAAGAAACATGTTGGCTCTGCACTGTCCTTCTGACTCATCATCCTCTACATGACTTGACTTTTCTGTCCCCTTCTCCCATGTCTGGGGTATTTTTCAGTTCCCAAAAACACTTAAAAATCCATTATTACATTTGATCCCCAAGTGACCTTTAGGAGCTACATGATCTTGGCCCCCATGTCTAGATGTAGAAACCAAGGCCCAGTGGGTTCCATGACTTCTCCAAATTGCATGGCTACTAATTAGCAGAGCAATGACTCAAATCTAGGCTTTATGTGTCAAATGATGTATCTCACTTTTGACTCAGGCTATGGGATTTAAAATCTTCTATCTTTCTTTTCTCCCCTAGTCTAACTTCTGACTTCATAAACTCCATTGTTTTCATCCCTGATTACATTATAGGGGTCAGTAATTTCTGCTTTGGACCCTGGTCATTATTCCTTGGGGACAACACAATGACTCCATTTTCTTCTAGTTCATCCTTTCACTTTATCATCCAGTCATTAACATTTATTAAGCACCTACTGTGTACCACATAGTGTGTTCAGGATTGGGACTATAAGGAAGAACAAAAGACCATCTTGACCTCTGCCATGTTGGATGCCACTGACTGTAATCTTTTTTTCTCTTTCCTTAATAGCCTTCTTCATCCATGCCTTAAATGTTGGTCCAAACCAAACAAACCAACAAAAACACAGGAGGAGGTCCTGAGCTGAGAAATGCAGATCTAGAGCACTGGTGACGGCCGGGCTGGAGTGTGGCCTGTGGAGTCATTCCTCATGCTTTGTGCTTGGAGCTCAGGAAGGAAAGAGGCTGCCTAAAGGAAAGGACACAGAGCAAGGGTACCGGCAGGCTAGATCTGCTGCTCAGATGCTTGTGTTGAGCCTACACTGAGTTTTAGAAAAAAGCAAATTAGTCATCGACACTTAAAAATCAGAGAACACTTCATAAAAATCTAGATTCCTGGCTTCTCTTTAATGTTGAAAAGGTCTGGCAATACTGAGACCTCATCAGAGAGCAACAGGTGATGGGAGTTGAGTTGGTGTGTTCTTTTAGAAAAGGACATCTTTTTCAGGTCTCCCTTGTCCCCAGAGGGCCTGCTTCTGTCACTTCTATGACCTCCCTGACCCCTGAAGATGTTTGCCAGGTGATCTTGGCAGAGTAATGGGTAGGCAATATGCCTGGAGGACACTTGCATTCATTGGATAAGGTACTCTAGGGAGATTCCTTTCTCTGGTTACCACAAACTCCTCATCTTTGCGCCAGATTCTATTCATAAGATGTAGGTTTGATCTTCCTAAAGTGAAGGAAGGACCTTTTCAGAGGTGGAGACTTTCAGTAATGTTGCTCATTGAAATCGGTGCGGGTGGAGGGGGTTATTCAGTTCTACTGATAGAATGAAGCCCATTCCCTGGTCCCTAGAGCTTTGGCATGTAATCAGTGTCAAAGAAAGCTGGAAATTAAAAGACTCCAGCCCCCAAGTCCCACCTACTGAAGAGAAGGATAAAGAGGGTTGGGAGTTCACTGTTCAGTTTGAGAGCCAGTAACCACTCAGACCAGGGCTGGGAAGCAGTTTGTGTTTTGCTCTCCAATTGCCACTGGACTGACTTTCCCCTTGTGATGTAACCTTGTTATGCTGCAGTTACACTAGACCATGTAACTTCAGCCTTTGTTCACCAGTGACACAATCGCTCCCTGGCCTGCCCTTTCTGCTTTTATAGAAGAAAAATGATTATGGTATTTTCTACCTTAGACGGAATATGTTTTTATGAGGGGAAAGAAAAAAAAAGGAACCCAAAGGTGTAACTTATTACACATGATCCAATGAAAATAGTATCCTGGATTCCGAGTTGTTTTTACATCCTGCTTGAATTCTTTGAAAACTCTGAAAATTATATTAGTTCTGTTTATTTGTTTGTTTGTTTGTTTGAGCAAAGTGGCTCACCAGAGCTGAGGCTTTCCATAATAATGGCCCCAGTTCCAGGGCTCCCTTTTAATTTGTCCCTTTTAATTTTTTCTTTCATAAGATACTATCAACTTAATGACCTAAATGTAGTGCGCTGAGTAAAATACTTGGCTGGGAGTTAGGGTCTTGGATTCTGCTGCTAGTTTGCTGTGTGACCTCAAGCAAGTCACTTTTCCTCTTGGCTGCAAATCTTCACCTCTAAAATGAGTAGATTCGACTGGATCAGCCTTCCCAAAATTCAATCGCTCAAGTATCACTTTCCATGATTGTCTCACAGCCTCATATGTCTGTTTTACTGTTGGTATACTATTTTTGGCTGACTGTTAGGTACATCTCTTCTACAAATACGCTTTCTATTGCTATTAAAAATGGCATTGGATCAAAAAACCATTGGTCTATGTGTCTGTTTTTGTGTCAATACTATACTGTCTTGATGATTACAGCTTTGTAGTAGAGGGTAAAGTCTGGGATGGTGATGCCTCCCATTTCGGTTTTCTTCGTCAATATTACTTTGGCTATTTGGGGTCTTTTGTGGTTCCAATTTTGGGATAGAATAGAGAACTCAGAATTGGANGGAGGAACTTAACGGAGGACCATGGAGGAGAAGGGGAAAAATAGTGGGGGAGAAGGAGGGAGGCAAACCATGAGAGACTCTTGAATGCTGAGAACAAACTGAAGGCTGATGCGGGTAGGGGAGAGGGGAAGGGGGGTGATGGGCATGGAGAGGGCACTTGTTGGGATATGGAAACCAACTTGACAGCAAACTATTTAAGAAAAAAATTTTAGGGGCACCTGGGTGGCTTAGTCGGTTAAGCGTCTGACTTTCGCTTCGGTCATGATCTCGCAGTTCGTGGGCTCGAGTCCCGCGTCGGGCTCTGTGCTGACTGCCGGCTCAGAGCCTGGAGCCTATTTCAGAGTCTGTGTCTCCCTCTCTTTCTGACCCTCCCCTGTTCACGCTGTCTCTCTCTCTCTCCCAGAAACAAACAAAAATATTTAAAAAGAAAAAGTAAAAGAAAAAAATTAAAAAAAAATGGCAAACCAAATTGTGCCTCCCAAGTAAAAGAGAACCTTAAAAATAAGCACAATGAGAACAAAGCTATTACATTTCAGTCAGATATCATAAGCTGCCAAGTAATGCAAGCTGGCATCAGCCAAATGCTCTGGGCCAAGCCTATTTCCTACGAAGTTACTCATTCAATCTTCATGGTAACTCTATGAAGTGGGGACTGTCATTACCCCCATTTGACAGATGAAGAAACTGAGCCACAGAGAGTTTGATTAACTCGTGCATGGGCCCAAAATCAGTGTGTGCCTTAGCTGGGATAATAACCCTGGGTAAGTTGTGCTGTGTTGCCTGTCAGTGAGGACTGGCTCTCTCTTTGTCAAAAAAAGGGAGAGTACCTGGAGTCAGAGGGTGTTAAAGTTCTAAAGGAGAGCATCTCACTGATGGAATAGGAAGGCATAAAAGAGAATCAAAAGGGGACATTTCTTCATCAAGGGATTCAATATTCTTTACTCCTTAACTTATCCTGGGTACCTGTCATTTCTCATGTCTACCTGACTGAAAAAGTTCTATTCCGTGAATCGCTTGCTCTGTCCCTAAACCCTTATCTTACTCATTTTCAATGGCTGAATATCACAGTTTGCCCCTAGTTATTTTTCTTAAACTAAATTTTAGAAGAAAGGCATGAAATGGGATTTTTCGCATGAGGCATCTCCCCTCCATTACAAACACAAAGGGAGTCCGAGATTAGCTGTAATCAGCTAAATCCCCGTAATGTTGCAGTAATGACTTGGAGTATCTTTTAATAGCGTTAACAAAACGTGGAGGGCCAGAGTGGCTCCCTGGCAATTGTCCTTCCCATCACTCAGCATGTCTCTCTTTCATCCTGGCTTCCTGGGTGATTCAGGGTGATGGCAGGTGACAGCAGGTGGGAGTGGGAGGAGGGGATGGGAAGCAGACAGCGATGAAGACCCTTGTCCCCAGGCCATCTCGGTGGCACTGAGTTGGGACTGGAAGACTGACTCATAGCAGGCCGGGGGCCAGAGTCATGACAAGTTGATTCAAACATTTGTGCAAAGTGCTTCCCTGATGTGCGATAAAGGGCCCCCATAAGTGTGACACATTTTGCCTTTTCTAAGAGATGTCGAAAGCGGCTGGCAGGTGGAATGGCCTGAAACTTCCTGCCAGAAGTCCAGCTCATTCACACTGGCTGAGGCCTCACACCCTGGGTGGCTCTCACAGCCTCTGAGGAAGGGGGTCAGGGAGCTGTGGTGTGACAGGCTGATTTCACGGTATGGGGACTGCGGGCTGGTTCTTACTCGTGCCTTAATAATCATGTCAGGAATAGGTATGGAACTCATGCTGTGGATGAGCCATTGCGCTAAGTGCTCACCATGCATGATCACCTTTAATCCTCTCAGCCACTCTCCGGGGTCGGTATTATTATTAGCCCCAAGCTATAGATGAGAAAATGGAGACTTGGAGCAGTGAGGTAGTAGGTGGTGAAGCCAGGATTTGAAGCCAGGCAGTCTGGCTTCAGAGCCAAAGCTTTTAAGCCCCGTGATATGCAGAAGGAAGGCGTTTATTGGATAGATCCTGGGCAGCTCACAGAATGGAAGGGAGAGCAACGCTGGGTAGGACAGGAACTAGGGCAGATCTGGGGCTGCTTCTTCAGGCTACTATGATTGAATGACTCAGCTCTACCCAGCCTTCAGGAGTGGATGATACACCAGCAGCGGCTCTTCTGCTCCGTGATTTGGAGGGGCAGCTGGTTACAGAACACGCTGTGTTTTATTACCTTGTGCTCTGGGGTCAACTCTGGAGTTGGAGGTATAAAGACTATAGGCTATGTGACCTTGGGAAGAGCGTTTAACCACTCTGGGCCTTAGTTTCCTTTCATGTAAAATAGAGGCAAAAGTAGTACCTGTCACAGAGAGATTTCATGGGGATTAAATGAGTAAATATTCGTCAACCATTTAGAATGGTCTTGACACTCAGCAAACACCATGGAGTGGCTCTCAGTAGAGGATGGCTGGCTGGTGGGCCCTGATAGCTGTAGATCTGGGGCACTTACAGGGTCCCACCTCTTCCTTAGATTATGTTGTCAGCTCACACAAAGGAAGAGACCACTTTGCCTGCATGGTCCTCCAGGGAACCCTGTGACTCAAAGTGTGATCCTTGGACCAGGAGCTGCAGTAGCCCCCATGAGCTTGTTTGAAATACAGACACTCAGGACTTACCTTAGACTGAATCAGACTCTGTACTTACTGAACTCCCTGGGTGAGTTGTAGACACAGCCAAGTTTGAAAAACACAGGGGTGCCTGGGTGGCTCAGTTGGTTAAGCGTCTGACTTCAGCTCAGGTCATGATCTCACCACTTATGAGTCTGAACCTCGCATTGGGCTCTGTGCTGACAGCTCAGAGCCTGAAGCCTGCTTCTGATTCTGTGTCTCCTTCTCTCTCTGCCCCTCCCCCACTCACCCTCTGCCTTTCTGTCTCTCAAAACTAAACATTAAAAAAATTTAAATTGATCTCTTTCCCTTAGAAAAAGTTTGAGAAACACAGTTTTCGAAACTTTAAAAGCAGATAAAGGAAGAAAAAAAACTAAAACCTTCTTTTCTGTGTTGGAGATTAAGTCCAAATTATATACCACTAGTTTCCTAAGCTAGATCCTCAGGATAATAACAATTCACAGGTCGGGAGCGCTTTGCAATCTGACTAAAGGACTTTCACACCCACTTTTTCTTGCTCTGCTGTACCACCACCCTGTGAGGCACACAGAGCAGTCAGTAATATCTCCCTTGTACACATGTGAAAACTGAGGCTCGGAGCCTTAAGTGACTTTCCAGAGTTATCCTGCTGTGAAATGTCCGAGCCAGGAGTCAAGCCCAGGTGTTCTGATGTAATTCGGGGCTTGTTGCAGTTAACATCCTGTTCCTCAATGATGAGAGAACTGTTGCCGGTTCTTTCTCCTCGATTATCCAGACACCACCTGTAAGTGAGTCCCCTGACTGTTCCATCAGGATGACTTGGATTCAGCCTCAGCTGAGCTCTTGTGATAATAGTAACAATATTAGAGCATATTGAGACTTCCTCCACTAAGATCTTTCCTTGTGTTACTTAACTCACCGAATTCTCCCAGCTACCCTGTGAGAAGGTACTATTATTATCACCATCTTATCACAGAGGATGAAACTCAGGCTCCAAATGCAAAAGTATCCAAGATCAAACAATAGCAGGTAATGGAGCCGAGATTTGAATGTGAGGCGCTGGTCTTGCCAGTGTGTGCACCTGCTTCTGAGATAGCCTATCCACCTATGGCATGTGCTCCAAGTCTTTGTGACATGGCCACTGTCTTCCCGTCCCTTCCTTCTGTCTCCGCCTGTCAGTCTTTTCTTGAATAGAATGTTCCAATGAAACATCCTTCTTTTTGCATTTTACAGCACTTTACAGCGCTTGGAAAAACACATTACACTTTATCGTAAATTACTTGTTTCATTTTGATGTTATTTTCATGAGAGTGTGAGCTCTGGGGAGGCAGGGGCCACATCTTCTTGGTCACAGATATCCCAGCACAGCAACCAGAGTAGGTGCTAGGTAAATGTTTATTGAACGAACATCGCTTATTGCAGGAGCTTGGTTTCTTCACCTAGGCAGTATCCACAACTACTTTTGTAGCCCCCACAGCACAGAAAATAGTTCTGGAACACTGTAGATCATTACCATTTTTTAAAAAATTATTTATTTATTTTGAGAGAGAGAATGAGAGAGGCAGAGAAAGAATCCTAAGCAGCCTCTGCACCATCAGCATGGAGCCCGACTTGGGACTTGAACCCATGAAATGTGAGATCATCATCTGAGCTGAAATCAAGAGTCAGATGCTGAACTGATGGAGGCACTTAGGCACCCAGATCATTACCATTTATCGATATGAAGCCATGCATTCTCCTTAGTTATTCATACACTCTGAGCATTTACTGAGGACTGACATAGGCATTGGTATTTAGTCTTCTGGGTTCTTATCTCTGTGTAGGACAAGGTGAGGTGAGTCTCTTGGAATCACCTCACTCATCACCATCAGGATCCTAATGGGAGATTTCCAGCCCGAAAGGCCAGTAGTAAGGAGATACTCTACCTCAGATAATGTCTTGGACTGAGCTTGAGGTCCCTTGAAATCAGCGGCTCCATTGACCAAAGCCTGAGCTTGGGCTCAGATGCCAGTCAGGGGCCTGCAGAAAGCCAGGGCATGCCCCTTCCCAGCCCCTTGGCAAACACCAGTGCCAATGAACTGGGGGAGGAATTTCTGCCTTGGAGGCAAGAGCCAACTGAGTGGCTGCCACAGATCAGCTTAGGACATAAGTCATCCCAGCCTCTTGTGGTTTGCCCAAGGGCTGGTGCCAGATTGGGAGCTGGGCAGACCTTCCTAGTAGGGCTGGGAGCTGCCAGAGAGAACAGCAGAGCTTAGCTGAAAGCTTTCTGGATGTGGACACCCAGGCCCCCGTGTGTCTGACTAACCCTTTCATCTTCAGAGCATGGTCTCACAGTCCACCCCTTGGCTTGTCTTCTAATTGCTCAGAGGCCATAGCTTATTGGGAAGAATCTCTCCCCATGTGGTGCATTTCAGGTCGGCAGGGGCCTTCTGTGCTATTCCATGGGGTGAGAAGATCCTTCTGGTTGATTGCTTGTGAAGGAGCTGGCCCGTGGTCTGTTCCACCTCATCGTCCAATACTGGGAGGGCTAGTTCCACCCACCACCCACCACTCACCACTCACCCTTAGGAAGAGTACCGTTCTTGCCTTCCCCAGAGTAAACCCAGTTGAACTTGCATGGAGGTAAAAACAGTTCTATCACAAAGGTGGCAGAAGAGTGTTTTAAAGCAGTACAAAGGGGGAGGAGTGGGATTGTGACGGTCTCTGGGGGGCAGTCTCCTAATGTGGCCTCTGGAAATGTGCCACCAGATGCCCCACCTCCTGTCTCTCAGCCTTTTTAGTACCTTCCCAGTTCCTCTTCAAATCTCTCCCTTTCCAGGGGCGCCTGGGTGGCTCAGTCGGTTAAGCGTCCGACTTCAGCTCAGGTCATGATCTCACGGTTTGTGGGTTCGAGTCCTGCGTCGGGCTCTGTGCTGACAGCTCAGAGCCTGGAGCCTGCCTGCGGATTCTGTGTCTCCCTCTCCCTCTGACCCTCCCCTTTTCACGCTGTCTCTCTCTGACTCTCAAAAATAAATAAAAACCATAAAAAATTTCAAATCTCTCCCTTTCCTCAGAACCTTACTGCCTCCCTTGCCCTGCCCCACCTTTCCACTTCCACCCAAGGTCCCAGCCCCAGTGAGCAGAACCTTCTTGCAAATGACAGTTGGCTCAGGCTGAGGCAGGAAGTGGGGGTGTGTAAGTCATCAAAGTGATTTGTGAGGCAAGATGATTTATTGGAACATTAATTTGTTTTTGAGCTTCCTTAATTCTCTTCTTCCTCTTCATTTTAAGCAGGTAGTTTGGCCCTTTGGGCTTGTTGCTTCAGGGCTTCCTGTCAACAGAAGCAGCCTATAGCCCACAGCTCCTCTGCATCTCAGGAAGAGATACCATGAGGTGTCTTTTGGGGAGAAGAAAAGGGAAGTGATGAATGAGTCTCCTGGGGATAGACAGGGAAGAGAGGTCTGCGACAGGGGCAGATGGGCAGTGAGCAGGGGACACATCTCCTAGGCACATTCTCGGAGAACGGTACTCTGTGTTTGGTGTAAACACCCTTTGGGCCGCGTGGACCCGTATGTCTTTCTGCGGCAGCTCCCTAAGGAGATGGAGACACCTCGTGTGGAGGATAACCTGATGTGCCCAGAAAGGCAGGAGCCTGGGACTAGAGAGCTGGGTGGCGGCGGGGTCCTGTGCCCCACACAGGGTGTGGAGATCAAGCGGGGCCGCCTCGTATCAGGGAGTCACTGAAGGGGTGCACCTTGAAGACCTCAGTGGTTTCCATGACAAACGGAATGCTACAGACCCTTTCTCTGTTTCCAGAGCATCACAGCATCGAACTGTTTTTATTCACATTGGGAATTGAGGGGCTAGGCGTGCTGCACTCTGTTACCCCTTCATCTCCAGCCTGGCAGATTGAGGGCTTGGAGGAGGAAATAAACTGATTTTAAAAACATAAAGAAGGTGATATTTCTATCAAACTTGCATCAGAGGCCTGCAATTTGTACTTGCCTTCTTGATTCCAGGATGCAGACACATCTTTTCTGGCAACAATATTTCCGTTACAACTTGCACAAGCCTCTACTTTGACATTTCCATTTATTCATTCAGTCCATAAATATTAATGGAGGGTCTACTATTTGTTAGGTACTGAGTTAAGTGTGGAGGATACAATGATGTACAAAGCTGGCTTTGACCCCCTCTCCCTCCCATGGACCTTTCCACGTCACCAGGGAGAATATATATATTATATATTCCTCAGATAATTATGCAAATATTTATATATAGATTATACACCTGGATAAAGACTGAAAGGAAAAGAGATGCTGCTACAAGGATGAGTAGTAATGGATCTGGTATAGTCCTGAGCAGGCTGGAAGTGGAGGGGTGGGCAGGAAAAGGAGGAAGTGACATTTGAGCTGAGTTGTTTTTTTTTTTTTTAGATGAGTTTTAAGACTAGATGAAGGGTGTGTATGCGTGTGTGTGAATGCATGTGCAAATGTGAGCATGCATGCATGTATATGCATGTGTACATATATGTGCATGAAGGAGGGTATTTCAATGAAATGGAAGAACATTCTAGAAGGCCCCAAGGTTGGGGACAAGAGCCCAGTGCCTTTAAGGAACTACAAAATGCCTGCGGGGCTGCGAGGCGAGGTCTGGAAGGGAGTGAGGAGCAGGGTCACCTAAGGCCACAGGGATCAGATTGGGCAGTTTAGCCTTTGTTTTAAGAGTAATGGGAGGCCACTGAAGATTTTTAAGCCCGGAGGTAATAGGATCTGATTTACATTCTAAAAAGATGAGTCGGACTGCTGCGTTCTGCAGGGATGATGAGAAGGCAAGAACTGAAGCAGGGAGACCAGGAATTTACAAGGAGTTACATCTAGCTGTAATTATGATGGAAGGAAGGCATTTAAAACAGTAGTACGTGAAAAACAAAACAAAAACAAGTTGCAGAAACACAAGTATGATTCTCTTTGTAATTTTAAAAAGAACATGCATATGTATGTTTCTAAATTCCCCGATGTTACTGATATCATAGAAGTTTGTGCAGAAGTAGCTGGTTTCCAGCCCCATGCTGTTGTTGACACTTCATTATGGAACAGAAAGCATCCTGGACATGGGGCCCATGAGCTTAGCCTACTGCCCCTAATAGCTCACTTTGGGCATGTCATTCAGCGACACTGTGCCTCAATCTTGCTATACGAGGAGGGCACTGGGCCAGGTGAGCTCTAGAAATGAATTCCTTCTACTTCTGGGTTCTTTAACTCTGGGCAGAAGAAAAGTGCAAAGAGGAGGGGAGTCCGTGGACATTATGCAAGCGAGTCACAGAACCTGGCTCTGTTGCAACATCTCAGAGTTAGGGTGACATTCTTCAGGAGCAGCAGCGAGACTGCAGAGACTAAGAACATCTCACAGGGCAGCCTGACAGTAGGAGGGGTGGGCAGATGTCTCTGCTGTGATTTGCCGCCTGCCTGGATCAAAATAACCCCATCTCCTGGCCCATTCCAGGAAGCTCCTTGCTGGTAAATACAAAATCCACTTATCCACGACTGGTGCTTGATCTACATCAATTTCCTTCCAGCATCCCATGAGCCCCGATGAAGTAATTATACTGGCAGAAATGAACAAAGGGGACCTGAGGAAGGCGGGACTCAAGACCGAGTCTGTTTTAAAAGGGATAGTCTTGGAGGCACCCCTGCCCCTTATGACGGGCCTGATTGAGGTGAGGATGTACGTCGCAGGGGGCCGGGGTGGAAGAGTGGCCGTGGAGGAGGCACACGCTAAGTTACACAGTGGCTCTTAAAACTTCTGCTTGAACAAGACCTGTGTCATGTCTGCTCACATCCCATCGTCCAAAGTAAGCCTTACGACCAAGCCTAATGTTAACGGGGCAGGGAAGTGTACTCCTCGCATGGGAGGGCACTGAAAAGTCACATGTCAAGGATGAAGACGTCTAATCCTCTTGCTGGGGATCCTTGGGAACAACAGTACAGTCTGCAGACTAGATGATATTGTACTTCCTTCAGCTCCGGCTTTGGCCTTTTTCGTTTTCTCCTAGAACAAATCCAAGCTCTCATAGTCCTGGTTTTCCTCTCGAATGGAACTTTGGACCACTGATTTTTTTTTTTTTAATGGAGTTTAATGAAAAAGAGACGATAGGCTCCACTTGTTGGCAGTTGGCTGCAACATTCTAGAACGCGTTTTTGCAAAGACAGTGATGAGCAATTGGATTAAAGAGCGGTTGCTGTGATTCAGCCTGGTTCTCACCAGATATGTCCCAGCTGGTTTTAGAGGTGTGATGAGACTGGTGGCTCTGGGGACTGACGATCACAGTGAGCTTGGCTTCAGCAAAACTTTGGTAGCATCCTTTTTGGAGGAGATGAGATATGTGACAAGGATGGTTCATTTTTTTTTTTGCCGTGTGAGCCATCATACCTGGCGCGGATGAACGAAGACATTGCTGGTTTGGCTAAGGGCTTTGCACTCAGCCGTCCCCCCATTCGGTCAAGGCTTCTAGTCACATTTGGGTTGAACAAGAGTCCATCATATCTGTCCCTGATATTAACCCAGGAAGGGTACCAAATGTGCGGTGTGATGGAATTGGGATCCCCAAATCATCATAGGTAAGAATCATGGGTAAAATCCACAATATGAGGATGAATAGGATTAAATGTTAAGGTACAGTATTGAGATTTCAAGAATTTCAATTACATAAACAGATTAGGAAGGTGTGAACTGATAATTGTCCTTCTGCTAAAAGATTGTAAATCCTGAAAGTTTGATTGACAGTAAGTCTGATCTGAGCTAATATAAATATAAAATGACTGCTAAAAATATGATGTGGCTAATAATTTCAGATTTTATTAATGGAAATCTAGTGAAGTCCAATTTCAAGTCTATGTACTCTTGATGGTGCAGTACAATTATAGACAAAGGGAGGGAAAAAAGGAGAAGGCAGAAAAGATACAGAGCAAGAATATGAGAGGCAGAAACTTAAATTGTGTAGAAGTTTGCCTGCCCTACCATTCAATGAGTACGTGTGCCTCAGTTGAGTAAGAGCTAGGATTTGTTATATTCACTTTGCTAGTTTCATCTCCTTTGTGTCTCTCAAAGCATGAATACTTCCCTGTGCTAACTCTGACTCTCTTCTATATAGGCACAAAGTACAAATACCACATATTAAAGAGCAAGCAATTGATTTGTGACCAAAGAACATGATCTGTTCTAGCATTGGTGGAAAACTGTAGGTGTTGGATTTCTTGAGAGGTGATAATGCTGTTCTCCAAAGTGACACCTCTTTTCAAGGGTAATTTAGGTGGCACTCAGGGTTTGCTCACTTCCTACGTGAGCTATGATTCCACTCTGTAGTGTCAGGATAGATGTGATGGCTTTGCTCTTATTCAAGAGGGGTGTTGATAAGTCAGAGCTCACAAGGAGGAGGGTGAAATGGCATTAGAACAGTTGATGGAACCGGGATGTTTTGCCTGTAGAATGGAAGCTTGAGAGTGTTATGAAAATTGTCTTTGAGTATCTACAGGGCTGTAATGTGCCTGGATTTGTTCCTTCTATGTTGTTGCAGGAATGAGGTCAGATAGCCTGTGGAAAGTACATGTGACCTGATACAGGGATGATTTTTCTAAAAGTTTAGCACTAAAAGTGGAGTAGGTCACCTTCACAAGGTAGTGAGCCCCCTGTTCTTGAGGGAACCTAGCAGAAACTGAATAACCCAATGGAAAATGGGTCTGAGATGTTTATAGAAGGTCTTTGTTTTGTTGGCAAGCTTCTATTCTCCCTTCTTTTGGTTATTATACCCGAGTTTCTTCTAAGAACTCCTGATAAAAGTCCACTCCTAACTCATGTGTTTTGAGTAAAATGATGTTGATTTCATCCATGGCTTCACGGATGAGCCTGTGGGATTCAGGTGTAACCTCTCACCCTTCTGGCTGCAGTGGTTGGCTAGGGTGGGCACGTGACTTACTTCTGGCCAAAGAGATCTGTTGAGCAAGAAGCATGGCTCTCTTTTCCATTGGGTTTGAAGCAGGAAAAATATGTGCCAGGAAAGGATAACCCTCTTGACATCATGATGAACTTGAGAATGGAGAAATCATGAAGGGGAGGAGAGCCAAGGGCTGAAGAGGGACCAAGTTCTGAGGGCTGTGATACTATGCCTGAAGTTAGCGGTCCTGCAGGACCTATCATTTATGGGAGCCAATACATCCCATTCTGGGGGTAGACACTTTGAGTAGAGTTTTTCATAACTCGCAAAGAGTCCTTGATGGCTATGATATGATATGTGCAGTGCAGTTATTGTCAATGATTCTCCACATGGTGAATTACAATGTTATTCACCCATCTGTCTCTCAGACATATCAGTGGAGGAACTAAATGCCATCAATGAACCTCACAAGCAAGAAATACATTGCAAGTGGTAGAAAACTTCTTAACACAGAGCTGGAACCAATTTCTCTTAAATGCTTCTGGATGTGTCTCCTCTTATTCTAGGGGTGAAAACAGTAGTGAAGAAAGAAAACCAGAGCATTTGATGTTAATATTCTTGGGTGTTACCAAAACCACCTCATTAAAAAAATTTTTTTTAAGTATGTTCATTTTTTGAGAGAGAGAGAGAGAGACAGACAGAGCATGAGCAGAGAGGAGTTAGAGAGGGAGACACAGAATCCAAGGCAGGTTCCAGGCTCTGAGCTGTCAGCATAGAGCCTGGTGCAGGGCTCAAATTCACAAACCGTGAGATCATGACCTGAGCTGAAGTCAGATGCTTAACCGACTGAGCCACCCAGGCACCCCTCATAGTTACTAACTTAACCATAACTGCCACCTGCAATCATACATGGATGCTGATGGTGACAGAAGTAGTGACTGTAACATGCGTGGTTGGAATTGCATCAAAGGGATTTAATGAGCAGGGGACAGACAAGAGCAGGGGACAAGAGCAGGGGACAGAAAGGTTATGGAGTTATCTAATCCCAGAGATGAAAAAGATACCTGCATGAACTCCAAGCCTGTATGACTTGATTGTGTGCTTTCAGTACAGTTGGGGACCTTGGAGTGCCCTAGTGGCTTCTAATTCCAAGCTTCCTTCTTCCTCCTTCATCACTGAAAAAAAGAAAGACTAGTTTGAAGTGACTGTGCATTCATTCAGTAAATATCATGGATGCTGGCTGAGACTTCCGGGTGCTGGGAGTACTACACAGAGCAAGCTAAGTCCCTGTTCTCATGGAGTCTATACTCTGTGGGGAGAAACATGCACTTAAACAACATGCAATATAACTTCAGCTGGTGTATTAGTTTCCTGTTGCTGTTGCAACAAATTACCGCATATTTGATGGCTTAAAAAAACATAAATTTATTGTCTTATAGTTCTGGAGGTCAGAAATCTGATATGGGCGTTACTGGGTTAAAATCAAGGTATTGGCAGAAGTGTGTTCCCGGGACAGGCTCTAGGGGAGACCCTGTGTCCTCACCTTTTCCAGCTTCTAGTGGCTGCTCTAATTCCTTGGCTTATTCCTTCCACTTTCACTCAGACTCCTGAGTCTGCCATCATACCTCTTTCTCTGACGCCGACCCTTCTGCCTCCCTCTTATAAGGACCCTTGTGATTACATTGGGGCCCCCTGGGATAATCCGGGATAATTTCAGCATTTCAAGATTCTCAATCCCACCTGCAAAGTCCCTTTTGCCCTACAAGGGGATGTATTCACAGGCTCTAGCGTTGAGGCTGTGTACTTTTGGGGGCCACTCTTCAGCTTACCACCTACCACATTGTAGGTGTTATGAAGAAAACGAAAGCAAGGTGAAGGAGAAGAGCATAGGGTGGGGAGAAGGTGCTCTGTGGCAGGAACATGTGCTGAAACATGAAGAAATGCAGCGGTGAGCTGTGGAAAAGCCGAGGGGAAAGGCTTTCCACCAGGGGGCCCTGGCAGGGCAAAGCCTCTGCAATGGGAATAAGGGGGCTGTCTGAATAACTGAAAGAAGGGCTGAGTGCTGGAGTTGAGGAATCAAGGATTGTGGAAAACAAGGAGGATAATGAGGCAGGTTGGGCCTTGCGTGTGGGCTAGTTGTTCCTGCTAAGAGTTTGGATTTAAAATTTTTTTTTAAATGTTTATTTATTTTAGAGTCAGTGGGGGAGGGGTAGAGAGAGAGGGAGACACAGAATCCGAAGCAGGCTCCAGGCTTTGAGCTGCCAGCACAGAGCCCGATGTGGGGCTCAAACCCATAAACTGTGAGATTATGACCTGAGCTGAAGTCGGATAGTTAACTGACTGAGCCACCCAGATGCCCCTGGGTTTTATTCCAAATGTGATGAGAAAAGGTTGGAAGGCTTTGGTCAAGGAAATGACACAATCTGACTCAATGCTGGAGGATACCCTTCTGGCTGTTGTGTGAACAGGCCCTGGGGGCCTGGGCACAGGTGGAGGCAGAGAGAGGAGTTGAGGCTCCTGCTGTTGTTCAGGGGAGGGGTGGAGGTACTGAAAGCCATCAGGTCTGGGCTATGTCTTGCCATTGGAGCCAACAGGACTTGCTGGTATATTGCATGTGGAACACAAGGGAAGGAGATGTGTCCAGGATGACATGTTTTTAGCTTGAGAACCTGGGTGAGTGGGGTGCCATTTGGGCTACAAGAAAGCACAGCAAGAAGGAACAATTTTTTTTTTTTAAATGAAAGTCAGGGAAGGAGATCAAGAATTCTGCTTTGGACATTTTAAATTTGAAATGCCTAAAAGGCATTAAGAGGCGGTGTTGAGTGAGAAGTTAGATAATCCAAGTCTGAAATTCTAAGGAAATGCTGGAGCAGGAGACACAAGATTGGGAGTTAGCATATGGATGGTATTTAAAGACACAGGGCTGGGGTAGATCACCCAGGGGGTGAGGAGAGAAGGTGGAGAGAAGAGGGCACAAAGCAGAGCCCCTAGAGGTCTTCTAAGACTGAGACCAGAAGGATGCATCAGTAAAAGAAATAGAGAAAGAGGTGCAGAGTTTCTATCCACTGATAGAAACCCCAGGGGAGGGTGGGGGCTCTGATGCCTAGTGAAAATAAAAGGAGAGGTGGTCACCTGTGCCAAATGCTGCTGGTGGTTCAAGGAACACTTGCTAGTGTGAGCTAGGGACTGGCAACCCATTGGGTTGGTGACATGGAGGTGTCTAGACACTTTTGGGAGAGATGTTTCTACAGAATGGAGAGCTGGAAGACCGGTTGAAGAGGATGACAAGTATGATGCATGGGCAGGGATGGAAGGTGACAAGTAGAGACAACTTTTTTGGGTGGTTTGCCCTAGGGGAGACAGGAAAGATGGCGGCTGCTGGAGGTGGAAGCAGGTGCCAGGGTGATGGAAGATATTGCAATGAGGCTACAGGCCTAGGGAATGGCCCAGCAAAGAAGGAAAGGCTCATCATATAGGAACACACAGCAAAAAAGGTGTCAGCAAGGTCTCTGAATAGGAGAAAAGCAGTGGTGTCCCTTGCATTGACCTTAGTTGGATGATCAGTGGGGATTGGAGGTTTGTGGCTCAAAAGTTAAAGTAAGACTGGTCAGCCTTGTCTGTCTTCTTTTCTAGTCACAGTGAGCTGCTTGGAGTGGCAGGAAGTGGGGTTAATTTAGGGCTGGGGTTTTGCCAGGAAGCTATGCAAGTGGTTAAGGGTTTTGGCAGAGATCACAGGGAGGGCTGAGGGGAAGTGAGGAGCCTGAGGTTTTGAGCCAGGTGTGATCCCAGCCCAATATGAATACAGCTTATAATTGTGCAGACTTCTGAGGAGTCTCAGAACCTCTGACTTTCTTCTGACTCTGCTCCCCTCTTCCCTAACTGCCCATTCGTCCAGCCCGAGGAGGGTGGTATTTCTCAGTGATGGAGAAACACCTGGTGGCTGTTGAAAAGGCAGATGTCTGGGTCCTATCCATGACTTGCTTCATTCAAATCTTTGGAGACAGGTCCAGTGTTTACAGTTGAAGTGAAGGCCCCAGTGCTCCCAGCTTCACTGGGTTGAGGCCCAATGCCTTGGGAGCTTCAGTTTGCTTTTAAAAGTAACCTTCATTTAGTTCTCAGCTTGAGGTCAATTAGCAACTTGATGAGGTCATATTAGCAAGTTGATATGGAGAAACTGCTAGGAAACTTTGATTCTTTGACTGTTCTTCCTTCTAATGAGCACTGTACCACTTTCTTCTTCTTCTTCTTCTTCTTCTTCTTCTTCTTTTTAAATTTTGCATCCCTCTTAAAAAACTGTCACTGAGCACGTCCTTCCAGTGGAAATTCCTAAAAGATGCTAATATTTGGGATCTGGAGTTTCCTGGGGTGTAGAGTGTTTGGCTAAGAAAGCAGAGCTTTGTGGGCTCATGAAGAAACACAAAGGACATATTCTTTTCTCCTTGAAAGTTTATTTCCCAACAGGAAAGCCATCTGTTTTTCCACTACAAACCCTCAGCTCCGCAATATATGAAAGCTTGTTTGCCCCTTCCTTTTGGCCATGAACCCATGCCATTTGGCTTCACAGAGATATCCATTATACTCAGAAAGTTATTTCACATACGATGTAAAATGTTAAAATGAGGCCTTGCAGGGAACATGTTCAAGTAGATTTGTCCTTCTTGTCAATGCGTCATAACAGTTGCTGTGAGAATCATTGTCTTTGCTCCATTGTTGGCCAGGCTACCCTGGTCTGCTTTCAATTTCTTTTTCAGGCCGGGCTCTTTGCATATGCCTCAGGGCCTTTGCATACACCATTTCCTCTATCTGCCAGTCTCCGCCCTAAGTTCACAAGGCTGGTTCCTTTTCATTCTTCAGGCCTCTGTTTAAATATTACCTCCTCAGAGAGGCTTCTCTGACTATCACATCTACCATAGGTCTTTGGATCTCTGCCCCCTCCCCCATTTCTTATTTCAGTACCGTGTTTGTTTCCTTTATTGTCCTTCTTACAGTTTGTAATTTTTATTTATTTACTTAATTATCATCGACATCCTCCAATAGATAGAAATCAATAAGAGAACAAGACGTAGTCAGCTTTGTCCCTCATTTTATCCCTGGGACCTGGCACATTATAGGTCTTTAATTTATTGATTGATTAATTTAAATATACTCGGGAGTGATGTGATTAAAATATGTTCAGGTTCATATTCCTTCAGTACTGATTAGGATTAAGTTCAGCAGAAGGCGAGAGAAAACTAAAACTAACAGAGGCTTGAACAAGATAGGACTTTATTTCTTTCTTGGTATGATGCCTCCATGGCAATCCAGACTCAGATTTCTTCAAGCATTTAGGTGTTAGGCTATTGGTATGGCCATTGTACCCAAGGCCCAAGATGGCAGCTAGAGCTCTAGCCATCACATCCGTATTTGAGGCATAAGTTTAGAAAAAGAGGTGAAACCTATGACTCACTCGTTCATGTCAGCCATCTTTCATGAAAGTTTCCCAGAAGCTGTCACCACAATATTTCTGCCTTTGTTTCATTGGCTAGTACACATTGGCTAGTGACACATATAGTCACGTGGCCATATCTATCTTAAAGGAAGCCTGGGAAATGTAGTCCTTTTGGGGGGCACATTTGTACTCTAAATAAAATTCGAGGTTTTGTTAACAAGGATGATAAGAGATATGATACCTGGGTAGGCAACTCTCAATCTCTGCCATGTGTCTCCTGCTCACAAACCTTCAATGGCTCCCCAGTACTTAGGTCAGGAGTTTTTAACCAGGGTTATATATCTGAAACGTTTTTGGAAACCTTTTCAAAAGATGCTTGGGTTTCAACCTCTGAGATTTGGTAGATCTGGGAAGGGGTTTGCTTTTGGGGCTTGAGAGGGTTAGTCATATTTTGTCCTCAACTTCATTGCAAGCCTGAGTTCTGGACCATCTGAGGAATCAGACAAGTGAGGGTCAAAAACTCGCCTTTCTTCTTGATGAGGCTGTTTGGAGAATGTAACTTTGAGCTGTACTGACCAATAGCCTTTCTAGTACTTCCATCCCCAGATTAGTCCGAACCATCTGGCTGTAGGTGGACCACCATGTGCCTCTTCGTGGAGAAGACCTTTGCCTCTGAAACCGTGGTGGGGGCAGGCCACCACAGGCAGGTCCACAGGCACTGAGCCACCTGTACCATTCCCCTCCCAAACCCAATGATCAGACGAGATGTGCCTACTTCCCATCCACTTCCAGGGGAGGCATGAATAGGAGCGAGATAAGAGACCAGGAGGGTTGCTACGGGAAAACCGAAGAGTGGGGACAAATGTAAAGGCCCCTAAACTGCATCCTAAAGCCCAAGTTTCCTGGCAAAGCATTTGAGCACTTCTGTGATCTGCCTGGGTGCCGGAGGCCGGCTCCAGCAGGTCCAGGGGTCCCTGAAGGATGGACGGTGTTGGCGAGCGAGGGACGAGAATCTTTCTGGTCACCAGGCAGGCATCTCCGCTCTGACTGGGGCTCAATTTTATTTTATAATTAAGTGCTTGGGGGACGGCACAGAAGTGGCATTTGCGTCAGACAATGATTTCTCATGACAAACTTCTTTGATATGTAAGAATTTCCCGGAACATGGATTTGTAGAAGACTCCTGCATAACCTTTATCAATAGTGATTGAGGTAGGTGATTTAGACGTTTATCCCATGGGGAAGGAAGTTATCTTTAGCATACAAGACAATGTTTTTAGCATAAAAAGGGTGAAATTAGTTCTTTGTGAGCAGGGGTCAATAGCTTGTTTGTTTAAGGAGAAGTATTAAGAAAAACAGGTCTTTCAGGAAACACAATGTTTGCTCCCATAATCACAAAAGAAGTTCCTACAATGGGTTCCATCACAGGGTGCAATCAGTATATTCAAGGCCAGAATAAGTCACTCCGAATACTGATCACAAGATGCCTTGGGGGTCGGTGCTCCAAGCAGAAACAAGTGTTTGTGGAAACGTTTTTGACTTGATCCTGAATGTGTAAACACCATGGAGCCCCTAAATGTGTCGACCTTTGTTTTTGGGTTATGTTTTAGCTACTCTTATCTATCGTCATCCCAGCCGCCAGTGTAAGGGAGGGTGTTTGTAGAAAGTAGGCCTTAGGGAAGGACTGTCATACATCACCAGTTAGAAAAGGTGTAAGTATTAACTTAAGTTCTGCCCTTATCTGTTCGTTAACTCTAAATTAGGCTCTTTGTCTCAGGGCCAGGCTCAATTGTAACTCTTGTGTTCTTAACCCCCTTTATTATCTAAGTCTTGGATCTGCAAGGCCCATAGGAACAGCCTTTTGCCAATCATCCGCAGTGTTTTCATCTAAAATCTCTTTTGAAGAGGCAGGAATATGCTTTTCCTTATGAGGAATCTGTGTGGGGAATATCGGTCTGATCTGGAATAGTGTGAGGCCTGGTCAATACAGCAGGCTCATTTCCAACAGGAGCCAGTAGTAGCAGGAGATACCAGTTTTTGTTTCTCATGAAAGGAGCTGTGCAAACACTGCCATCTCCTCACTGTGACTGTCATCCAGTGAGGCCAGTGCGGCTCCCAGCACCTGGGACTCATGTCTCCAGCTTTCCTTCTTCATGTTCTCTCTGGTCCAATATCCTCTTACCCCCGTGCCTTCGTTCATGCTATTTTCTTGCCTGGAGAGCCCTTCCTTTTTACCTCTGCATGTTGGACTCCAGCCTCCTTCAGAGTCCAGAGCTAATGCCATATCCTCCAGGAGGCCCCCACCAACCTTACTTCTCTCTTTGCTCCCTGTTCCCATGGCATCTTGTTGTGCCACTGATACCATCTTCTCATTGTCATGCATCTGTGATAGACACTGCTAATTGCCTACTGGGGAAACAACAAGACGGAGACTCATACAAAAAAATTATCAGACACTTGGAGGGCAGGGACAACCCAGTCCTAGGAGGCCCACAAGACAGCCTGTGGTGCAGCCTGGTGGCTTCCCCCCGTCAGACCAGACATGTGCTCTTTGGTCATTATTAACCTCACTATGCCCTGCATTTATTATACTGGGTCCTCACATAATTATATTACCTACCTGGCCCTTGTAGGGGTTTAGCCTTGTGATCTGTGCTCCACAGCCTCCCTGGGGCAGGGCTGAGCCCACCTTGCCTGAAATATCTCCAGAGATAGAGAAATGCTCTTATAGGTCAACCCATGGCCTTACAAACGCCACCATTAATCTTCCTGTAACTTGCTCCCAGTGGCCCGAATCCCATCTCCTGGGGTCACACAGAATACACTGCCTGTCTCTTGCACATGACAGTCCTTCTGACATCTAAAGTCAGACATGCCACCATTGTTTCAGTGTCTTCTCAATGATAAGCACACAGTAAGTAACTATTAATTGTTTTGTGAATGATGTTAATAAAGTTATGGCTGATTATTAAATGCCAGATAGGAGCATCTAGCGAATGAAGTAGGCCTGGGTCAGCTAAAGGAAATCAGAGTGTCAGAATTTTATGGACATTTTAGGAATCGTTAGCCCAGGGATGACAGATAGCTTCATATGTTCATTGATAAGTGGAGAGCGGCTGCTTGGAGCATGGTGCTGGTTCTTGGGCACATCTGGGCTTGCTGGGAAAGGATTCTGGGATGGATTAGTAATGGCTGCCAGGAAGAGGAAGAAGGAGATGGTGGAAGGTTGAATTTTTTTCCTTTTGACCAAGCTGCCTCACTGCTGTTGGTGCCTTCCAGGGCAATCCAGAGGCCACTAACTGCTTGTTTTACCAAGACATTAATGGGGTTTTTCTTGTTGTTGTTGTTCCCTTATTTTCTTACCTATTGGCTATCTTGTTACTTCTTCCAAAGGCTGCTTTAGGCATTAATCTGCCTATGCATCTCTTTCCCTAGTTACATAAAAAAGAATCATCCGGCTTCTTCCGCTGCTGCCATTCTTTTTGGAAAAGCACAATAATCAGTCTCTAATGAGCTTGTGACTCTGAACTGAGGTATAATAATTTCAGTGACTCTGCAGCTTCCGTTGATGGAAATATATTTATTTTAGAAGCTGATGACCTGTGGGAAAAGACTATTATTCTAAATATCATGATGAGGTCATGGGAGCTGATGGAGGGCTTGGGGAGAGGGAGGGAGAGGGGGAAGATCCAGTGAAAATTAGAATTGCATATGAATGAAAATAGACTGCTTTCTATTCTGAGCAAGAGATCCTGGTTTTGTGATTCTTTAGGGGTGTTGAAGCAAAATGTACACAGATAAGAGAAGTTTCTTGAGGCTGGTTCTGCCCTTTGCCCAGGGCTCCATCAGGTGACATCCCTCTTGGTAGCTGAGTTCAACCTGAGGTCCCAGGATGGAAGACTGTTAGGAGTGGAAAATGGGATGGTCAGTGGTTGTACTTCACATCTTTATAGGATCTTAGACTTTTTCCTGTACTGCAATTTTGCTTTCTATTATATAAAAGCTAGATAATGAAAAACAAACTAATAAACAGAAGTGCATAGTTACTCATAATTCCATCCTTCAGTCATTACCGCTAAGCATATATACACCCCACTCCATATATATACATAGTATGTATACACATGCACACACATATACACATACATATTTATTTTGTAAGATGGGGATGATGGTTTTAAAGATGGGATGATGGGATTAAAGACTATGGGGACATAGTCTTTAATTTTTTATTGTATAGTATTTTGTGATCATCTCCCTAAGTTAATAAATGCAGATCTGTGATGTTGTATTGTACATTTATTGATTACCTTCCAAACAATCATTCCTACCTTCTCATTCTTAACAGAGTGTAGAATTTCTAGGCCAAGTGGCTTAGGTGAGTCATCCTAGCCCAAGCTCCAGAATGAACATTGATTAGACTGTGCCAATCAGCCTATCTTATTACCCAGACTTTGGCAATTGGTTCCCCATTTGGGCACTTCTCCCCATTTGGACCCAAGGGAGACATTTGCTGAAGACTTAGGAGATAGAAAGTTTCCCTCTCTTTCATAGAAGTGTTTGGTGTTTTCTTTTACCTCAGGTGGTGTAACATAAGAAGGTGGGACTAGAAGCTCGGTGGCCATTATTACTAACAGGAGGCGTTCTAGCTGACACTGAAGCTGTACAAAGCAGAGTTGAGAGTATGGTGGAAAACATGAGTCAGAGCCCAGACTCCATCAGAAACCTCTGGATCAAACCATCCCTGAGGCTCATGCCACTTCTAGACTTTCAGTTCAATGAGTTAACAATTCAAGCTTGTTTGAGTCATATTATTGGCAACCCTAAGCATCCCAAATAATACGTTTTAAAAAATTGTGCAGTATTCTATTACATAGATGTGTTCAAAGCATTTTGACATTTACTACCCAGTTTGATCTTTAAGTGGTCTGATGAAGCAAACAAGTATCTATTCAGCAAGTGTAGAACTAAGCCCCAGAGAGGGAACAACTGACCTGTCCGAGCCAGGCAGCCACAGGAGCAGGCTTCCTGACTTCTTGAGCAGAGCTTTAATAATCAATTATACCTCAATACAGAAGCATTGTGGGGGCACCAGCGTGGCTCAGTTGGTTAAGTGTCTGGATTTCAGCTCAGGTCATGGTCTCACGGTTTGTGGGTTCCATCTCTGCATCGGGCCCTACACTGACACCATGAAGCCTGATTGGGATTGTCTCTCCCTCTCTCTATCTGCCCCTTACATGCTCTCTCTCTCCCAAGATAAATAAATCAACTAAAAAAAAAAAAAGAGAGAAAGAGAGAGATAAAGATTGTGGACCAGTGAATAAAATACTTCTGAAGGATGGGACCACATTGTTAGGCTGTAAAAGTGACCTGTCATATGAATCAGTTACATCCTGGATTTAGAACCTAGGGATGTAAGGTATGAAAAGCTGGGGATGTAAGGTATGAAAAAGTTTAGTGATTAGAGTAGTGGTCCTCAAACTGTAGTCTGCATCCCCTGGGGATTCCTGAGATCTTTTCAAGAGGTTTACAAGGTCAAAACTATTTTCATAATAATGTTAAAATGATATTTTCTCTCCCATTCTCATTCTTTCATAAGTGTATGGTGCAATTTTCTAGAGGCTGCATGGCACAGGACACGTAACAGACTAAGCAGAAGGAAATGGGCAAATCCAGCTGTCATCTATTAAGTTAGACAATTAAGGAGATTTGCAGAAATGTCAATGTCAGTCTTCCTACTTTTTTGTTGTAGTTTAGAAAATATAGTTATTTCCCAAAAGTGTGTATTTATGTTAACAGGTAATGTTTTCATTATTTTTTAATATGAATTTATAAATAAATAATTTAAATTTTTAAGATTTAATTTAGAATATAGTAGGTATGGCTAGACATAACCTACATAGACAAAAGTTATTTGGGTCCTCTGTTTGTTTTTTTTAATCACTATCTGCTAAATATCTTGTGGTAATATTACTTGCGTGTGTGTGTGTTTTTTTAATGTTTATGTATTCATCTTTGCGAGAGAGAGCACGTGAACAGGGGAGGGACAGACAGAGAGAGGGAGAGAGAGACTCTTAAGCAGGCTCCATGATGTCAGTGCAGCATTCGACACGGGGGGTTGAACTCACAAACTGTGAGATCACGACCTGAGCTGTAGTTGGACACTTAACCAACTAAACCACCCAAATGCCCCGGGGTCCTCACTATTATTAAGAGTGTAAAGAATCACTGCTCTAATCTCTAACTTTATGAGAACGTAAGGCTTGAGAACTATTGAGTTAAAGGACAAATACGGTTTCTTTTTTTAAAAAATATTTTTATTTCTGAGAGAGAAAGAGAGAGACAGTGTGAGCAGGGGAGGATCAAAGAGAAACAGAGACACGGAATCTGAAACAGGCTCCAGGCTCTGAGCTGTCTGTAGGAACAGAGCCTGACGCGGGACTCAAACCCACGAACCGCAAGATCATGATGTGACCCGAAGTCCGATGCTTAGTCGTCTGAGCCACTCAGGCGCCCCAAAGACAAATGTGATTTCAATCACACTTCTTTCAGAAGACTCATTCAGGCAAACTGAGTATCCTGTGGCTTCTGACACCTAGACTCTGGGAGCAAGATACAATGTGAGCTGGAGAGTTCACCATTGATGGAGACTAGGATTGGGACAGCGGAAACCAATTTGTACGACTTTGCCCAAAAGCTCCCTTTGGGATCAAAATGAATTTGTTTTGTGTACTTTAATCAAATCTGTCAGAAAGTGACTGGCTCTGTTCATTACTCTGTAGACACATAAGGCACTAGAGTTCTGTGTATTTTTTTTTTTAAATTTTTTTTAAATGTTTTATTTATTTTTGAGAGAGATAGAGACAGAATGAGCAGGGGAGGGTCAGAAAGAGAGGAGTCACAGGATCTGAAGACAGGCTCCAGGCTCTGAACTAGCTGTCAGCACAGAGCCTGATGTGGGGCTCGAACCCACAAACTGTGGGATCATGACCTGAGCCGAAGTCGGACGCTTAACCGACTGAGCCACCCAGGTGCCCCTAGAGTTCTGTGTATTGAGAGGTATACCTCACACTGATACAGCACAGATCAGTCGGGGTTTCTGGTCACAAGCAACAGAAGTGGACTCTGGCTAACTGGGCAGAGAAGCTGGTTATCAAAGGATATGAGGAGATCGCCAAATAGTCAGGAGTGGACAGCCAGGCTTGGCTCTGCTTCCAGGAACATTGACTATAACACTCCAAAGAGCTGTCTTGATGAGGACCACTGTACCTGCTGCTGTCACATCAGGCCTCGAAGGACACACTACTGCCAGTGTGCCACATCTCAACCATGCAAACACTGTCACTCCAGAAGTCAGACCCATTGCCAGCATTCTTGCCAGCAAAATAGATCTCTTGAGAAGTCCCTTTCCTTGAGTTGCTCTCTTCAGAATTGAAGTTTACAGGACTGTCTCTGATTGGCAGAACCTGAGACATGTGCCTTCATCCATGTTGCAGGAAAGGCTGGAATTTTATTTGATTTTTCTAGGTTCTACCTTGGAGAAATGGGACGCATTTTACCTGAATTTATTTATTTGGGTTGAAATTATCCCAAACATAACAAGGGCTTCTAACAGGAACTGAGACACCAGAAAACGTTCCTGATATCTATAACATGTGGTGTATGAAGTTATAGAGTCATGCGTATGCGGAGAACTCCAGCGTTCAAACTCTAACCTTGTTGCCGCTAAAAGCTGTAAGCCTTAAGCAAGTCACTCTCAAAGCCTCAGTGGTCTTCCCTGCCTCCTTGGGTAGATATAAAGATTAAGTTAATTTCTTGGATGCAATAACATGTAATATAATATTGTGTGCACCAAGTGGGCATGCAATAAATGACAGCCATTGGTATTACCAGTCTTTGGGCTCTGCTATTGATGCATTTTTCCCTAAAGGGGCAAGGGGATGCTGACACACAAGGAGGCCAAGGGACTTGCATGAAATTTGAGCAGGAACTAACATGAGGACGTGCTTCTGACCTCACTGGTTCTGGGTCCAGCTCCAATCCCTGCTCCTGAGACCCATCACCTCTGTGTGCAATCTAAAGGCGGTAGAAGTAATAAAGATCTCATGTTAGCTGGTTATTTGGGGTGGGAAGGTCTAAAATAAGTTTTACTTACCTTCCTTATTCTTTCCCGTATTATTGGAAAATTCAATAATAAGTACATAGTTATTAAAAGTAAATTTTAAAAAGTTTTGAAATAGCAGTAAAGCCATTTTTATTCTGAGGAACAAAGATCTGTCTCACTTTGGGTACCCCTCAAAGCTGAGCATGAGATGAAGATTTGGGAACACATAGTTTATGTTGGAGGTGACTGAAGTCTAACTTCTGATTTTCTTTTCTTTTTTTAAGTTTATTCAATTTTTTTTGAGAAAGAGAGAGAACAAGAGAGCATATGCATATGAGTGGAAGAGGGGCAGAAAGAGAGAGGGAGAGAGAGAATCCCAAGCAGGCTCCATGCTGACAGCTCAGAGCCCCATGCAGGGCTTGATCCCATGAAGTGTGAAATCGTGACTTGAGCCGAGATCAAGAGTCTTACTGACTGAGCCACCCAGGGACCCCTAACTGCTGGTTTTCTAATGAACTAGAAGAATTAACAATGAGTATTTCCCAAGTGTGGATCAGCGTCAGGAGTGTGTTACCCGGGATTACCCAAATGACAGGGTTCCATGGTGAAATGAGTTTGGGAGATGCTGGGACAAAAACATTTTGTTTTGTTTTGTTTTGTTTTGTTTTGTTTTACCTCAGGACTTCTCCGGGGCTTTGTCCTGCTAATACATACTGAGAATCTCTTGAGAGGCACTCATAGCACCATTCCCCATTGTTATCCTAAAATGACTTTGTAGGGTCAATACTTTTGTGAGCATTTTGGGAAACATCGGATGATCTCAGAGGTCATTTCAAACAATAAAGTTAGTGATTTCTGTGATCTCACTTAATCTTTTCCCCAAGTCGGCAAGATGAGGAACCATGTTCAAAATCATTCATCAAAACCAAGAAGCCAATTATGTGCAGAACTGGGACTCAAAGCCAGATCTTTGAACTATTTTTATTTTATTTTATTTTTCATACCAGATACAGAGTGAGGACAGCAGGCATTATGGTTGAATTGTGTCCCTGTAAAAGATATTAATCCCCAGTACCTCAGGATGCGATCTTAACTTGGAACCTTTATGGAAGTAACCAAGTAAATATGAGGCCCTTAGGGGAGCCCTAATCCAGAATGACTTGTGTCCTTGTAAGAAGGGGAAATTTGAACACAGATGCTCATAGATGGAAGATGGTGTGAAGACACAGGGAGAAAGCCAGGTAAAGGAGGAGGCAGAGTTTGAAGGTATGACCTCACAAGTTAAGGTATCTTTGGGGCTGTGAGAACCTGAAGACACCAAGGAGGACCTTTCTCTTATAGAGTTCAGAGGGAACGTGGCTTTGCTGCCACCTTGATTTTGGACTTCTAGAATCCAGAGCTGTGCAAAATAAATTGCTACTGCTCTAAGCCACCCAATTTGTGATACTTTGTTATAACAGTTCTAGGAACTACTGTAGCAGATGTGACAAGAGCTCTGGAATGTTGCCTCCAGGCTCCTTTTCAGTCGGACCCAAGTCTGATCTACAAACACAGCAGGCCACCAGCCAGCCTGTAGGGAAAGCTAGTACTTCTGTTTAACAGTTCAGAACAAGGAGAGTCTCCATGCTCACCTTGGGCCCCATCTCCCTCTTCCCCTGTCTTCTCGCCTTGGCAACAAACAAGAGAACTTGGAGGCTTGTAAACCTTTATAAACAAACAGAGCCCTTGAATGTTCACTTTCCCGTGTGGCTGGGCAGGGCTGTTTCCTCGTGCCGGGCTGCCGGGCCGTGGAATGTGACCTCTCTCTGTGGGAAGAGCCAAGAGCAAGTTTTGCCAGTGGAGTTGGCAGGTACGGAGCTGCTCCCAGCACAGACACCTGTTGCTTGAGTCTATTTGTGGAGACCTCCTGGGTGCTTACTGCCCCACTAGGCAGGGCTCGAGCCTCTGGCTGTGTGAGTCATTTCTGCATCATTGTAAGACCTTCCACTAATGTGCCCATCACAAGATACTGGGGGGCCCGTGAGCTGATTTAATTCCCTCAATGATTCTATAAAAAAGGTAGGACATCCCCCTTTTGCTAATGAGCAAACTGAGGCTCAAACGGAGGAAAGGACTCTTTCCACCATGATAGAGTTAGTTCATGGTAGAGGAGATACTCTCCTGAAAAAGAAGCCACCCATTGGAAGAGCTGGATGTCTACTTGAGAAAATACAGGTGCCTGTATTTTAGGTAGTGGGTACCTGGCAGGCAGAGAAAAGAGCAGCTGCCCCACGTAGATGCTGAGAAATGGGAGGCTGGGGTCCGAAGAGCCTCGGCTTTGGCATCGGAACCAGGTTTGAATCCAGGTGCTGCCAAATTCTAGCTAAGTGACTGGGCAACTTGCATTCTGTGCCTCAGTTTATTTATGAAACAGAGAAAATAATTGTACCTACTTCATTAGGTTGTTCTGACCATTGGATGACAGGTAACATGTGTTTAACTTGGCACCGCTCTGTGGGAACCTGTCAATAAATAACAGGTATCAATGCGGCAGTGTTCATTCACAGCCTCCAGTCACCCTGCACCTTTGCCTGGAGCTGGCCTGGTGAGTGCTGGTCCCTCTGTGGTAGGTAGGCTCAGCTTTGGAAAGAAGACATCACACTGATGCGGGGTGGGCCATGGCTGTGGCCCAGGAAAGGCCCTTGGCAGCTTGTGGGAGCCGAGGAGTGAGAGGGGACCTTGGCCCAGAGAGGCAATTTCTGCATTTCACTCTAAGGGCCTGTGAACAGAACAAAACAAAACAAAACCTGGTCCGAACTTTCCAAAATGCTCTCAAGTGCTGCCAAGGCTGAATCTGAGCCACACTGAGGCAGTCTCATCTCCTACTCCCTTCAGAAGAAAGGCATTGTGACCCTTTGGGGGCAAGAATCCGTCTTGAGCAATGTAGAAACTGCTGGATCATGCTTGTTTCCCCAAGGAGGCTCCTGGCTCCCACCCCTGTGTCCCTCATACTGAGATGCTCCAAACAGCAGCCAAGAAACAGGGCTGGGATAAAATGCAGGGTGAAGAGGTCTGCTCTGCTGCAGGTGATTAACCTCATAGCCCTTTAGTATTTAATAAGAGGGCCAAGTCCTTGAACTGTTCAATCTTCTCCTGTAGAAACGTCTGTTCCCTGCCTGGCCCCCGGCACAGATCTCACAGTGACACTTCACTGCTTTCAGAGTGTTCCATGGCTCCCTATTGTCTCTACCTTCTAAGATGAAGTTAAAATTCCTTAGACTGGGACTTGAAGTTCCTCAAAAGCACCTGTGGATTCTACTCCATTGTGTCCATGGGAAAGACTGGTGTAGTGGAGAAAATGGTAGGTGCTCGATATGTAGCTGTTGAGTTAAATCATACCTTATTTTCCTCTCTAGTCATCTTTACAAAACATAATAAAAATTAAGACATAGGCAAAAGTAGCTATGAAAAATCAGCCTTAAAAAAGGGTGATTGACATAAATTCCTGATGCCGTCATGTCCTTCCAGCCTGGATTGTAGGAGGCTTGTCTCAGAATTAAAAAGAACAAATTAGAGCTATTGTCCTGCTCTTTGTCTGGGGCCCAATAGCCCTGGGATGGACTATCCCACCCACCCCTAGGTTTCCCGGCACTCTGACCCCTACTCCACATTAATCACTCAAGCAGAGAATGGGGGCTATGGAAGGAGTCCGGGAATGCCAGAGAATATGGAGGGAAAACATTTCGCAAGAGGGCACGTTTCTTTCCTCTGTAGGGGACCGAGTCATGTTGACCCTGATTTGGTGGATAAAACCATTTTGGATGTAAAATTCTTAGGTCAGGAAAAAAACCCATTAACCCCAGTAACCTTATGGTGTGAGCTGTATATAGTAGGGTCTCTCTCACTTCTCATCCAGGGGCATTTTTGCCCCCCAGGGATATTTGGCAATGTGCAATGTCTGCAGATGACGTGGGGTGCTCTTCCCCAGGTCATGACTCAATGCCTCTTCAGAGAGGTTGTCCCTGTCCATTCATAGTTGCTGTCTCTGGTAATCACTTTACTTAATATTCTTCATAGTACTAACAATATCTGAAATTATCCTGTGACATTGTTAGTACTATGAAGAAAATTAAGCAAAGTGATATTAAGTAAAGTCCTTGCCTATGTCCCCCACTAGGAAGTAAGTACCGTGAAAGCAGGACTCCTATATCTCAGTGCCTAGGTCAATGGAGGTAGAAGGAAGCTTTCATCCTTGGCGGATGAAGCCTGTGTCTGCTCATCCTCACCTACTCACCCTTCCTTACCTGTCTGCATTTCATTTCCTTAGGCCTTCATAACTCTTTCCTTTTTTGACTCCTCTTAGCACTCTGTAATGCTGATAGACTTTCGTCTACTCCGTTGTGCATTTGGACTCTGCAAGTAGCATATTCTCCTGGAGGACAAAGACTGGGCTTTGCCCCTGGGTGTATTTCCTGATTTCCTCCTGCAGTTCACACTGCATGGAGTCCTACCTGATGTCTGTTAATGTCTGTTGCATTCCACTTGGATTGCCTCCCCAGCACGGACAGGGAGCTTTCTTCTCCTTGGGGGTCTTCAGGCAGAGATTTAGTCCTAGCAAACTAGATTTCATACCTAGTGAATTCTCAAGCAGCCAAGTGATTGTTAAGGAAAGAGGTTGTTGAGTCAGTCTCTTGTTTGAGCTCCTCTCAGTGTATATTTTCAGCAGAATCCAAGAAATAGTGAAAGGATGAGGAGGGCACTGCAGAAGTTGCAAAGTTCTATGCTATCAGTAAGATGTGGTTTCTGATCTTCATGCAATTGTTCTTCTAAGCTGGTTTGAACAATGTTCTCAGATTCTTTTTTTTTTTTTTTTTTTTACTAGGATAATTCCATGGAAGAATAGGAAGCATTAAATTCAAGAGAGCTAGAGCTGGGAACTCCAAATACACCAGTCCATCTCTCCTTAATAAAAGCCAAGGAATGCAAAGCTCTGGAGTTGTATTCAATATCACACAGGAGTCGGGGGCAAACGTTGGGGTAGCCAGGCTGGCCTCCAGGCCTTTGGTCAGTGTTGTTTTCACCGAAAGGTGAGGCCCTTGGTCCCAGCAGCTCTTCTGATGCTGTTACACAGCATGTTTCTTCCCCCAAACTGCAGGTTCTAATCCTTTACACACCCTGGGGGAGGGGGACCTGCTTCCATGGGCTGCTTTCAAGGACATCAGAAATCTCCCCTTTCTCCTTCCCCGCCCCAGTCTCCCAATCTGGCCCTTCACTGGTGCCAGAAACTGCACCATCAGAGACAAACTACTCTATTATTTTTAAAGTTTATTTATTTTGAAAGAGAGAGAGAACATCAGAGGAGGGACAGAGAGAGAGGAGGGCAGAGGACCCCAAGTGGGCTCTGTGCTGATAGCTGAGAACCTGATGTGGGGCTTGAATTCATGAACCATGAGATTATGACCTGAGCCGAAGCCAGATTCTCAGCCGACCTGGCCACCCAGACGCCCCCTGTAGCGTGTCTTTAGATCAAAGATGGCGACCTCAAATGCCTATGGGGGCTGAGCAGGCAATGTAAATGGTGAATCGGCACACACAGGTGGGGCTGTGGGGGGCTGGAGAGAGAGAGAGCGTGCAGGCCAAGTCCAAAGGGCCTGAAAGGGCAGTCGTGGCTCTACTCTAGCCAGAGGGACCAGATTCTTTGTGTTTTCAGGAGAAACAGGAAATGTGAGTTTTTTATTCATTTGAACTCTTCTGAATTTTAAGCACAGGCAACAACAACAACAATAGCAACAACAACAACATTGAAGGACTGTCTGGCTAAAAAACCAACCAAACAAAAGCTCTCCCTCTTCAAGCTGGAATTTTTTTTTTTTTTTTTTTTGCATAGGAGTACGCAGCCATCTATAGTTCCTTCCAACGAGGAGGGGATGAGAAGAGATCAAAGAAATAAAATGTTTCCTCAGGGAACTTTATGGAAGCCAAATCTGGGTAGTCAGTACAGAGCCGGAGTAGGAGGAAGAGAATGAGGTGCATGGGGTGCAAAAATTAAGGGGGGCTCACTCTCAGGGCTGACCCTGAACTTGCATGAGGAGCAAGCCCCTCCAAGCACTGGGGTGGGGAGGGGGTGTACAGGGGATAAAGGAGGACCAAATATGTGTCAGAAGAACCCTATCCACAGGTCAGGCTGAGTGGAGAAGACCCCAAGAAACGGGTGAAGTGGTGTGAAGGCCACAGGAGGCAGGTATTGCTGGCGGTATGATTCTGTCCTGACCTCCCTGCCACAGAGGGGGCTGGGCAGAGTGTGTCCTGTGCTTACAGCACCACTGTTTGCTTCCCCGATGTAGCCACACCCTCTGGAAGACTCGACTCAGTCTTGCCCCAAGTGACCTCAGTGGAAAGTGTGAGAAAGCAAGGAGCAGCAGTTGTTTTTCATTTCCAGACCAAACAAGGAAACCAGTTCTCAACACTGTGCCTGGGTCTAGGGCCTCAGTCTCCTTGATTGTCCAGGACCCCCCCCCAGAGCTGCCCTGGATCATTTGTGGTGGGGGAGGGCAGGGGTGTGAGCTCAGTCAGAGGCCCCAGGAGCTGGACATCCACACTGTCTCGTACAAGCTTCCTGGGGGTCAGGGTAGACTTGTTGCCCTTGAGGTGCTGTCCTAGTTCATTCTGATGAGGGGAAGGCCGGGCCTTTGCAGGACATGGCCTCCCTGCCTCCTGAGTGGAGCTTAGCAGGGATCTGGAGGAGCGAGACTCTGAGTAGCTCTTCCTGCTGCCTGTTTGGCTCTCCAGCCAAATGCCTGCGGTTTCGGTCCAGTGTTGGGGACAGCTGGGTTTGTTTTGGTGTTCAAACCAGTGGGGGGAGGGATGTGGTTTTAACATTGAAAAAATAAATTGTTTTAAGAGAGAGAGAGAGAAGGCTTCCAGCGGGAGTCCTTGAAGGCTCTAACCCTGCCTGGCCCCTCACAATGTCAGAGAATCAACGCCTGATGTAAGCCAGCAGTTAGTAGGCAGCCCCAGGGAAATGAGTAAGCAACAGCACAGGAGTGAAACCAGTTACCCCCAGCATGTTAGGAGGGTCCACATAGTCCCTGGGCACCCCTCATGACATGGATCCTAGCTGTCAGCTTGCTGTTTTTAATACCTGCCGCAGGTTCCTTTTGATACCTCCAAATCCTGGGGGTAGGGGAGCTGCTTGAGGGAGCCAGAAGGGAGGAGGGACTCTGGGGAGGTAGGAGAGATATGACAGCTGTCTGCAAACGCTGGATGTTGGAGATGCCATCAGCTGGAAATGGGGGAAAAATAGAGTTCTCTGAGACCCCAGACTTTATTATTAGGACCAGAGGTGGGGCTAAAGAAGATATATATTCATGCTCATATAAGCAAAACTGCAATAGACCCAACTATTTTTTTAAATTTTATTTATTTATTTTGAGAAGGAGAGAGAGAGAGCAGGAGTGAGACAGAGAGAGGGAGAGAGGGAGAGAAAGAGAATCCCAAACAGGTTCCACACTGACAGCATGGAGCCCTATGTGGAGCTCAAACTTTCGAACCATGAGATCATGACCTGAGACGAAGCCAAGAGTCAGATGCTTAACTGACTGAGCCATCCAGGCACCCCAGACCCAACTGTTTTTTAAACAATCAGGGATGTCTGCCGATGGTTGTGTCTTGTCTCAGTCACCTCCTTGGTGAAGGCTTCCACGAACCACTCCCCATGGCCCCCATCTGAATGTGATTCTCTGCCCAGTTATTCTGTTCATTTCCTGCAAGTTACTTATCAAATTCAATACATGTCGCACTCACTGCCTGCTTACTTGTTTATTTTCTGCCTACTGGCCTGGTAGTTTGACAAGGGCAGGGATCTTTGTGCCCTGTTCATCCTAGCACAGGGCTGGGCACATAGTAGCTGTCGCCTGAACAAGCGGAGATTGAATGAATACTTCAGGAGGAAATAAATTCCCTACTACTGGAAGGACTTAGGCAGAGGCTGAGTGTCAGGGATGCTAGAACACCCTCTCTCCTCTTCCCTGCACTGGTTCACATTATGCTGGCTGCTGTGACCAACAGACCCAAACTATATAATGGCTCAATCATGAAAGAGTTATTTTTTGCTTATGTAACATCTCAGCTGGGTATTTCTGATGGAAAGGCAGCTCTTGTCTAGAAAGTGGTTCAGGGATTGGGGCCCCTTTCATCTTGTGGTTTCATCATCTTCAATATGAGGCTTTTTAGGTCCCCATGCTCAATAGCATCGAGTAGTTATGGGAAGAGGTAACTGGAGGCCATGCCTGGAAGAAGGACACATTCCTTCCATTCACACGTCATGGGCTGGAACTCCATCATCTCTAATTGCGGGGTTTGGGTCATGGTCCAGGACAGAGGGGAGATGAGTTTGGTTAATAATCCATCAGGCTGAGCCAGGCCTGCACTGGGCAGGAGGTGGGATCAGGTGGCTTCCGGGAGCCTCTCCAGTTTCCACTTGTGTTTAAAGATTTGCGCTTCCCTTTTGCAACATCTAGCACGTAAGGGGAAGTCAGGTACTTGTCGCCTCTCTTTCTTGTCTAGCTTTTGAACTCTTTTTTTTCTTTCCAAGTTTTTATTTAAATTCCAGTTAGTTAACATAGTATTAATAACACTAATAATTAATTAGTATTACTAATTATTTAGTAATAGAAATAATATTCATTTCAGGTGTAGGATTTAGTAATGCATCGCTTCCATACAACACCTGGTGCTCATCACAACAAATGCCCTCAATACCCATCACCCATTTCCCCCGCTGCCCCACCCACCTCCCCTCTGGTAACCATCAGTGTGTTCGCTATAGTGAAGAGTCTGTTTCTTGGTTTGCGCACCCCCCTTGCTTTTTCCCTTTGTTTATTTATTTTGTTTCTTAAGTTCCACATATGAGTGAAATCATATGGTATTTGTCTTTCTCTGACTGACTTATTTCGCTTAGCATTGTACTCTCTAGCTCCATCCACGTTGTTGTAATCTAATTCTTTTTTTTGCTCAAAATTCGCTTGGGCATTTCTGGTGTGTCATCATGGACAGTGAGAACATTTGCTTAGGCGACCACAAAAATACCCAAGTCAGACAGACCTGTACCGGAACCCCAGCTTAATCACTCCCTAGGTATGTGGTCTTGGACAAGTGATCCCACCTTCCTGTCCCTCTACTTTCCTCTCTGGAAAACAAGGACAATGGCTTCAGTAACATCTACTTCATAATACCATGAGGCTTAAGAGGACAGAGGTGTGCCATCTATGAGACATTTACTCCAATCCTGAGGACCTTATTTTCATCAACGTTTTAAAGTTTTCACAGCCAACCTATGAAGTAGACACTATTATTAGCTCTAGTTTTATAGAAGAGAACACGGATTCGCTGAGAGAGAAAGCAGCCTGCCTGAAGTCATGCTGCTAACGCATTGGGAACAGGGTCTTGAACGAAGTCATCCGATTCTAGAGTCCACAGGGCTTGTAAAAGATGATGGCAGTCGTGGGTACCACGAGGTTGACTTTTTGTGGTTATCATTTGTTCCAGAGGCTGATCCAGTTCTGGGCTGACTTATAATAATAGTCATGTTGTGCAAAACATCTCACAGTCTATAATGTACCTTTAGGGCTCTTAGCTTAATAGTTCTTCACTATGACTTTGAGATACTTTCACCGTGGTGTTCCTTTTATTGAGGATTAAAAATGAGCCTCAGAAGGCATGAGTCACCGGTCGCATAGCCAAAACTGGTAGAGTTGGCTCTCAAACTCTGACAAAGTCTTCTGACAAGGCTGTTGTGCTGGTTAAATTCAAGCTAATATTTGTTAAGCACTTAGAATGGTGCCTGCCGCATAGTAAGCATGAGGTAAGTGTTCATTAAGTAAAGTGATTGAATAAATATTATATCCTGCTGACCTCTTCAACAAAACTTTAGCACCTGCTACCATCTGTGAAGTTAAGGGGGAGCTGTACCTGTAAGCTGAGGGCTCTTATCCCCCCCACCCCCAGCACCCCTGGGCCAGTGTCCTTAGGCTGCCTCTTGGCTGGGCTGGTATGTTCACCTTCTCACCTCACTCTGGTCTGCACTTCTGGCAGCTCCCCATGATCTGGGCATGTCCCCCCACAGTTCAGAAAATGGTTTCCCATTGTCCCTGCTTGCTATAGCCTGATGGAATCATCTTTGGGAAAGGTGTTGTTAGTAAGCAGTGGTCTAAAGGGTCATAGTGACTTCTCAAATAGCTTACTTTCTAATAGGGGGTTCCAATTAACCTAAAGGAACATGGAGTGGCAGAATTTCAGGCCTCTGCACAGGCCAGTTGGGAAGACACTTTTGGATGAGAGGGCCTGAAACCACATCATGGGCGCTTGTGAAGGAAGGGGACCAAGACTGCTCAGCGTTTACCTGAAGGCACTACTGATGGAGACTTGAGACACTTCCCTTTCGCTCTGCCCGCTTTCTCAAAGCTCTTCCTTAAGTTGCTTTAGCGAATTCCTAACATTCATGTCAAATCAGATGCCAAGTGACTTCTAACTCATGTTTTCAGTGGAACAGACCCAGAAATTCCCAAACAATGAGGAAATGAAGTCGAGACACACGTATACACTTATTCAACAAGTTTTACTGAACCTCTATTATATGTCAGGTTCTGTTCTAGGCACTGAAAAGACAAGGTGAACAAGCCAGCCATCCTCCTGAGGACTTTGAGGGAGCCTGTGAAATGTGATTCAGACTTTCAAACCCAAAGTGGGAACTACACCAGGGGATCCCCTAAAGTCTCTTGGGCTTTAAGATAAATGATCTTCCAACATAACAACTTCCTATTGTGGTAGTTCAAAGAACTGCTTCCTGCTCCAAGCAAAGACACTGGGGCGCCTGGCTCAGTTGGTTGAGCGTCTGACGTCAGCTCGTGAGTTTGAGCCCTGAATCAAGCTTGTTGCTATCAGCATGGAGCCCGCTTTGGATCTTCTGTCCCTCTCTCTCTCTCTCTGCCCCTTCCCTGCTTGTGCTCTCTCTCTCAAAAATAAATAAATCTTCAAAAAAAAAAAACAAATAAAGACATCATGAAGATGGGTTGTGTCTGAGACTTCCAGCCATATCCCGATATCCTTGTCTTTTCTTCTCTAGTAGTAGAGAATGGCTGGGCATTGGCTACAGAGAATAAAGATGCTATTTTCTGTCTTCTTTGCAGCTGAGAACGGCCATGTGGCTAAATTCTGACCAATGAGATGTGAGCAGAAACATGGGTACAACTTCTGGTTATGCTCTTGAAGGGAAGGTGTGTTCTCCCTTTCCATTTCTTCTTACTGTAGAGAGCAGGGATGTGGTGATGAGCCTTCACGGGCCATGGGGATAAAAGCACTCCTCCCTGGGGAGAATGAAGCAACAATTAGCTTTATGTTTAATTTTGTTTATGTTTAATTTCTTTATGTTTAAGCTAGTGATATTTTTGGGGGCCTCCCTGTAACACCTGATTAGCTTTATCCATTAGTAAGAAAGTGGATGGGGCACTTGGGTAGTTTAGTCGATTAAGCCTTGGTCTTTGGCTCAGGTCATTGTCTTGTGGTTTGTGGGTTCAAGCCCTGAGTTAGACTCTGTGCTGACAGCTCAGAGCCTGGAGCCTGCTTCAGATTCTGTGTCTCCATCTCTCTCTGCCCCTTCCCCACTCACACACTCACACACTCACACACACACACACACACACTCTCTCTCTCTCTCTCTCTTTCAAAAATAAATAAACATTAAAAAAATAAAAGAAGTAAGAAAGTGGAGTTTTCTGTCCATTTTTGCTTCATGTATTTTGAACTTTTTAAGCAAACATTTATGTACTTAAAATTACCATGTCATCTTGATGACTTTGAAACACTCCTGCTTACCTTTAGTATTGCTTTTCTGGATTCACAATATGTTTTTCATGGTTTTTCATTTGTTGAGTAATTTTGAATTACATCCTGGATATTACAAACACTGCATCATGAACACTGTGGAGTCTGTTATATTCCTTGAGTGTAGTAGATGTTTCTGCTTCAGCTGCCCATTAACTCGGTTAGACTCAAAGTGCAAATTCTTGCCTATGCTCTTGGTTTGGTTTCAGTCACAAGATGCTATATATCTGCTTAGTGCATGCCTGGGACAGGGCAGAGTTTTTACAAAGAAGTTGGGGGGCACCTCGTCTCTGACCTTCTCTTTCCTAATTTGTTTTTCAAAAAAAAATGTTTTTTGAGAAAGAGAGAGAGAAAGCAGGCAGGGGAGAGGGGCAGAGTCCTATGCAGGCTCCATGCTCAGTGCAGAGCCCAACGTGGGATTATGACCTGAGCTGAAATCAAGTGTCAGACACTCAACCCACTAACTCACCCAAGCCCTCCCTCCCTATGTTTTTCTTCCCTGTCTTCCAGCTGTTCTTGCCTAGTTTCTGCCTTTTCAGGCTGAAAAGATGGGGGGTTTTATTTGGAGTTTTAGCTGCTTTCACGGCACACCACTCCTGTGGTCTCACCTAAGCTGAAGTTACAAAAGTGGAAACTTTCTTGGGGCTGGTCCCTTGTCGCAAACTTAGATCTTCCTCCAAAATATTCCTTTTTTTGTTTCACCTACTGATAGTTGTTTGTACATGTGTCCTCCAGAGTTTATAGCTGTTATTCGCAGGATGGTCTGTCTGGTGTGAGTTTAATTTGCCAACCAGAAATGGAACTCTGAATTAACTTCTTTTTCCTTGGCCCTTAAAAAAATTTTTTTTAAAAATTTGCGTCTAGTTGACACACGATGCCACATTAGTTTCCAGTGTACAGTATAGTGATTTAACAACTCTATATGTTATGCAGTGTTCACCACAGTGTATTTGGTACCCGTCCACCATATGACTGTATTACAATATCATTCACTCTATTCTCTATGCTATACCTTTTATTCTTGTGGCTTATTTATTCCATAACTGAAAGCCTGTGTTAACTCTTTATGCTTGTATCTCAAACTATATGAAAGAATCTAAAACTCCCGAACTTATGTTATGGGACATCAACTTGATGGCATACGGCACAGACATTAGAAACAAATAAGACCAAGTAGCAACCAAAAACCATATTTGTGATTAATGAATGTTGCATGATATAAAATCATATATCTACTTTGATTACAGTTGTGTAAAAATTCATGAATACATATAAAAAGTATTGGAAGAAAACTTGAAAAAACATGAAAATGTTTTATTTTTTAATATAGTTGGTATTCTTTACATATTAAAAGAACATTTCTTGTGTGTGCAATAAATTGCAATGCTGTTAAAAATGATTTAGGGAGAGAAAAACTAGATGGAAGCACTATATTGTGTTTTGGACATACTATTGGAGGAAAGGGAGATGAAACAAAGTCTGATTCTAGGCAGTGGACAAAGCGTCACTGGGCTGAGGTTTCCAGACATCAGCCAGGTTTGGAAACCATAAGTGCCTTGGGGTTTGGAACACATTCCCTTTCCTTCGAGGGCCAAGTCCTTGCCTCATGGGAAGTGTAACTAACTGCTTTATAGACAAGTAGCCCGGAGCAACTCCGAAAGTCATAAACCTCAAATGGGTCCTACAAACCATAGTGATATGTTTTAAGGAAGTGAATCAGAAACATATGGATTAAATTTTGCCTAAAATTACATAGAAGTGTTAGTAGACAGAGAAAAGCATTCTCAAGGGAACAAGTATGTTTGGGCATTCCTTACCCAAATCCCAAATATTTGAGAGATGCTTTTGAATATTTTCTTAAAAACAAAAACAAAACAAACAAAACAAACCATCCTGACTTTTAGAACTTGAAAAGCAAGCTGAATTATTAAGTCCTTTCCTTAGCTTGTCCTCAACCACTCTTCCTATATAATAAGGGATTTTCTATGTATAATGCTGGTGCAGTGGAGGTCCAAGGGAAAAACATGGTCTGTATCCCAGTCTGTCCTTTGTCATTTATCACCTCTGGGAACTGGAGGGCGTTGCTTTCATGCATGAATTTTAGTTTCCTCATCTGAAAAATAGGGCTTTTATACCTTCTTTTCAGAGTTGTAGGTAAGAGAAAATGCCTGCAATGTCTCGTCTAAAATTTCTGGTCATACTTAGTCCTTGATAAGGCCCTGGCACTTGTTATTATTATTGCTAAGTAAATCTGTCCATGTAGTATAGGGCTTTCCTCATTCCCTTAACATATAATAATAACTTCTTTCTGGCTAAATTAGTATTTAATTTATTATTTCCATTGGGAGAAGCTGAGGACTGGGCTAGAGAATTGGTTAAGTATACTATTTTTAAGTCATCAGAACTAGGATTACATTCTGCCTCAACTAGTTATTGATTATTGACTTAGTCAAGGTACTTAAATTCTTTTTTCATCTGTAAAATGGGAACAGCAGTACTTGCCTCTTGCTATTGTGATGATGAAATTAAACAGTAAATATAAACTGATCAACATACTACCTGCATGTAGTAATTGCTCAAAAAATGGCTATCATCATCATCATCATCAATGTTCTATTAGATGACAAATAGTCCTTCTTTTCCTTACACCTCTTTACCTTAAATATCCCAGTCTACTTAGTTAAACAAAAATAGCATACAAAATAAAACACTACATACAAATACATAGATACTTGGCTTCTTCCTTCTCTTCTTGAGTCAATTATCCTTAACATTACTTTTCAAAATTGCCCCAGGAAGCATTTGCAGTTACAATTTGCTGGAAAGATGATGTGTAACTATAGATTTCTTATAATTCAATTCATTATCATCATGGAATTGAAAGGTTTTGATATCATAGTGAATAATCATTGAATGAGCCATTTCATGCCTAGCTTGAAGCCCGGGTTTCTTGGGCCCTGATTCTACAAAAGAAGCAGATGACTCCAGGGATAGATTTACCTTCTGTATGTCCTTGAAAAGTCTGTTGGAAGTAGTCATAGCATGTAAGGGCTAGAGGGGACCTTGGACGCAATCTTTGACAGGTATTTATTGATCACCTGCTCTGTGCTCAAAGCTGTGCTAAATGCAAGGACTCAAAAGGAAAATGGATAAGATACAGTCCTTGACCTCAGGGAATACACAAACCAAATAGGATATTAGAGGCTTCTAAATGACCAACTTTCTGCAAAAAGTAGTATCTTTGGCAGGGGACATTAATCGACTTGGTCTGGGGAATAGTGATGCTTTACATGAATTCTCTCCATGGTCCTTGTGACATCCTAAAACAAATGCACCTTATTATCTCCATTTAACAGACGAAGAAACCAAGACCCAGAGAGATTGTATAGTCTCTTCTACTAAAACAAAAACCTGAAGAAAAAAAATCCCAGTGAACTGTCTGTGATTTGCTGAAAGTCAGACCCAGACAGAAATAATACTTCTAGTTGAGAGAGAGAGAGACAGAGGGGGAAGAGAGAGAGAGAGAGAGAGAGAGAGAATAAAAACAGAGGACAAGCCTTTCCACTTTGCCCATCTGTAAAATGGGTTACTAGATACTAACAAGCAAGGAACAAAAAAGACAGAGTGAGATCCCTATAAGAAATGTATTTTTAATGGTTGGAATAGCATAAAAATGTTACAGCTCATACTCAATTCTCATTTCTCCACTCTTTCCTCTTTCTGTGGCAGCTTCCCTAAATCAAGCTGGTTTCTGAAAGAGTGCTCTGAATGTGCTAAAACATTATACCATTTCACATAGTAAAACACCATCCAGTCTGCGTGCGGATCTTTTCCCAATAATGTTACAGGGACAAAAATCAACAAGTTTCCTGTCAGAACATCTTGGTCATTAAAAATACATTAATAGCTCATTACTCAAAGTACTGTACTAATTCTGCTCATTTCCTACTGAAACTTATTAAATACTAAGGGTCTAATCAACCCGAAGTAGTGTTCAGTGGCCACAAAGAGTATGCTCCATTAAAGGGAAAAAAAAGAATTATGACCAAAATGATCATTCTAATACACTGTATTTATCTGTCATTGAGCTCCTCTAATGGCTGAATGGCTTTGTAATTCACAGTGTAAAGGGTTGAAGATGCAATGTGTTCAAAAGTAAAATTTAAGGGGTATGTGTATATGTGTGGTGGTGATCAATAAGATCTTAAGGGCTTTTAGAATTCTTCAAAAAAAAGAGAGATTGTGAAAAGTGCTTCTGTAATGGACTTTCCTTTTTCTGTTTCCCCCACTATTTAAATATCTATATATTTAAATGAGCAGAGTGAATAGAGTAATGGAGCCACCTTAAGTCCCCACTCCTACATATTAGCAGGGTGACTTTGGACATTTTTAACACTTTATTTAGCCTCCAACCTTGACTATCAGGTTTTAGGTGTTGTTCTCCGGGTCTTTGTACAATCACACTGAAATAATTTGTCGCACCTTACACAAGTTGTGCTAAGACTCGAGATTAAGGTAGGTGTAATATAGGCACATTATAGACACTCAGTGATTGATGATATTATCACTGTTGCTCCCACTGGATGACTGGTAAGGATTATATTCTATTCAACTTTCTACCCTCAGCACTAGCAACATGCTTGGCACGTGGTACATATTCAGGATACATTTGCTGCACTAATTTGAAGTCCTAAATCTGAGGCAATGTCTAATCTTTAATACCCCTCTAAGCATCATAGCATCTTGTTCTCTGTGGGTGCCCAATAAATGTTTGGTTTTGGCTGATCAATAAGAATGTACTGCTTGGTGATTACATACTGAGCTCTGTTTTCACCCTCAAAGAGCTTAAAATTGATTTGGAAAAGCAAGGTTTATACATATGAAGCGATGGGAGAACATTGCCTGTGATGGATCTCCATTTCTCTTCTCTCCCCAACATCCATTTCCTCTTTCCCCAGCAACACATCCAGGTTTTTCTTGCTGGAGTTGCTGCTCCACACTCCAACATGCTTTTAAGAGATGTTTGGAATTCTCCAATAAAAATATGGTATTAAAGAATCCAACACTATAGTCATTTTTGCCATATGGCTATGTAGAGCTGCTCAGGGAGTCAGGTGACCCAGGCCTGACCAATTGGAGTGTCACATTCCTGTGGCTACAGGACTGGTTCAGAGATGCGCAGAATGTCCTCAGAAGCTTGTCAGAAATGTGCTCTTCGAGCTGAACTCTTACAGAAGTTACAGATCACTCCGATAAGCTCAAAGGATATATTATGAGCAGAGTATACCAGGAGACAGCAGGCTTGGGATGTTCAGAGACTTCAGCTTCTTAAGATGACCCAGTTCCCCATGGAAGGTTCTCTTGGGTTTGTGGTGATGGAAGTGGGTTACCTTCTTCAAGCACATGGAATAGAGGATAATTATTTGAAAATTAGAAGATATTTGGGTTAGTAAAAAAGGGAGGATTCTATAGGCTGTAACAGATTTATAAAAACATGGGAAAGGGTAAGTGAAGAAAGGGGATATGGCAACAGTCTGAGTCTGGTGTGACATGAAGGGACTGGCTGGCTAATCAGGGTTCTAGTCCTGACTCTTTGTAGCTAACCATGTGGCCTTAGAAAGAGCACTTTTGCCTTTCAGGACTCAGTCTCCCCTATGTCAGTGCACAGAATTGGATTCCACCTTCCATGGGTGTATGAAATCTTAAATGGCTGTTCACAGTTGGTATATTTAAATGCCTTGCAGAGTTACTTACATGCTCTTGGAATACAGATTCTCTTTGGTCTTGCGTCTTTCCCACCAATCCCTACTTCTTATCCACTTGCCAAAGAGCAATCTCTTTCCCTTGTGTTCTGAATGAAATGGAAATGGACAAGCTACATTCACTGAAAAGCCATGACTTAAGCGTTGAAAGCACTTGATTGTGCCCAGAGAAGGCTTGTCTCTGAGTGAGGGTGATGAAAGCAGCACTAAGGGGCCGCCTGGTTAATTGCGCTTCTGTCGGGATTAAAGCATGAGTGAGGAACTTGGAAGAACTTTGCTCTTTCCAAGCCACCTCCCTCGACCCTCTTCTTTTTCTGTGGGAAAGACTTTGGCACCCAGGCCTAAATTAAATTCCAAGCTGTACTGTCTGCAAATCAGATACTGAACGAGCAGTATAACTGTGTAGTCTATAGCATTTGCTGAAGTAGCACCATGTATTCCCCCCCAAAACATGCTCATGTTCATAATGCAATGAAGACCCATACTAATTCTCACCGGAGCACACATTCTTGGTTGGAATGTGTCCTAAGATAAAACTGTTGCAAAAAGACATGTGGGAATAATTAGAAATCTTCAGGCTGGATTTGAACAGAGGACTTCCTCAGGCTTGTATCCCCAAATTCTAAGTCTCCAAGCCACTCTCTAATACTACTATGTAAATTGGTTTACTGTCTGTCACCATCTTGAAGGCAGGCACTTCATCTTATTTACCACTTAATACTTGAGGCTTGCATAGAAAAACTGATCAATAAATATTCAGTGAATGAGTGAATGAACAAATATTAGGTGATAAAGGATCTATGTGAGTTGTTTTGATTAATCAGAAACATAAAGAGTTGTGTATGAGAGGTTTTGATCATATGAGAAAACCACAGATCTTACATAGAGCGGGTATACTTCTAGCCAAGACAAAGATACCTGAAATTGTATGTATGTACCTTCATTGTATATAAATGTGCAGTATTTATCTAGTTTTTGGAAATTTCGAAAATAGTTCATGGTATGATGGGTTCAGAGAATCCAGCTTGAGCATCTTTAACTTCTCTTAGCCCCTTCATTTTGCATGTGATGCATAGAAAAAGATTTGTGGTTCTTAACACATTCCTGAGATTCCCATTTAGAGAAACTTAGACATTTTTGTGATGATGCTTGGTTGGATATGCCTGCCTGGACATGAATGTTGGCCAACATCTAGGCCTTTTAGAAAGTACCAGAACTGCTGTATGTAGACATTTTGGGGGTCATCTGGGAAAGAGAGAGAAGAGTTGAGACAGTTGACCTGATGGGGTGGAGTGAGGGTGAGGCTGAACTGTGGGCCACGACTCCTTCTGTGACCTCTCAAATTGTTTTTAAAGTCACTAAACCCTTGGGACACCTGGGTGGCTCAGTCAGTTAAGTGTTTGACATTGATGCAGGTTATGATCTCACAGTTTGTGAGTCTGAGCCCTGCATCATCAACATGGAGCCCACTTTGGATCATCTGTGCTCCTCTCTCTCTGGTCCCCCCTCCGCTCATTCACTCTCTCTCTCTTTCTCAAAAGTAAATCAACATTTAAAGTCACCAAACCCATGGGCAAATAGTAGCACTTTCCTTGTTTTCTTGTTTAGATGCATAGGATCTGAGTTTCTTATTTGGGAATGTTGGTGCAGGATGGACGGGGCAGTACTTGTCGATCCAAAGTCAGAGATGCCGATGATAAGGCATGCCTTTGGGGACTTGGAGACATTATGGTCTGCTGCAGGCAGTAGTAGATAAGGAGATGTTTGAGTCAAGGTTGTTTAGATGTCTGTGGGATGGGGGTGGCTTCAGCTGACACTAGGGTTGCATGCAAATGAGAAAGCTAAGGCAACAAGACATTGATAAAAACAAACAAAAACAAACACAGCATAACACAACAAAAATGATTCTGGCTCTAGAACCAAATGCCCTGTACCTGAGTTTGAGTCCCCACTGTCATAGCAGTTCTGTGGCCCTAAGCAAGTCAAAAGCCTTGTGAGCCACTATATCCTCAGTCCCTACCTCAGGAGATCATGAAGGTGACTGGAGAGGAAGCTTGTCACCTCTTAGCTGAGAGCGCTACAAGCTTTGCATTATTTGGAGCATAAAAGATTTGCCCAAAGCATCCAGACCAGAGGGTACCAAAGCAAGGACTAGAATCTGGCCCTCTTGACACCTCATTGGAAGTCCTTTTCCCGGGCTCTGAAACTCCATTTCTATTTTCAAGGTAACAACACAGATGGAAGCACCAGCTTTGTGCTTTTCAAAGGCCCAGCTGCTACTTGACGGAAAACATCCTGCCCCACGTGGATTTATAAAAGCCAGGACATCATGACTATTTTAAATAATAGGAGTGAATTATGACTTCCTTTGTATTTATTAGGATAACACTGTAAATGGGAAATTGTTGTGGTGTTCTTGGGGGAGATAAAGATTTTAATTCCATGGGAATCACATTGTATTTCCCCATTAGGGCTCTCTTCGCTGAGGAGAAATGGCATTTATCATCTCATGTCTAACATGACATTTATAGTCTTGTGGAAGCTGTTTGCACTGTTGATGGGTTGCTGACTAGAGTCGTCTGAAATCAGAGCTTCCGTGAGGTGCTGAAGCTGGGAGGGAGTCCGGCTGGATGGGTGACCCGGCTGTCTGTGTTCACAAAGGATCTCATTTTCTGTGTTTGGATGTAGGAGGATCACTTCTCATCTCAGGGCCTCAGGACCTTTTCTCATTACAGCAAATAGTTTAGGGGCGCCTGGGTAGCTCATTCGGTTAAGCGTCCAACTTCTGGTTTCAGCTCAGATCATGATCTCACGGTTTGCAAGATTGGGCCCCACATCGGGCTGTGTGCTGGTAGTGAGGATCCTGCTTGGGATTCTCTCTCCCTCTTTCTCCCTCTCTTCACTTGTGCTCTCTCTCTCTCTCAAAGTAAATAAAGTTAAAAAAATAAAAAAATAGTAAAGCAAAATTAAAGATTTGACTTAGATGAATTTTAAGGGCCCTTCCAGCTGTAGTATTACATTATTCTAATAACTTTTCACCAGTTTCATCAGTGGTCTAGAGGGAAGTCATTCCTTTGCTGACATTTGCTTTAATGATCTTTGGATAGGTTCTGCATATGTCTGTGTGCTGTCCGACCGTCAGGCTGTTTTCTGTCTTCAGAGCAAAATTCCAGGCCATTGAGTTCTTTTAACAACCTCAAAGTGCCAGCTTTGTCCCGTCACCCACCAACTTTCTCCTCACCCTGTGCTCTGCCCCTGAGATCTGCCTGGGCCTGTCCAAGGAATTCACATTGTCTTCTTTGAAGATGACAGCCTGCCTAGGGCTGCAATAAGGAAGTGCTGGACTTAGTATATGAGAAGTTCTGGAGGTTTTCGATGATGTCATCTTTCTCCGGGGAAAACTTTGTTTTCTTTTAACCAGCGGTATAGGAGGAACAGATCCTGCCTGTCCAACCAGGGATGGAGAAGAGAGTTAATGAGGGTTGGTCTGCTTCCAGTTTGTTCTTATTCTTGGTTTTAACTGAGGGCCTGGAGTTTTTACTAGGGTTCCCTTTGAACTCCACCCCTGTCTCTCCAACTCTGTGAGAGCTAGTTTTTCAGCTTCTGACCAGCTGCCTTCCACCTGGTCCTGGCTTGTTACTCCCATCCAGCTTAGGACACAGCAAACTCCTTAAGGTAGAAAGCAGAGCAAAATTTCAGGTTCATTTCTCTAGAAGTCTCTTTCCTCTGGTATCTTGTGCCAGTTCTGGCTGCCTTGGCTCTTTTCTGATGTTGTCCAATAGACTCTTTTTTTGGTCTTTAAATTTAATCCAGTTTTAATAGTTATTTTTAATTAAAAATAACAGAAAAGTTTGGTAAATCGAGTTACTCCACAAATCAGAAGCAGAAATAATATACGGGGTTAATGTTTTAAAATTTTTTTAGTGTTTATTTTTGAGAGAGAGAGAGAGAGACAGAGCATGAGTGGGGAAGGGGCAGAGAGAGAGGGAGACACAGAATCCGAAGCATGCTTCAGGCTCTGAGCTGTCAGCACAGAGCCCGACGTGGGGCTTGAACTCACAAGCTGTGAGATCATGACCTGAGCAGAAGTCAGACGCTTAACTGACTGAGCCACCCCGGCACCCCTATACTAGGTTAATTTTAACCGTAAGTTTTAAGAGGCAGTTGCCTGGCTACTATGGTGGAAGAGCCTCAGAATCCTTTATGACCTGGCTTGAATGCCAGTGTTGACTTTCATTAATTCATTCAAGAAATATTTATTGAGTGTCAACAATATTCCAGGTACTGTGTACTAAGCACTGTGGATATAATGGGTCTCTAGTCTTATAAAGTCCTCTTGGGAAGCATGTGCATTAATGATACACAGATACAAATTATGATAAGGTCTTTGAAGAAAAAGAACATGGTGCTCAGTCAGAGAATGATAAGGTAGAAATAATCTAGAGAGGGATGATGGGCAGGGAAGGCCTCTTTGAGGAGTCTCTTAGGTTGTGAGCTAAAGGCTATGTCCAAGTTAGCAGGTTGGAAAACGCAGGTGGTAGGCAGGTGGGGAAGCATGCCAAGTACAAGGATCATCATGTGCAAAGACCATGAGATAATGACGGACTTGATGAATTTGAATAATGAAAAGTAAGGTGAACCTCCATGGATCACAGAGATCAAAGATAACATGAGGTAGGATTGGGACAGACTAAGATTACTGGCCTCGGAAAAAGTTTAGACTTTATCCCAAGAAGACTGGGGAGCCATTGCAAGGCTCCTTAAGCAGGGGAATGGTGAGATCTAATTTATTTGATGAAGATTATACTAGCTACAGTGAAGAAAATGGATTTGGGTTGGGATAGGGCAAGAGTTAGGGAAACCTGATGTAAAGTGATTGTGGTGATCCAGATGAGAGATGAAGGTGGCGGGGGTAATGGAGACGGGAAGAGGTAATGAATTAGAAATATTAAAGAGGAAAGCATCAATCGGACTTGGTGCTGGATTGGATGGAAGGGTGAAGGAGAGCAAGAAATCAATAATTGAACCATGACTGGCAGGGTGGGTCCCTAGTCACTATATTAATTTGCTAGGGTTTCTGTAACAAAGTATCACAAACTAGTGGTTTAAACAACAGACCTCTATTATGTCACAGTTCTAGAGGCTAGGAGTCCAAGATCAAGATGTCCGCAGGGTTGGTTCCTTCTGGGACTGTGAGGGAGAATCTGTTCCATGCCTCTCCCCTGGCTTCTGGCAATCTTTAGCGTTCTTGGCTTGTAGATACTTCACCCAGTCTCTGCCTTCATCTTTACATGGTGTTCTCTCTCTGGGCATGCCTCTATGTCCAAATGTCCCCTTTTTATAAGGATACCAGTCATATTGGATTATGGCCCACTGTAATGACCTCATATTACTTACCTAATTACATTCCCCATGACTCTGTTTCTAAATAAGGGCACTTTCTGGGGTCCTGGGAGTTAGAGCTTCAATAGTTTTTGGGCGATGGGGCACAATTTAACCCAAGCACTTAACATTTCTGTGCCTCAGTTTTTTCACCTGTAGACTGGGGACAAAAATACTTACTTCATAGAGGTGTTATGAGGAATAAACAAGAAGATATATTTAAAGTGCCAAAAATAGTATTTGGCACATAATGGAATTCAGGAATTGTTAGTTTCTTTTTGCCTTGTTACCTAATCCACAGAAAATGAGGAACTTCAGATCAGGAAGGAGGACAGGAGAATCCATTATTGAGGCATCCTGGGGCCCTTGGGTTTCATGGTGTCTCCAAGATCATGTCCTGTTGGTGACTGCCTCTAAAATAGTGAGGGCTTGATTCCCGACGATAAGGCCAGCCCTAGGGTTGGATGGGTGATAGAGACTATGCCGCCCAGGTCAGGGAAACAGTGCTGTCCCAGAGGTTGGGACCTCTGAGTTCTAATGACAGAATGAGTAAGCTTGGGTAAGCACTGCCTCCTCTGGGCCCAAGATTTCCATTCAAAATATCAAGTCACTATTTATTTGTTGGCTGAACATATGTTGGCTGAATAAATTATAGAGCACTTACTCTGTGCCAGGCCTGTGCTATATGGCTTATATCCACACTCTAATTTAATTCTCTCAATAGTCCCATGAGATTTCATTAGATGGCCCTTAGAGAAATCCAATTACTTGTCTACGGCTACACTTAGTGTGGGATTCATATCAGGTCTGTCCTCCCTTAGCATCTGGTTCTAAACCACTATTTAGTCTGACTTCCCTGTTCTCTGGCTTTAGTATTCCAAGTCTCCAAACATACCCCATAAACATGCTAATGCTACTTTTTCAGCCTCTGGGGCACCATGCATGAGGCTGGACTCCTGAACCTGGCCACCATATTGGGAGCTTCTGAACTTCCCAACCTTGCTACGGAGGCCCACTAACCATGAAAGGAGCAATTACAAGCTGTAACCAGAGGTGTACAAATCAGAGATTCCATCCCTTTAAATATTTTGATTCACTTGTCATGTATTTGAGCTCTAATCTATATGTCTCCATCTTTCTGAAAAGGATTTCAAAGGAATGAAAGAAGTGGGTATGAAGACAGAAGCTTTTCCTTTCAGGACAATTAGCTAGGGTTGTTTACTACAGGCTGATTTTACCCTTAGGTAATTTCAGGGCCCCTTCCTCTCCTTGCCCCTAATAACATTCATTATGATTTCAGCTGCCAATATTTGGGCTGTCTCTGTAACGAAGAGGAATTGTGTGGTAGCTCTGAGGCAGCAGCCATGGCGGTGCCATTCGAATATCAGAACCTGAACATTGTTTGGATGTGTCCCTACTACAGGAAATGGCTTTAACGGGTATATGAGGCTCTTTGTGCTCCCTCTCATGGTAGAAGGAGAAAAAGGTACAAAGGACAGTGAGAAAGGGGTAAACCTCTCTCCTCCTTCTCTTGTTTTGTATTTAAAATATAGTTTAATAAAAACACTTTCTCATCTTTAAGTATACTTTAAGTACAGTAACAATGATTTGGATCTTTTTTTTTTTAAGTTTTATTTATTTATTTGAGAAAGAGAGAGAGAGGGAGACAGAGAGGGAGAGAGAGAATCCCAAGCAGGCTCTGTACTCTCAGTGCAGAACCTGACGTGGGGCTCGATATCAGAATGCTGAGATCATGACCTGAGCCGGAATCAGGAGTTGTTCGCTTAACCGACTGAGCCACCCAAGTGCCTCTGAGTTGGATCTTTTCATCTGCAGTTGCCTTGGCACCGGGACCTAATTGCTTCCTAGAGCATGTTCTCATGCGGCCGCATGGCTGAGTACCCGTTGCACTCGAGGCACACGTGACACGCAGCCTCCTCCACTGGGAGTTCTGGGGGCAACATCAGGGGCTGGGTTGTTAGCAAATGTTCCCCCGCTTTCAGTTTTGCATTCACTGGAGGGATATTCTTGTGAACTTGAGGAGTATGTGCTCTTTCTAAAGAAGGCATCTTCGTTGTATCTTTCCCCCACTGCGATTCTCCTTGTACTTTTTATTCTGGTAGCGACATGCAGTTGATGAAGGCACTGTGGATCCGTGCCATATTTTTCATGGTCTGCAGGTGAAGGCTGAAACACTTTATCTGGAACTCTTGACCTGGAAAATGAGTGATGAATCCAGTCTGTACAAATGAGAGACTCCACACTTTTGGTCATGGTGTGTAGTCAGGCATCTGAACTACTGAGTGCGAAGTCCCTGCCATGAGGGTGGTGGTTGTTCCCTTTAGAGGCCACCGAGGGGAAGCTGAGCAGAGGAAGGACCCTGCCCTATGAATATTAACAATAAGAAATGTTTTTTTCAGAGTTGGCTATGTCATAATCTCCATTTTACAGATGAAAAAAATGAGGCTCACTGAAGTGACGTCATAGGTCCCAACTGACTCCTTTGGTAAACAGCAGACCTGGGAATTCGTTTCCAAGTTGTCTACAGCTAGAGCTCATATACACATGACCACTCTATCTGCAAAGTCAGATTTGCAAAGTAAAGTCATCTCAAGTCACAGAACAACTGATGGGCATCTTAGTAAAATAGCCCTGATCCTGCCTTGATAATAAGGATCATAATCAGAACCTCAACCATTTACCTAAGGCACATGATGAGCCATCACTGGTCTTAGTAAATGCTCAAATGCATGACTTCCTTTCTTTCTCACAATGTTCCTAAAGTGGGTACTGTTATCATTCCCATTTCATAGGTGAAGAAACTGAGGTTCAGAAGTAAGAAGTAGCATGTCTGTGCCATGTTTCTAATAAATGGTACAGCTAGGGTTCAGAGCTACATATTTTATTTTATTTTCATCTTTCCACTCTCAATATCAATGACTTGGAAATTTCTTTATCAGCTGGAAATTTAAATCAGGGGCACTTTTATGAATCTAAAGGCAACATTCTTATTAGTAAGCATTTGTAGTTTTCTCCTTGGGAGAAACATATTCTGAAGAATGTGTTGTTCTTTATATCTCTTATCCATATGGCCCTAACAATCGGAGTTTTGCTCATTCTAATACTCTTTCTTTCAAGGCTCAGACGACAGCCTTGTTTCCTCAGATCCTGGGCGGGCTGGCTGATCCAGTATGGCTCAAATGGGACAAGACCCTTTGCAGTGTCCTCCTCTGTTTACTGTTCCCTTCCCAGGTGAACAACTCCTGCTCCACACCAAAACTGTTGTATGATGATCCCCTTCCATTTCCTTCCTGTGACTTTCAGTTTATGCTCTCCATCCCCAAAACCCGTGTCTCCATCCCCCCCTTATTAATAGTTTTTATTGATATACTAGAAAGAAGCATATGGTCCTTTAAAAGCACTGTCAGACTATTTCACCCTGCCTCCAGGGGGTCTCCCAGTCCATTCCAAAGGAGGTGAGTAATTCAGAAAAGAAAAAATAACTAAACATTCTGAGCGACTATGAAAAAAAGGAATCACCGGCACAATCATTTCCTGAAATAGATGGAAAACCTGCATTAAATGAACGCAGCAGAGTGTGGGGTTTTGGATAAAGGGATTTTCTGGATACTTCAGGATTAATCTTGCTCGAGTGTACAAGTCTACTTTCCTGCTTCTGGAAAAGTGGCATTTCAGGCCTAGTGACTCTTTGCTGATTGAGCATTTTGCCTAGTCCTGAGGTCATTGTTCTGGGTAGCCATGGGCTTCCATAGCTCCTCAGGCAGACTCAAGCCTAGGAGTTCCCTCTCCTTGTGAGAGGAGAGATGTCTAAAGAGTTTTGTCTTCTAGATGGCTAACAGCCACATGAAAAGATGCTCAACATCACTCATCATCAGGGAAATACAAATCAAAACCACAATGAGATACCACCTCACACTTGTCAGAATGGCTAAAATTTACCACACAGGAAACAACAGATGTTGGCGAGGATGTGGACATAGGGGAACCCTTTTGCGCTGTTGGTGGGAATGAAAATTGCTGCAGCCACTCTGGAAAACAGTATGGAGATTCCTCGAAAAGTTAAAAATAGAATACCCTATGATCCAGCAATTGCACCACTAGGTATTTATCCAAAGTATTAAAAAAATACAGATTCAAAGGGGTACATGCACCTTGATGTTTATAGCAGCACTATCAATAATAACCAAACTATGCAGAAAGCCCAAATGTCCATCGACTGATGAATGGGTAAAGAAGATATGCCATATAGATATGTATATATAGATGTACATATAGATATGTATATATAGATGTACATATACACCTATAAAATAGAATATTACTCAGCCATCAGAAAGATGAAATGTTGCTATTTGCAGTGATGTGGATGGAGCTGGAAGGTATTATGCTAAATGAAATAAGTCAGTCAGAGAAAGACAAATATCATGTGATTTCATTCATATGTGGAATTTAAGAAATAAAAATGGATGAATCATATGGGAGGAGGAAAACAAAAGAGAGAGGGATACAAATCATAAGACACTTTTAAAGACAGAGAACAGGGGAGCCTGGGTGGCTCAGTTGGTTGAGTGTCTGACTCTTGATTTGGTTCAGGTCATGATCTCATGGTTTGTGAGATCAAGCCCCATTTCAGGCTCTGTGTGCTGACAGCGCAGAGCCTGCTTGTCCCCTCTCTCCCTCTCTCTCTGCCCCTCCCCTGCTTGTACTCTCTCTGTCTCTTTCTCTCAAAATAAAACTAAATAAACATTTAAAAAAGAGAGAGAGAACAAACTAAGGGTTGATGGCAGGAGGTGGGTGGAGGCTGGGCCAGATGGGAGATGAGTAGTAAAGAAGGCACTTGTGATGAGCACTAGGTGTTGTATGTATGTAAGTGATAAATCACTGAGTTCTACTCCTGAAACCAGTATTGCACTGTATATTAACATAACTAGAATTTAAAGAAAACTAGAAAAAAATGTAAAAAACCAATGTGCCCTTCATGAGGTAGGGTTTTCATTGTCTTTGCCTCCTGTTATATCCCTAGCACCATTTTGCACACAATACCTACCTCTAAGACATATTTTTGAATGAGTGAATAATTTTTTTATTTGAAAAAAATTTTTGTCTTCTCTCTTCATTCCTGAGACCTAGAAATTTTCTTTCTTGATTTTCAGCCAATGCATTTTATTAAAAACTAAAAATAATATTTAGGCTGACATTTCTAACGCTGAGGAGGTAGGGCTTCATGCCTCACTCCCATCCTGACAGGAAGTTGACCCTGTGTCTCCAGAATTTAGCCCTCAGCCATTAAGGTATTAATAAAGGTGGAGGGCTCTCTTATTTTACAGGATTTGTCCAATGGCTCGTTTCCCTTAGGTATGCAGGAAGGAGAAGTAAGGCACTTAGCAAGTTCAGCACTTACTAGTTATTTCTTTTAATTCTTACAAAGACCCTCAAATGTAGGCATTCATTATCCACACCTGAGAGCCTGGGGAAACTGATGTTCAAAGAGGGTCAGTAAGCTGCCCAAAGTCAACGAGGAAGTGGCTAACAGAGGATTTGGATATAGGATACTCAGTCTTTAATGCAGCAGCTCTTCCCACTAGCACCCACTGGCTAGGGTGGAGTCCAAATCTGGAAAACTCATCCCTCTCAACTTGGAGCACTCTTGGCCTTAAGCAAGAGTGGGCCATTGGATGCTTGGCAAAGGTAGATTTTGGAGGCCTCATCCTCCTGGGAAGGTCTAATGGCACCAACATTGTCATTGACCAGCCCAATCCAGTGTATCCTTCCTTGAGCTCCTCTACCTGGCCACCTCTCCCTTTAATAAAATCAGCCTGGGAGACCATTTCTTATAATCTCTGTTGTGAGTTCATTCTCCAAACCAGTGGTGCCTGGTTATGCAGCTTGGCCAAATGTGGTAACATTTCTGAACTTCATTTACCTGCTTGTATATAGGTACTCATAATTCCTCACGTTAATATACAATGTTTCAAGCACATTCTCATTCCCATGATTTTATTTTGTCTCTAGGAGTTTAAATTAATTTTTAAAACTTTACTTATTGAGCATTTATATACCAGGTTCAAATCTGTTTATATTCATGTTCCAGTTTATCTTTACAATGCCCCTGTGGGATCATTATTTCCATTTTAAGGACTAGGAAGCTCAGATTAAGTAATTCATCCAAAGCCCCATGTATCCACCAAGTGAAGGAGATTGTCTGAATCAAGAGTTGAAATACACAACTTCTATCATTTACTCTTTATTAGATTATAAAGTGTTCTTTCCACTTTTCAGGTGCCAAGAGATATGCCTAAAATTCACACATTAGCAGAATAAGGATTAGAACCAGCCTAAGGTTTAGCTTTATGGATGGAGTGTTTGTGACACAATCATGCAATCTTCTTCCAAATTCATAAAAATGTGGAAGCTCAGAAATGCTGTGCTGGTGACACCATAAAGCAAATCATGTGTGCATGAAGCCTTTAGGTAAAGTCCCCTCCCACCAAGGTCTGGAGGCTGCCCAAAGCCTTTCTTCAGGTGGTCCTCCCTCCCTGTCCACTGCTAAGTGAGTTTGTTGGCTCTGTGTCCATGCCCAGGCCTGGGATTTAGAGCCTGCGCTGCCCTCACACCCCTGGGGGCCCTCCCACAGTGGCCTGAGGCCCCACTGACCCTGCTCTCCCAGGAGACATTGCTCCCTGATGGCAAGGTGCCAGCTTTGGGTGGGGTGGGCTAAGCTAGGCTGGGGCAGGAGAGGAGCCAGTAAAGAAACAGTTTAGTTCTGTGCCCTGACCTTGGCAGAGAGACGTTCGGGGGAGTTTGAGTCTCAGTGACCAGCCCCAGCAGTTTTCAGGGATTTGAGATTCCTGATTCAGCCCCAAACAACTCCGTCAGTGCAGGATCTGCTGATGGTCTCCATTGCCAAAGAGCCAAAGGTGACCTAAGGTCTCCCATGGGGACCTCCTGGCCCCAAGCCTCCTTGGATGTACACACTGGGGCCCTCCACACAGGGACGTGTCCTCCAGGCAGTGAGCATCCTCAAGGAGGTCAACTGAGGCCGGAAGGTCAGCTCGGGGTAAAACAACACCAAACTCCCCAGAGTTGATGGTTCTGTTTTATCCTTCAAGTTTCCTCCTCTTTTCTTCCTTCAATTCCTTATCTCTTTTCTCTTCTCTCTCATCAAAGAGCTGGTACATTCTGGGTTCAAATACCAGTTCCACTTGTAATCAACCATGTGGCTGTCAGGATACTACTTAGCCTCTCCATGTCTCAGTTTTTTTTTTTTTTTAACCTATAAAGTAGGAATGATACAATCTTTGCAGCTTCTAAGAATCGGAAATAGAGTGTGCGAACTGCCAAATAAGTGGCAATAATGAGAATAATTTAGTATTGCTACTATACGGCATCGTTGGGAAACTAGCTAAAGAATTTTACTTTATCTCTAAGTATACCTACCAGGTGTGTCATTAGAGATCAAGACTTTAAGGAATAAGCCTTTGATCAGGGCTCAGGGGCTTTTAAGAAGAAAAATAATAGGTATTTATAGCTATAGGGAAATATTGTAGAGACCAATAAGGATCAATCACATATGTCATCTTCTGAATGTGACGAGCTCTCTGTTACTCTGGGTCTCTCTAGGTCCCTGGATACCTGTACCTTGACCTGTCACTGGACAAGATACACACACTCAAAGACCACTCCTCCTTGAACCCTTCAATCCTGAAGAGAGACAAGAAATAAATTATAAGTTCATTCCCCACGCTCAAGAGAGAGCAAGAAATCCAGCATGATGCTGGACAGGCTCAGGGTTTCTGTCAGCAGAAGATTCTGTTGGCTAATGAAGCCGACCATGGGCATGTTGGAGGTATACTAACTCCATGCGTGCAGTCTTGGGGAAGGCTGATGCCAACAGTTCCTTCTGAGTATTTTACTGACCCAGATTAGAGCCTATCCCATATTACACCAAGCCCTTTGTTCTCTAACCAACTGACTCTCTGTGTGTCACACACTAGGCACAGATAACCAGATCCTAAAACCAGGCAATCAGAAGGCTCGTTCTCCAAACTGGGCGACTTCACAAGGTCAGGGCAGCGGGCGCTAAAGCGTCACATGCAGGAGGCAACAAAGAGACTGCATGTGATAAATGTTCAAGGCTAATTACTTGAGATTGAAAATGTGGGAATAGAGGTGAATAAAAGAGAAAGAGAAAGAAAACCTCTTATCTGAAATTGAAATCCTTCCCCTGAAGGAGCACACATCTGGAATTCATTCTTGCAGCAGGCAGCCACAGACTAGCTCTCTACCAGGACCCTGCCCAGCCACCGTGTGACGATGACTGAACACAGGCTGTGCTTTGCGAGGGGCTGATAGAATGTTTCTCTGATAAATATTCCTGCCAAAGTTAGTTTTCGGGCCATGGTTCATAAATATACAGTATTCCAGCAAAAAAGTACAGAATGTCCTCCTGGGGCTGACAAGCAAATAGTTTCATAAATAACCCTCTTGACACGTGTAAGATGTTAACATTCTTGAGGTTTGGGGCAGGGGCAGATGTGGATTTAATTGCTTGATTCAGCCTGGAGCCACACTGGACTTGGATGTTACCTCCTGGGGGCCAGTGGAAAGGTTTTTTTTGGCTCGAGATAGCTCGCGTTGCCTGTCAGCACTGAGGACACAGGCCTTTCCTCAGGGGATTCTGGGCCAGGGCCAAGTGCTGCACAGGTGAGTCTGACCAGATCTGTATACAAGGGGATTCACACTAGGGCATCAAGGAAAATACATTCCCTTACAGGGAAGGGCTCAGCTGAGTCACAATATTGACTGTTTAGGAGGCACTGAGTGCCCAACCCCGAGCAATGTTGACATGGAAGGGGAAGAACGTTCCAGAGAAGCCTCTTATTTTGATACTTTTTCTTTTTTCTTTTTTTTTTTGGTATAAAAACCAGCAAAGTTTGGACAGCTTCTAGAGTGGGCCAGATCCAGCACTGAGTCTAGCAGGGTTTTCATATGAGCAGCATGATTGGATCTTTAGGTAATTAGTGGGGCAGAGTAAAATTTGTTAAAAATGGGCATTATACTGACCTCATCACACTTCTAGGATTCCCATCTCTGAGGTCCACTGAAGTCTAACCTATTCACACAGAGTATTATCCAGGTTGAAAGAATGAGGACATTACACTCCTAAGCATCTGGATCATTTCTGGGGCACCTTGAAGCTTTCCAGGCCCTTCCACAACCACCACTATAATTGAGTAGCCCCGTGAGATACATTGGGCAGGTGGTGTCCTTCCTATGTTACAGATGGGAATGCAGAAGCCAGGTGAGAGGAAGGTAACTACATGGCGATCCCAGAGACTAAATGACAGAACAAGGATTCTCATCTGGGACCTTGGCCTCTTGGGGTTATGTCAATGAGTGGCTTGGTTTCTCAGGCATGTTAGACAAGCAGGGAGCAGGAGGGGGTGGAAATGAGCTCTAGAACAGGAAGATTTTGATGGTGAGCAATGAGAGGAAGGCTCTGAGCATGCCAGGGACTCTGTTCTGATGAGACACCTTAAGCAGGTATCAGGAAGAAAGCGAGCCACACCAGCAGCCCCACACTCCCTCCCTGTGGCTGGAGCCAGTGGCAGACACATCACCTTAATGTTCTGAGGTGTGAGAAGGGGCCTTGTAGGTCTCAATGGCAGCGTATCAACAGACTGCATGGCGGCCTGTTTCTGAAGACGGTTCTGAATTCGCCTGTGAAGACAGGAGCTTTAACAAATTGTTAAAAACAGGGTAAGAATTCTCTCCATCCTCTTTTCTCCTAGGTATATTGTATTTCTGTGCATTCACTAAGAGGGCTAAATCAGTTAGCAGTGGATAGCAAGATAAAGATACTAGTAAGAATTGCTGTCCTCTGACAGCTGAGTCCAGTACCTGGGTTCAGCACTTGATATTTGCACCCAGTTTATCAAATGGGCTGAACTCGGGGTGGGGGACACCGACAGGAAGTGGATTTCTTTTCTCCTCCAGATGCTGTGCTCCTGACTGCGCTGCAGACCTCCTGTGAGCCCTGGTGGCGTCCTGGACAGATCTATCCCCTCTATTCTAATCAGCTTAGGTTATAAAAACAGGTACTGCTCTGGTTATTCACACTCAACTCAGGTAGTAAATGGCCCTCTTGAGGCTATACGAAAACTTTAATTTCCCCTCTCTTTCAGAGTGCCTGTACCCCGAACTCAGGCTAGAGGGATGTGCAGTGGGGATGGGGGTGGTCTCTTCTTTTATTTGTACTTAACGTTCTTTCCTGTCCCTGTGGCGGGCTGGCTTCTTCAGAGATGGGGAGTGGGGATAAAGGAAAAAGGAGCCTCATATGGGACTGAATTGGCCATCAGTGCCCTGTTTGACAGGTGTGCACCTGGTGGCTCTCATGGGTATACTTGTAAATTCTCAGAGGTCCAGATAGAACACTCAAGCTGACTTCTTGTAACATTCTTAGCTCTTGCCCTGTTGTCTGCTCAATAGATTTTTCTACTGGGGACCCATCGTGAGGGCTTAGGCTCCACTAGCTTCTGCAGCATCCCCATGGCCCCTGGGAAACTTCTGCGTTCTTGCCTTGCCAGATGGGTGGGCTTGGCTTTTCCCTACCAGGTCCTATATCCTGGCCCTACTGTGGCATGTGGCTCCACCCACCCTCTTGTCTTTTGTAATGACCAGCCTCTGTGGTCACGGATGCCGCCGAAGTCATATCTTCGTATCCCAACAGCCCTCTCACTGCTTTTGGCCTTCGTCCCATGACAACACTCAATCCTGTAATTCTGCACCTTTGTGAAGACTGGGTCAGGTGTGAGATGCTTGCTTTCACTTCTTCCAGGCATTCCCAATCTCTGTGAATATTTCTTTTGACTACACACCCCTCCTTCAACACCTTTGTCTTGCGAAGGGACACTCCTCTGTCCTTATCCCTGAGCTGGGGAGGGGACATGCCACAAGATGCCTTTCTAGACTCTTCCAACACCTTTTGAACCTCCAGTCTTCTCTTTCATTGCTTGTCAATCAGTTATTTTTGCTGTACGGCTTCTGCTACTCTATTTGTTATTGAGTCTGCCCCAGAGAACTAACACCTCTGGTTAGCATATAGGGGCACTTACCTTTTATTGTACCGAGTGTGAGAGCTTTAAGTGAATTTTAGAGACAATAGGAATTTAAATTTAACATCCTATTTAAGTACCTAAACTTGACAATAACCCATGCCCTGTCACTCTAATTATCCCCATTTTAAAGATGAAGACACTGAGACCCAAGGAGTTCAGTGACATGCCAAACAACACTCAGTGAAGCACCAGGAGAGTCTGGGTTGGGTCTCACTCTGATCTAAGCCCAAAGCCAGTGCTCTTAACATGGGACATGAAGATAGCAAGAAATCCATTAGCCCCAAAGTCTGCAGATCTAGCGAAAGATAAAGAAGAAGTGGGAAGGAGAAATTCTCAAGTCTGTGTCCTGTTAGTATTTGGTTTCTTTCAAATAACTGTCATTTGTTAGCCTAAACACGATACCTGAAAGGCTTGATTTTGGTTGTCTATATGTGATGGTGGGGCAGAGCAGCTCAGTTAATTTGCATATCGTGAAAACTCAATCAACGCTGGCCCTAACTGACAAGCACAAATGGCTCCGGCAAAGGTGAGGAAGCCAAGTGCCAGGAACAATGCCATTAGAGTTGACAACAGAAGTATGATTAAAGAACGAGCTAACCAGGTTTCCCTGTGTGATGTCGGTCCTCTTACCGATCTGCGGGTAGTTGGATGAATAATTATACTCTACCTGAAACACAGATTTTCCCTTTCAAAGTGCATTCACATTTGTGATTTTTTAACATGTCCCCTGCAATCAGGCAGTCGGAGCAAGGACGGCATGAACGCCCCGTTTATATGTAAGAAAACTGAGACCTGAGAATCCTGGAATTCCCCCAAGGGTAAGGACTGGAGATCCCATCTCCTCCCTTCCTCTGAGTTATTCGCTCAAGCGAGACTCTTCAACAGTATATTCAAAGAGGCCTCAAGGAAAGCAGATTCCCTGGCTGCTCGCTGAGTTCCTGCTGAGCTGCTTTTGTGGGCACAGGGGAGAGCCCTTTCCACTGGCCTGAATCTACCTTTTGTTCACTCTCCCTGTCTGCACTATCGCTGTATATATTCAATTCCAAGCACTTTTTTCTTTTTTAGGAGAAAGCAGAAGACAGATCAAGGGGCTGACAGCACAGGGACAAGCTTGGTCCTGTGCTGTCTATCTCTAGGGGGTGCACAGGCACTGCTTCCCACATTCCCTTCCCCTCGGTCCACAGGAAGAACCAGGAGGAACAATAATCTCAGTAGTAACTCCTCTTTGTTGAGCTCTGACTATGTGTTAGGTATGGTGCTAAGTGTTTTACATGCATTGTTTTCCTTACTCCCTTCAACTACTGGAGAAAGAGGGACTTCAGGTCCATAGCTTCCTCTCTAAAACCCTGGAAGCCAGGTGGGTTTCAGAATTCAGAATGCTTTAGTTGTTATAAAGGTAACATGGTTCACCTGCTATATGTTATCCAGCACCCTCAGCAAATTCTGTAGCAGCATCTTGTTATCAAACATTCATATTTCTGTGATGAAATGGAGAAACAGTCACAAAAGAGGGATAACATAAAGGCTGTAAATAGCCCTATGTCAATATAGATCAGCTTTGGCTACCATGTCAATGTGTGCCGAACTTGGTGAAGAAACTGGTGTTTTTCAGAGCTCTTTGGATTGTAGAATTGCAGATGAGGAATGGGTGGTCTGTATTATTATGCTCATTTTACAGATGTAGATATGGAAGTTCAGATAGTTTCCATGACTTGTCCAAACCACAGGGCTGCTGAGTGGCAGAGCTTGAATACAAACCCAGGCCTCCTAATTCTAGTACCTGCTCTATCAACCACGAGGCTTCAATAGTACATTTGTCCTTCAAAGGATCAGACATGATATTTGCATTAACAAGCAGATGTAGTTTTCATTCTTTGAGGGCCGGGGCAGGAGAACCTTTGGAATCTCTCAATCCAGTTTTAAGAATACATATAGTCTGCCACGGATGGGCAGTCTGCTCTACTGAATATTGGCCCATGAACCAGTAATGTTGGTATCACCTGGGAGCTTATAAGAAATACAGGATTTCAGGGGTGCCTGGGTGGCTCAGTCGGTTAAGCATCCTACTTCAGCTCAGGTCATGATCTCACGGTTCGTGGGTTTGAGCCCCACATCAGGCTCTGTGCTGACAGCCAGCTCAGAGCCTGGAGTCTGTTTCCAATTCTGTGTCTCCCTCTCTCTCTCTGACCCTCCCCTGATCACACTGTCTCTCTCTCTCTTTCAGAAATAAATAAAACATTAAAAAGAAAAGAAAAGAAAGAAATACAGGATTTCAGAGGTGCCTTGGATGGCTTAGTCAGTTGAGCATCCAACTCTTGATTTTGGCTCAGGTCACGATCTCAGGGTCATGAGGTCAGGCTCTGTGCTGCTCACAGAGACTACATAAGGTTATCTCTCTTCCTCTTTCTCTCTCTGTCCCTCCCTCCTTCCCTCTCTCTCTTTTTTTCTCTCTAAGAAGAAAGAAAGAAGAAATGCAGGATCTCAGGTCTCACCCAAGACCTCTGAATCAGAAATGCATGTTAACAAGCTCCTTGAGTAGTTTACTGGCACAGCCCAGTTTGAGCAGCTGTGGCCTGAAGCACTTTTCTTGCCTAATCTCATTTAACCCTCACTCTGTGAGGTAGGCATTGTTGTCATCCATCTTAGACAGCTAAGAAAAGTGAGGTCCAGAGAGATTAAATAACTTGCCCAAGGTCATACGACTGGTAGGTTCCAGACATGAGCAGGGTTTGGCGTGACTCCAGGGTTCAGTTCATCATTACACTGTCCTTTCCTTTGCTGACAGGAAATGAAACCTGAGATACTCTCAGGGGCATTGGATGGGCCTGCTCCTCCTGATTGGTAAGGGGAGAGATGAAACCCAACTGCAAACTGGTGGTTGCAAAGGAGCCTTAACATCCACCATCTCTCATCTTCAGCTCCTCTGTCGGACTATAGCAGCCAGCAGAGCTGTTACACCTGTTCTCATTCTCCTCCTCCTAGACACATAGCATAATTTCACTGCCTTTTTTCACTGGAACACAGGCAGGTCATATGCCTTGCATTGGCCAGTGGGATGTGAGTTGAAGCGCTTGCATTATCTCCGGCCGATGCATTTAATTCTCAGGGCCAGACAGAGAAGCACCCCCTGATTCCTAGCATAGTGGTTCTGAACCGTACCCAGTGATGAAAGCTCAGTCAACCTGGAACCCTCAGCTTTTACAAGGAGCAGAGCCCTCACTAAGCACACACTTGACAGATAATGCAAGTGAGAAACAACCTTGGTGTGGTTAAGCCTCTGAGGTCTGGGGAGTTGTTTGTTACCCTGGCATAACCTAGCCTATCCTCGCCGACTCTCTGACTCATCTTCCTTTGCTCCAGAGGGACTGATTTACACTGCAGGAATGCCAGCCAGCAGCTCTGTGGGTGGGAAAAATGTACCTGCTTTTATGTACCCAAGCTAATAGCCGCTTTCTCTCTACTGCCTGTGAGAGTTTGTCTCTTTCTCCTCCTTTCTTCTTTGGTGCCAAATTTATTTTTGATTTGTTTTCCTTGTTGAACCTCTACAACTCCTTATTTTCCAAGGCTATTTTTAGTGGCTCTATTCTACCCTGAAGGAAATAGTTCACATCTTGGTGCCCAGGGCTTTTTTAGCTTCTTTTAATGGGAGAGGATAGCACATATCAACAATTCTTTTAGTCACCAAGTCATTTCCCCAAGAGGCTTAGAGAAGAACAAAATGTCTCCATCAAATGAGTTTTGGATGTTAGTCTCCAACCTCCTTATTGTGCCTGATCCTTCCGGGTGCGAACAAGACTTCAACTTTCCATTGTTTCTTTCCTTTTGGGGATTAAAGCCTGTGTTCCTTCAACCTGGTGATTTTCCTGGCCTACTGAATTGGTCTTTGGGAGTGGGGCTCAAAAATCTATGTCTTTTACAAGCTCTTTGAGTGATTTTCTATAGAGAATTTGATGACAAGTGTTTGGGAAGTCTTGGGTTGGCTATGTATCCTACATACTGAGCCACATATATTTGTTGTAACTGATCCCTCCCTGTTCATCAAGAAGTCATCATTGATAAAAAATCTAATTGAAAACAACATTCCCCGTGGATATTTATAGCAATTTATTCATAATTGCCAAACTTGGCAACAACCAAGATGTCTTTCACTAGGTGAATGAATCTGTAAACTGTGTTATATCCAGATGATGGAATGTTATTCAGTGCTAGAAAGAAGTGAGCTACAAACCATGGAAAGACATGAGAGCCTTAAATGCATTACTAAGTGAAAGAAGTCAACATGAAAAGGCTATATTCTGTATGATTCCAAGTATATGAGATTTTGAAAAAGGCAAAACTATGGAGACTGTAAAAGGGTCAGTGTATTCTAGGGTTTTGGGGGAAGGAAGGGGCAAATAGGCAGAACACAAAGAAATTTTTAAGCACTGAAACTATTCTTCATGGTAGTATAATGGTGGATGCATGTCAGTATATGTGTCAAACCCCATAGAATGTAAACCATAGACTTTAGTGGTAATGACGTGTCCATATAGGTTCATGGGCTATAATGAACGTACCACTCTGGTGGGAGATGTTTATAGTGGGGATGATTGTGCATGTGGGGTCTATTGGAGCTTTCTGTACTTTACTCAATTTTGCCATGAACTTAAAACTGCTCTAAAAAAATCAAGTCTACTGAAATGACAACAACAACATTCTCTGCCATGCTTCTGGAGGAGATTATGCCTTCTTAGGAGTAAGGCTGAGGGGTGAAGCTGAACACTCCAGTTCTTTTATGGATTTGCTATTTGCCATTCAATGTCCTCCATCTTACCAGGAAGGCCAGTCAAGACAAAAAGATATGTCAGAGAGTAGGAAGTGTTTAGGCATGGACTGGAATAACTAGGATGAGCAAGGCCCTATTTGGGGGCAGGTTGTGACCCATTTCTTGTCCAGCAATCTGCAGTCAGACTGTTCCACTCTGTCATCTCAAGAGGATGTCAGCAAAGTGATGGCTTTGTGTTTTTTCTATTTGTTCTATGGGGGGCAGGAAGGAAATGAGGGGTAATCGGGCCAAAGGGCAGCATTGTACCACAGAAGCATCTGGAGAGGTGCAAACAGACCACGGGCAAGGAGTCAAGAAGTATACGGAATTCAGAAGGTAGGAAATCAGAAGCCAGGCAAGTAGACTGAATAACAGATGGGAGGCAGGAAGCATCTGTCCAGTGAGAAAGCCTCTTATCAATTTTCCTTTACAGCAGGAGCCTGTACTGTGAAATGAGCCACTGGAGTCCAGTGGTGGCCATGATGGTGAAGAACACGTGGGGTAACCTCCCACTAGGGTGAGGGAGGTGCTCAGAGTCAAGGATGCTACCGGCTCACGACTGCAACATGTGAGTGAGTTAACCAGCTTTCACAATGTCCTCAGGGAGTCAGCTGCCAAACTGAGGCTCTACTGTGCCTGGGAAGGAGAAGAAAATGGTTAAAAGACAGGAAACAAAAGTGTCTCCATCGGGCCACAACACTGTCTTGCACTTATTACTTGCAAGAAACCCTTTCGCCTAAGTCCCAGTTCTCTTTAAATTTACCAGTCGAAACCTTTGCGTTTGGGGAGCTGGGTGGCTCAGTTGGTTAAGTCTGCCTTTGGCTCAGATCATGATCTCACGGTTTGTGGGTTCAAGCCCTGCATGGGGCCTGTCTGTGCAGAAACCTCTTGAGATCCTTTGTCCCCTCATCTCTGCTCCTTCCCTACTCATGCTTTTTCTTTCTCTCAAAAATAAATAAATAAAAATTTAAAAAAACCAAACACCTTTGCCTTTGATACAGCCTGGGAATATTTTAAGAAAGTATCTGTTGATACTTTAAATAAAAACAAAAGGATCAGCCTAGTTCGTGAATAGCTGTGAAACAATATTCGAGAACCTAGCTTACATTTCATGCAGGAAGCTGAAATCTCCTGGTCTTGTGTTTAGACCGTAGTAACACACTAATGGTAATACTAGGAGTTGTCGTAATCATAGTAAGTAACAATAACAATAATAATATGTTAATAACTGCTGAACCTCTTGGCTATGGTTAGAGACGTGTTGCTGGGCAGATCTGGCCTGGGGCAAAGTTTCTGGGCTTTCCAGGGGTTTTCCAGTTTTCCTCTGTAAACCCACCTTCAGCCCAGGATGTGGTATAATTGACACTACAGTGTAAACAAATGTGAACATCAATGGGATGCCTGTTTTAGGGAGGTGCTCTCTAAATCCTATTTTAATGGTGGAATGAAAGGTAAAGCTGCTGATGCTGGACTTAGAAGTGGGAGAAGAGGTGGAATGAGGGGTGGTATTAGGAGGGTGCAGACTGCGTGATGTTGAGGCTTATTAGTGGCTCTTCCGCAGCCCTTAAAATCATACTTCAACAAGTGAAAAGCTTTGCAAGCTGTAAAGGACTATTAGATGCCAAAACAAATTACTTTTCTTATTACAGGTGTCCAGGAGCAGATGCTGATGCCAGGGGAAGAGCAGAGGGAGCTGGAGGAGTGAAGGCCGAGAGGTGAGTTATTAACAATTTCCGAGTACATGAAGTGCTACAGAGCAAAAGTGGAGACACAGCTGTTCTCCACAGCCACCAAAGCCAGTAAAATTAGCAATGAATGACAGCAGGAGGAGGGAGTTAAAAAAGATATGGAAAGATATTAAGTACCGGAGGGGGTGGGAAATAGTATCCATTCACGCAGTCATTCAGCAAACGTTTACTGAGCACCTACCAGGCAGCAGGCACTGTGCTAGGTGTTGGGAGTATGGAGATAAAAGTCAAAGTCTCTGCCCTCAGGTGGTTCACAGAATCACATCAGCCCAGTCGCCACCTCTGCAGATATGTGCCTTCCTCCTTGTAAATGCCTTGTAGATATTCATCACATGAATGGTTGAAATAGGATTGAACCAGTAAGAAAGACGAAGAAGTCATCAGGTATCACAGATCCTTTCCTCTAGCCTGGGGTTGATGTATGTCTTTCCGGAGACAGGAAGGTAGCTGACGGAGATCTATGTTCAAATGAAGATGCCACTTATAATTAGGTTTGATTCCCAGAAGTGCTGTTTTGGGAGAAAGTTGTCCAGTATTTGAGGAAGGCCAAGTTTCACAAGTTAGACCTCAAACTTCACCAACCCTCCGAGTCAAGTTCACTGGCCAAGTGTTTATATTTAATTGGATGTTGTCACCAGTCATCTGCTCCAAGAATGCAGAACACTACTTTCAAAGCAGATACCTTTTTTGGAGCTACACATTCCAAACTTGATGACTGGAGTCAAAACAGCGCCTGGCAGTGTGACTGACAACCTCACATCACTCACCTCAGAAAGAACTGGAAGGCTTCCATCTCCCTGCTCGCCTCTGCCACGAAGCACCTCACACACCATGTGCATCTGGCTGGCTGTCCACTAGGCAGAGGTGGCAGTGTGTGGTCTGAGTGAATCCCAGCCTTCTCTTTTCTGTGCATGCAAAGCTGTCCCCAATTCCCTTGAAGCTCCCTGGACAACGCCTACACAAAGGCCTTTCCACCCGCTGGAGCTTCTTCCTGTTGCTGTGCCTTGCTTTTTTTCTTCACAGCTCGATAAACCCTTCTCATCTCATATTTATCAAATGCAATCACAAAGGGACCACTTAATTAACAGGCTGCCATTGTGTGGAAGATGATTTGGAAGCTTACAGCCATTTAAGAAACCTCACACTGTTCCAGACGACAAAAACAGTAGGATGCACCATCTGGGAGGAAGCTTCCGCTGAAACAGACGCCAGTGTTTCCATGATTAAGAACCTAATATTATAACATCATAGTATGCTGTGCCATTTGGTTAGCAGAGGCAGCCTTGCGAGTGAGTGTTCTCAGGTCTCGTCTGCTTAGATGCAGCCAAATCATTCAGTATCAAAATATTTGCTCTGGCAAGGGGCCCCGGTTTATACTGCTTTTGTATCTATTCCCCCATCGAGCCTATGCAGGGTGGACACATTGAAAGAGCTTAATTAAAACTTGCCAAGGTATTTGTTGGCTCTGACTACGGGTAGGGTAAGGGTGTGGTCACTATGGGTTGTGAAGGCAACTGAAGGTGAATTCACAGTTCCAAGGGGGATGGAAAAATTAACATGATGTAAATATTGCCTGCAAAAACTGAAAAAGCTTACCTGGTTCCCCTAAAATATAACTGCTACTCTTCTATTTATATGAAAAAGCCCAGCCATTCCTTATGGAAAATTTAGAAAACACAGTCAAGCAAAAATTTAAAAATAAAAATTACCCATAACCCCCAGAGAAAGCAATCTTTTTGTATATTTCCGCCCAGTCTCTCCCCCTCCCCCTTGCATTTTCTGCATTATATTCTGTGTAGGGTAGTTCCTACATTACTTCTTAGGCCATTCTTAGTCTCATGTATACATTGCTGGTGACTTCTTGCCCCCTAGTAAAAGTCTCTTTACTTCCTCTCTGGCTATCCAAATTCTACTTTGCACGAACTTCTGGCCCAACCTTCTGGGAGGCTAATCTCATCCCCATTAGAAAGAGCATGGGATTATAGAGTCTGTCACTTGGATCTTGGTTTGTTCCACTGAACAAGCTGTGGACATGGGCAAATCACCTACCTTCTCAGGTGTCTTCTTATGATAATGGAAATGAGAAACTTGCAGAGTTATGGTCAGAGTCAAATGAGGTGAGGTGTGTAAAAAGCAAGGTCAGAAAAAGGGAGTCTGTTTCTACCCTGGATCTTTGTGTACTCAGAGCACCTGGAGTGTCCTGATCCCAATTTTGCCCATTCTAGATACTTCAACACCTTCTGTTGTTTCTAGGATACAATCGGATATATATCCAGTCCGTGTGGTGGTCTAATGACCTGCTGACCAGCCTTATTTCCCCTCATCCTCCATCCCAGTCACCTGACTTTCCCCAGAGGGGTTTGCACGCACTGGCCCCCCTGCCTGTGCCATCTTCCCTCCCATCTCTGCCTCGTCATCTACATCCCATCTTTCACAGCCAGGCTCACTTGTCACGTTGTTAACGATTCTTGCCCAGGCTCTCCAGAGCAGAGCAATCTTCTGCTGCCTTCTCATAGGGTCACATACCTATGCCTCAGTCCTTTTTATTTATTTCTTTGGGTCTTTTTAAAAAAACAATATTTTCCCTTCCAGAATTAGTCTTCATGAGAGTGGGCATCATGTCTGTTTTTGTTCTCCAGTGGATTGCTAGTGCCCATCACAGAACCTGACATGTAGTTGCTCTGTGTATATCATTGAAGGATTAAGCAATTCTGTTTTTCCAGTTGCTGGCACCAATGAGTGGCCGCCTCTTAAGGACCAGGGCTATGTCTCTTGTTCCCGTGGGGCTGAAAGCGGGCCACTTCATCCCACTCTGGGATGAAAAGATGCTGCATTAGCCTTGGACTTGTGAGCATCTCCTTAACCTTTCAAGAGAGTCTATAACAGAGCCTAGATGAGGTTCTGTGCCATGCATGCCACTTCCCAAACTGTTCCTCTTTCTCTCTCCCTCTCCTTTTCCTTTCAACAGAAAATCTATCAACCAGGTCCAGTTTAACCACCTCCTCCACCATGAAGACTTCCTTGGTGTTCCTTTCTCACCAACATGGTATCCGTCCTGCCCTCTTTGGTACAAACAGAACTGATTTCACTCTGTTCTTTGTGAATGCAGCTGGTGGTGTGCTGAGTTGTTAGCTGGTCAGCGCTCTGGCTAAGCCCCAAGTCTTTAACTTGCTCCTCTCCCAGACCTGGCTCCCACGTCCTGTTCCTCACCTGTTCCCCACCTCTCTTCCTTTCTCCTTTGCCTGCACTGTTGCAGGTATATGTAATGTTCTTCAGTTCTTCAAACCTACCATGATTTCATACTTCTGGGCTTAGGCATGATCTGTTCTCAGGCTGAAATATTCTTCCCTCCCCCTCTCGAAATGCCTAATTTCTAATTATCCCCCCACCTTGGCACCAAGGCTGCTTCCATCAGGAAGCCTTCCTTGATTGCCCGGGTAATGGCCTCTGCTCCCTCTCCATACTGTGTCCCTTGAGCACTTCTCCCTCCTCCTTTCCCCATCTTCCCCACAGAGTATGTGCTCCATGAAGGCACACAGACCAGTCAGGTTTACTTTGCTTACCTAGTACTTACTAGGTGCTTAATAATTGTCTGGTGGATGAACGAATTAAATCTGCCTTAAGTCACCTTTGTAACCTTCATTCTGCCCCCTCACCACTGTTCTCTGCACAGAGTAGGACCGAGATATGTTTGGGGGGCACGGAGGATGGGGGATGGAACGGAGGTCCCCTGGGTCTGGAGCTCATTCCATGCCAGCAGGGACCATTCTCACCCATCTCTGTGTCACCAGCACAGACCTGGGCATGGAGCAGGGGTCCTACATTGTCAAATTACAACTGTATTGAGTATATTGAGAGACTTGGCTGTACCAGCTGTTATCACTTCTGGCAAGTCCCTTTCCCTCTCCAGCCCTAGTTTCCGGATATGCAAAACAGGATTTTGAGCGTTAACTGAGTTAACATCCATAGAGAGTTAGAACATAGAGCAGAGCACCCAGTGTGAGCCACTTGCCACGCAGAGTTCTTTATCCTGACTGGGGCTGGCTCTGACCCTGAGCGGTGGCACCCAGGCCTGGCGGTCGCCAGGGGCCTTGGGAGCTGGTGTGGCCCTGCGGAACTCCTGGGCTCCCCTCCCCTCCCACCCCATGCTCCGGGTCCTGGCCGTTTTGCTTTCGAGACACACCTGGCGGCTGCCCCGCGCACCCTGGGCACCGCTGCCTCTGGCCGCCACTCCCGCGCTGCGCGGCCCCCACTCCTGGAAGTTTCCGCGGCCAGCGGTGAGTCACCGCCCTTTTTTTAGCAGCCGCGTTGGATGTGCAGCGTCACACCGTGGCTCCTGAGAGCCTGGGCCGCTGCCGCCGGCGACGTCAATGCAGAGGAGCCCAGCGCGCACCGANGAGCTGCCTGGCTACTCTGGAGCTTTCTGGGGACGCTCACCTCTGGCGGGGCGCCCTGCCACAATTGGTCTGCGTGACTCTGGGGCCTTGGAACTGGGGAAGGGTGGGCTGTGGTGATGAATCGGGGGGAGGGGGGAGCCCCAGGAGGCAGCCATCCGTGCCTCTGTCCGTTAACAGTCCATCCAGTCACCTGCCCAACTACAGCCCATCCATCCAGGCGTTCGTTCACACCCTAAGTCATTTAAGACCCTTCCTCCCATCCATCCATTCATCGATCCATCCACCCACTCACCCACCCATCCATCCATCCACCCATCGCTCATCCACCAGCGTACTCCTCCACTAACCACCAGCATTCCCGTCCATCCATTTACTTACAGCTATGTCACTTAAGAACCTCTCTTTCTCCCATCCATTCATCCAACCATCCACTCGCCCATACCATCATTCATCTACCTTTCTGCCCCTCCACTCTACAGCCTCCTTTCCCATCCAGCCATTTGACATACTGAGTCACTTAAGGTCCTCCTTCCCCAGATCCACTCATCAGTAATACACTCATATTTACCTCCCACCTATTTGTCTCTGTCCATCTTTCCATCCACCTATTCATCTACTTACTCATTCATCCAAATTAGCATCCATTATGCTGGGTGCTGATGACACAAAGACCATTAGGGCAGTATCTCCACTCCTATGGAACTCAGAATCAGCATGGTTTAATGTGTCCTAGGAAAAAAAAGATTTGCCCTTATTCCTCTCCAAATTAAAGAACTATATGTAACAGAGTGCTATTACAATAGGATAATAATAGTAATAGTAGTGGTAATAGTAATATTAGCAGCTGCTAACATTAACTGAGCACAATTTGCCAAGCAGTGTTCTAAGCTTTCCACATGCAATATCTCACTGGATCCTCGCAGCAACCTAGGAGGCAGGGACTATTATGATGCCTCATTTTCAGATCAAAGAAACTAAGACTCACAGAAGTTAAGAAACTTCTGCTCCATAGCTATTAAATGACCAAACAGGATAAGAGATCAGACTCTGACTTTGAAACCAGGGCTTCTAGTTGCTTTACTGGTGTTTGTTACCTAAGAGAGGCAACACATTAAAAGGATGTAAGTCATACCAACTATACCACCTCTCTGAGCCTGTTTACTTTTCTGTAAAAATAGGGACAGAGATCACGTATACTCAGAGATAATGCATATTTTCAGTCTAGCATCCATTTGCAAGGACTAATGTGACTGATGGACTTATTGCTGACCAATATTAGAGAATCAGAGTGGGGTGCAGAGCAAATGAGACATATCTATTACTATCATCCATGTTCATTACGGAGCAATTAAGAGTAATAAACAAATCCTCTTGTGATTCTATTATCTAGAAATAACAGCTGCTAACATTTGGTTTATGTTCTTTAAAATGTTTACTACCCATGTTTATGGATTATACACATTTGAAAAAATATAGTACACCATGGACATCTTTACACAAGTGCTTCACTGCTATTTTTGCCCCCAGTTGCTGTCCACAGAGTGTTCTTTTGAAAAGTATTAATCAATAACAAATATTAATCTTCTTGAAAATCATAAAGTTCTCCTCCACCACCACCACCACTATTACCAGGATAAGATCCAGATTCCTTAATGTGACTATTAGTCCCCTCATGATCTATCTTTCTTTGCTGACCTTTCCAGCCTCACCTCTGCCATCTTCCCTGCTCTCTTTGCCTTTAACACATGGAACAACTACCAATTCCCAGTTAACCCTCTCCAAAAAGTGGTGATAATCCATGTTAGAACTGATGGTGGCTCAAACCAGGGTACCAGTAGTAGGGGTGGAGAGAAGCGAATTTAGGTGGGAGATAGGATTGACTTATTAAATGGATGTAAGGCTGAGAGAAAAGAAAAAGTCAAGGATGATGTCACATTTTTGGCTGGCCCTGTGGGGCAGATGATGGTTTATCAGCAAGACAGACGTATCTTGGTGTGCAAGAGGTTTGGACCTGGGGAGTCTGAGGGGTGTGATGGCCAGAATAATGACTGTCCCAAAGGTGTCCACAGCCTAACTTCCAGGACCTGTGACTATGTTACAATATGTGGCAAAGAGACTTTGGAGACATGAGTAATTTAAGAATTTGGAGATGGGGAGATTATCCCGGATTATCTGGGTAGACCAATGCAACCACAAGGGTGCTCAAAAGAGGGAGTTAGGAGAGTCAGAGCCAGAGTAGGAAATGTGACCACAGAAGCTGAAGTTGGAGTGGTGCTGGGCCATGAGCCAAGGAAGCCAGGCAGGTTTCAAAGCTGAAATGGACAAGAAAATGGATTCTTCCCTGAAGCCTCCAAAAGGGACATCTGATGCCACCCTGCCACCATCTTGATTTTAGCCCGCTGAGATTGATTTTGGATAATAGGCTTGTGGTGTTTTAAGCTATGATGTTTGTGGAAATAGGAAACTAATGCAAGAGGCTGGGATATGCAGCTGGGAATGTGCAAGAGAGAACATCCAGGACGCAGACATGGACCGGATGGAGAGTCACTGGCACAGGGACTGGATGATCCCATTGGATGTCCTAGCCAGGAAGTGTGGAGTGTGAGAGAACAGCCTGGAGAGGGCTCAATACAGGAGAAATCTTTGAAGGAACACGAGAAGGTGGATCTAGAGAAATACAAGGAAATCTAGTGGTGGGAAATCCAAAGATAGAGTTTCAAAAAGGAAAGTGTCTCTGTCAACCCCACAGAGTGATCCAGAAGGTGACTGAAGGTGCCTGTTGGGTTTGATGGTCAAAAGCATATATGGTTTTGGTGAGAGCAGTTTCAGAGGCTGAGCAGGATTGAACCAGCCTGTTTGGAGGGAGAAAGAAGTGAGGGGCTGGAAACACATGGAAGACTATTTTCTTAGATCATTGGCTTTGATGGGGGAAGAGATAAGACAGTAGTTGAAAAGGATGGGGGAGGGTTAAGGGAGGAGTTTTTTTTTTTTTTTAACCTGAGAGAGACATGAATATGTTTAGTTGTTCCTGAGAAGGAGCCAGCTGGGAGGCTGGAGGATGGTCAAAGATGATGGATGGAGGGAGAGTTTAGGATATCAGGTCTCTTAGGAGGCATGTGTTGGTGGTGGGATTCAGAGCACCAGTGGGGATCAGCCTTGGATCGGAGGAAGATGATCTTTCCACCACGCATAATGGGAAGAATGTAGAGACAGGTGTGTAAGTAGGAATGGGTGTGGGGAACAACTATGAACCTACCAGTTAAAGTGTTTAGACATTTTAGGACAATTTCCTTCTGACTTGCTATAGTAAAATGTCACTGAAATCTCACTACTTGGATCAAGAAAATAGAATTTAGAGAGAACAAAGAGACTGGGCTAGTGATCAGTGGATCAGCAAAGAAACCAGAGCCAGAGCTGGACAAAAAAAAATTTTTTTTTATCTTAAGAATCATAACAACATAAAATACAGGAATTGCCATACTGGGACAGTCCCATGGTCCACGCAGGCTGACACTCTGCTGCCAAAAGAGGTCCCATGGGATGGGCACCCAGAGGGCACAGTCATGTTGTACCCACCCTTGATCTCGGTTAAGAGACAGAGAGACCATTTCCTCCTGACGTCAACCATAAAGGTTAGGTATATCCCAGCACCCATTTATGGCTCTGTCGTACATAAATATATCCAAATCCTCTCCAACTGTCTGCACCATCCCCCTTGGGGTTATGTGTTTCATTAGCTTATTTCCCACTGTGTGACACAGAATTTTAAAATCTCTATTTCCATCTTACTTTGTCTGAGGTTCAAAGAAGGACTGTTTAGCCCAGTGGGCATCAAATGCAATAATGCAAATAGAGTACATTTAGCACTTTGTAAACCCTGACACATCATAAACGATTCATAAAGTCTAGTGGTGATCATGATGAGGATGGTGATAAAGATGATGGTTCAATCCTTAATAACTCTTTCTGTTATGCATTATCTTTCCCATTTTACAGAAAGAGAAACTAAGGAAGGCTCAGGTTGCTGCAACGCCTGATAAAGGAGATCAGAGGAGGAAAACATTGGAGGTCAAAGAGCAGTTCGCTGAGAAGTTGAAACTTGGGGTGTGGGTGAGAAGCTTAGAAACACCCTCAGCCCACCTCTCATAACCCACCCACCCCCACCCCAGGACCGCATCTGCTGGTGGCTTCCTGGCGCATTGGTGCAGAGTCTGAACCCAACTCAGCTGAGTCTTGGGGCCAACCACCCCGATGAAGATCCTTCAGGTTCAAAGCACGAAAGGATCCATTTTATTTATTCTACCCTCGTGATGGAAATAGCCCAAAAAATGTCCTTGTGCTTACTAAGCTATTTCCTAGCCAAAGCCAGCCAGAGAATGTTAATTATCTCATCCTTTTTTTCCCCTCTGTGATGAATTATTGACTTCCAGTGCGTGCTATCTTTAATTGCGAGGTATTCCAGTACGAGCAGGTTATCAAAAATGTGCAAGGGGGAGGGCTTTGGTTCGGCACAGGGAAGCTGAGGTGGGAAAATTTATCCTTATTTATTTACATGGTAATGGGATGAGATTTTGCCAGCTTGCTAATGGGTTCTTAAAGAGAAACAGGCTTCCTGTGGCCTAGTTAGAACGATTGGTTGCCCTGCTGCCACATAAAACACCAAATCAAGAAGGCAGTGGCTTCCTTTTTCTAGACTGTTTTTCTGTTTGGGGAAAGATCTGCATTATTTGCACGGGTCGAGGGATTTATAATTTATAATGGGAGGATGGCCACAGCTGCTGTCTGGTTTAAAGAGAGCAGAGCCTAACTCTGCCACCAACCAGATATTTGGCCTCAGATGGTACGTTTAATTGCCCCTCAGCATCAGTTTTTCTATCAGTCACATGGGGATGGTTATGTTCTGCCCTAAATCAACTCAGCACGTTCATTGTAAAGACAAGATTAAAAAGTTGGTTTTAAGAGTGCTTAATGATTCGGAGTATTTTGTGTCTCCAAGGAGCACACGTGATTTTCCGGAAAGCAAGAGACAGGTCCTAATCACATTTAAAAATAAACCTTAGCATTTTCTAAGTGCTTGTCCAATTACTCCAAATAACGTTCATTCCAGAGGCTGCTGGTGGGGTGAGTCACGTGATGAATGTATTAGATAGTGGAGCAGCCAGAGAGAGGCTGCAGTATCTCGTTCCAAGATTGAGGAGGAAGCAGCCGGATCCACAGATAACCCCAAATCTCTCTGCAGCCATTGGGTTTCTTTGCTAGAGATGCCGAGAAACCTCTCTGGGTCCTTCCTGCTTCATCTTCTTTACCTTTTGGTCTTCTCATTTATGCAATCAATGTTTGTTGAGTGTCTCCCATGTGCCAGGCACTGAGCTGGGCACTAGATAGAGATATCATCTGGGAGGAGGGATGATGTTAAACTAACATGTAAATAAATATTCAGTTTTGAAGGAAGGGAAGACTGGGGTTTTGATAGAGACAGTACCGGGAGGGTGGAGTCAATTTGCATCAGAGGATCAGGAAAGGCCTCTCTGAAGTTGTTAAATCGGAACTGAGGCCCATGAGATGTACCGTCCAGATAGAGTACAGTAGCTGTACTGTTCAGTAGAGAGCATTCCAGTCCGTGGGAACAGCATATATGAAGGCACTGAGCAATGAAAAGCTTGGTGGGTTTCAGAGCTGAAAGGGGTGGGGTGTGCGTGAGTGTGTGTGCGTGAGTGGGCACACACATGTGCACGGGTGGATCATGAAGAGTGAGTGGAGGTTGGGGGCAGGTGAAGTAGAAGACGCCAGGTAGGCCTGGGTTTGAACCCTGCCTTTGCTCCCTGTTAGCTGGATAATCCTGGGCAAGTCACAGCATCTCTCTGAGCTTCAGTTCTGTCCTTCGTAAAAAAGAATAGATGACAAGTAGCTCATGAGTCAAACTGAGGTTCAAAATTCACCATAGTAGGACAAAACAAAACAAAGTTCACTACAGTCACCCATGAGGCCCTCTTAATCTGGCCCATGTTACCCTTGGAACTTCTCTATGATTAATCTTTCCCTCCCTCTCTTACCTCCAGCCAACTGGCCTCTTTGCTGTTTCTCAAACACATAAGATATATTCTACCTCAAGGCCTCTGCACTTGTTTTCTCTGCTGGCAATGCTTTTCACCTATAAGTCTCACTCCTCACTTCCTTCAGTATTTATTCAAATATTGTGTTCTCGGCAGGGCCTTCCTACCACTTTTTTGAAGATTATTACCTCCATTCTATTCCAAGCGTCCATCCTTGCTCCAGGCTGGCTGGAGCATTTATTTTTCACAGTATCTGAAGCAGGCTCCAGGCTCTGAGCTGTCAGCACAGAGCCCAGCATGGGGCTCGAACTCACAAACCATGAGATCATTATCTGAGATGAAGTCGGAGACTTAACTGACTAAGCCACCCGGGCACCCCATTCTTTCTCCATGGTACCTAGCGCCATCCAGCCCACTAAATATGTATTTTGTGTATTATCTGCCCTCCCCACTAGAATGGGGGCTCCATGAAGGCATGGAGTTTGTCTACTTTGTTCATTACAATATCCCTAGTATCTAAGGAGAATGCCTGGCATATATTTGGTGCTCAATTAATAATCTTGAATGTTTGCAAAGATATTTAATAACATACGTAGAACAATGGTTCACACCTAAAAAACAGTTACATCCCTTTTAGCATCTTTTTCTTCTTAGTCAGAAAGCTCTGTGCCATTCTGACCCATAGAAGCTGGGTTCTTCTGTTCCATTAGAGTAAATCCCAGCTTTCCTGATTTTTTGTCTGTACTGAACACCCCCTTTCCTCAAGGCCTTGTGAAAGTCCCATCTCTTCCACCAATTCTTCCCTGACTTACTTCCCCAAGCTGCAAAGATCTCACCCTCCTCTGACCACTTCCAGAACTTTCTTTCTTTTTAAAAAATTTTAAAAATCTTTATTTATTTTTGGGGCGCCTGGGTGACTCAGTTGGTTGAAGGACTGGCTCAGGTCATGATTTCTCGGTTCATGAGTTTGAGCCCCACATCAGGTTCTGTGCTGACAGCTCAGAGCCTGGAGCCTGCTTTGGATTCTGTGTCTCCCCGCTCTCTCCCTGCCCTTCCCCTGCTCATGTTGTCTCTCTCTCAAAAATAACCAAACATTAAAAAAACCCCAAAAACCTTTATTTATTTTTGAGAGAGGAACAGAGCATGAGTGGGGGAGGGGCAGAGAGAGAGAGAGGGAGACACTGAATCCAAAGCAGGGTCCAGGGTGTGAGCTGTCGGCACAGAGCCTGCCCAACACAAGGCTCAAACTCACGAACCACGAGATCATGACCTGAGCTGAAGTCAGACACTTAACTGACTGAGCCACCCAGGCACCCTTAGCACTTTCAATGATTTCTTATATGGGTCTTATTACTGAATACTCTGTGATATCTCCTGCTCTTTCATTTAACGTTGTGATGTTTATGTTTCCTAACCAAAGCTTAGAACTGTGGGTTCATAGAATTTTAGAGTGGAGAGGATGTTAGTGATACTTTTCTTCAGTGTTATATGGCAGGGCACTTTTGGCAAGCTGTTGGAGCTTATGTTCAATTTATTTTAACTCTCTTATTAGTTTATTTGCAAATGTTTACTGACTGATGCTGTGTGCCAATTCATGGGTTGGGTACTGGGTTATGACAGTGATCCTGACATAGTTTGAACTCTCAATTTCTGACATGTTGGTGCTTTGCACACTTAGATGCCGAATAAATTTGTGCTAAAGAAATAGATGAATTGCGTGTTTTTAGCCAATTTGACGACAATTACAATAAATTGTCTTAAAAATAATGAGATTGCCTTTATAAACTATGAGATGTCAGTGTTTTGGAAATAATAAATACTATTCCATGAAGATTTGGGAAGGATGGAGGGAGATATGGAAGGTACTTGAGGGAAGTGGAGAGGTCCTGAGTTAGGATTCCCAAGAGGCTCAGAAGAGGGAGTTGAATTAACTTCTCTATGCAAGCAAGACCCATCCAAGTTCGGAGGAAAGGGGAAAGTGGGATGGGTGGTGGTTTCTCTTGGCTTAAAGGTGAATTAGCTCTCAGTGTCAGTAAGGTGAAGGATGAAATACTCTGGAATCTAAGATCTACTTGGGAAAACCTTGAGATCCACCAGGTGGTTCTACTTTTTCACTGGAGACCCCATCTCTAGAGGACAGAATTCTCTTACTGTCTTACGAGTGATTGCTTATGGGAAACAGTTTCATGCTTGGCAACAACACATACTGTCAAATTCATTTATTTCGCTTCCAGTTTGCTCCCCAAGGGGGACGTTGTACTGCCAAATGGCTCTGCCTATGTGCCAGGCTCCAGTGGCTTCCAGCACCTGGGGGTCTGATTTCCAGCGATGCTACACTCCATCACTCAGCCTGAGAACATCTTAATTTAGCACAAAGTGTGACTGCCGGGCTGAAAGCTGCTAAGCGCAAAGAGTTGTCGGTGGTGGTCACTGCTAGTTGCAAATGTGGTCAGTCTCTGGATCTTGGTTCCTTGGAGACTGCTACCCATTTGGAGTTGTTCCTCATTCCAATGCCATGCCATCATCATCATTATCATCATCACCACCACCACCATCACCATTATCATCATTATCAATTACCATTACAAATTAAGCCTCATCAGATAGGTTTGTAATTATCCCTTAACAGGGGCAATTTTCTGGGTGGAGAAGCCCTGATCAACAAAATATTGGTCCTGCAACAACGTCTCTAAGATTTTTCAACAGAGAAAATCAAACCAAGAATCACAATTCCAATAAGAATGCTACAAAACTGGCAGGTGCAGAAAGAAATAAAATGTGGGAGAAAACTCGGAGAAAGGCGAAGATTTAGCAAAAGGTCCTGGGTTATGAATCAGAAGAGCTGGACTCTAGTCCAGGGATTTTTGTTTGAATTCGGGGACTCCGCTGAGAGTGTCAGTAACTCAGCCTCTTTGGGTTAAAGTCAATGCTTCTATCAACTGGGATCAATAATGCTTGCCTTATTCTACCTCAGAAAAATGTGATAGGAATTGAGTAAGTTAGAGGATGAGTAAGCTTAGGAAGAACAGATTAAAGGGGGATAGTGTGAGATGTTCTATAAGTGTGTTAGATGTTACATTCAAGACATTATATTGAAGTGAGGCTAAGGATGTTAACACTAAGGGTTCTTGATTATATTTATAAATTTGTTTTAATGTTTATTTTTGAGAGAGAGAATGTAACCGAGGGAAGGGCAGAGAGAGAGAGGGAGAGACGGAATCCCAACCGGTCACTGCACTGTCAGCACAGAGCCCGACGTGAGGCTTGAACTCACGAACTGTGAGATCATGACCTGAGCTGAAACCAAGCCTCAGACACTTAACCGGCTGAGCCACCCAGATGCCCCAGGATTCTTGGTTATAAATGACAGAAACTCAACTTGCAAAGGATTAAGCAGGAAAAGGGACTTGATTGGTATATATAACTGAAAAGTCCAAGGTTGAATCTTGCCTCAGGCACAGCTGGATTCAATACAAAAGATGCTATGAGGATGCTGACTCTTGACCTGGCAGTCCTGATCTAAGAGTGGTGCCTCCCTTCTTAGGCCTTGAGTGATAGCAAGAAAGCTGGAGCAAGTACAACCTCTCAAGTTCAAGCCTGATGGGAAAGTGTGAATGCCTCCTTCTTCTTGGCCTGGCAAGCGAAGTCACTCGATGAACTTTAACTGAACCCAATTAATTTGATGTGAGTCACATGTCTATCCTGAACAAATCACTGTGACCGAGGAATGGAGCCAGCTTAGATCTAGGTGTCAGGACCCAAATTCTATCCCTGGAGTACAAAGTAGGGGCTCCATATATATCACCATATGAAAAGCAAGGGACATGTAGTGGTATAGTGACGAAGTGTCAGAACACAGCAAGTATTCACCAAAAAGGCTAACCAGTGAGAAACTCTTTAGTGGAAAAAAAACTTAATTAGTCATTACCAGGAGCAAACAGCAATTTGTTTAAACTAGAATCTCTTTATTATCCTACTGTTCCTCACAGGTATGTGCTTACATCTCACAGATATAGGTTGTACACGGCACACCTTACATTTTCTAGACAGGACCCAAGCTCACCAATCATTTTCTTCAAATGATAGGACTGATTAAGGCTGGAACAAATATCTTCAAGCTCTCTCCCTCACTCTAATTCAAAGTGCTTGTTTGGTGATTAACCATGCAGTGATTATGCTATGGTTACATTTTTATTTGTATTGTTATTTTAACTCATATAATTTTTTAAGAAACCTTTTAATGGGTTCATGGCTTGTCTTCCCATCCAGATAGTGATTTCCTTGAATGCAGAGATTATATTTCATGCTTCTTTACCCAATGCTGTATGCTCAAAAAGTATTTGTTGGTTTTCTTTAAATTAAATATTTGAATCATATATTCTTCATCAGAGCTATAAATTCTAATAAACAGAAATACCATGTAAAGAAAGTGTAACCACCACTAGGATTTTAGGCAAATAAATTCATTTTCACATTAAAAGCATAGCCATTGAATCTTATTTGATGACTGCAGAATGGGATTGCAGCTATTCAAATACCTTTGATCAGATGGCAAAATTATGATATAAGCACTGTGTATTTTTCCAGGGCCACGGAAGCCAAAACGAATCAGTCATGTCACTATTTTTCTATAAATCTGGATGTAGTTTTAGAATTTGTCTCAATATATAGCACTTTAGGAGGGCATTACTAATTGATTAAGGTGTTGGTCCAAGAATGGACCCCATTTGTCATCCTGCAAGTCATATTTTATGCCTTGGGTGGTTGCCCTCTTTGACCAAATTGAGAGCTTTAGGCAGTGCACCTGTGGAGCTAGACAGAATGAAAGGGACATTTTCTCAGTTAGCCAGAGCAGTCAATTCAACTCAGCAACTTGGAGTGACAGAGAATAGAGGCAAACGACCCTCTCAGTTGACATTAAACTATATACTTTTTATTGCCATCTAATCATGAGTGCTAAGACCAAGAGTCAGATAAGATGGATTCATTTATGTGAACTTATTTTCAAAAACTCACCCACTCATTGACAAATTTGAACTAGAAACTACCATGTGCCACATTATCTAGGGAAAACTTCTTTTGGAGGGAATCAAGGGAGCTTTGACAGAAGAGATGACATTTCAACTGGTCTTTGCAATGTATGTAAAACATTTTCAGGGAAACAGCATGTATGTAGGGAAGGAAATGTAAGACTGTTGGGTTAGAGGGAATGGCAAATTTTTTGGTAATATTTGTCGAGGAAATACATGACAAATAAAGGACAGTTTGTAATTAAGGAATAATGAGTCATCCACTGTGGCTATAATGTCTACATTACATATGTACATGAGCAACATGTGTCAGGTGGTCAAGGTGAAATAATAGAGTGAAATCATATTCTGAAGAGCTTTGAATATCATATTAAGGAGTTTGGATTTATCCTATGAACAATGACAGCCAATTGCATTATTGAGCCAGAGAGAGGAAAATTGGAAATGAGTAGATTGCCTTCCCTGCAGGGCAGAGTATGGCCAGGAGGGGTTGCAAAACCAGAAGATAGGGAGATGGGCAGGAGGAAGCCACTACACCCATCCACATAAGCAATGATGAGAATATGAACTAGAACAGTGATAATGGATGGGGAGGAGGGAAAAGAATAAAAAGAAAAAAACATCAAGTTCGTGCAATGCCAAAGGACAGAGTAGGAATCAGTTAAGTCTTTGAGATATTTGGCCATCAAGATAAAATTGAAAGAGGTGCAAGTTACTAGAGTTGTCAGATTTAGTAAGTAAAAATACGGGGCACCCAGTTAACTTTGCATTTCAGATAAACGACTTTTTTTTTTTTTTTTTTTTACTATACATAAATGTCCCTATATTACATTTAACTGGAATTTTGTATTTTATCTGTCAACTCTACCAGCTGACCCAAAGACTGACCAGAAATCATTGCTTTGACAATCAGGAAGCCATTGATGTGCTCTTCACAGGCAGTTTCACCACATCAGTGTGAGCAGAATCTGGAAGCTGGTGGGCGGATGAGTGAGCTGGTGAAGAGGAAACAAAGATGGTGAGGAAGTGAGATTACTGAGGGAGTCAATTCTGGCAGGATTTTGGTGTCAAAGGAAGGTGAGAAATAGAAAAATAGCCTGAGAAGAAGAAAAGATCAGGGAAGAGTCTTCATCTTGTTTTAGAAAAAGAAGGAGACTTGTATGTTTGTAGGATGACAGGAAAAAAAATGCAGAGAGGGAAAGAAATGAAAGAAACAAGAAAGAGGAGATCGTCCCTGCAGTGAGATTCTGAAGGAGGATTAAGAGAACAGTGGAGAGGTCAGCCTTGGACAAGAAATGGAATAGCTTTTCCATAGAGCTGAGAGGCAAAGAGAAAGGATGAGCCATGGTATAACTAATCTGGAAATGTAGGAGAAAAGTTGAGGGAGTGCATGCATGACAGCCTTTTTTTCTTTGTGATCTAGGGAGCCTCAGCATTTGATGAAAGCTGGTGGCAGGGTTTCTGCGAGAGTAGGATTTTTGAATCTAAGGAAAATGGTAAAAGGAAATGTCTTGAGTGCTAGAAAGCAGAAGTCTTAAAAACATGGATCAGAAAAATCAGCACCTACTGCCTGAGGCCAAAAAATACTGGAGTGGATAGACAAGAATGTGTGGTGGAAAAAAAAAAAGGTATAGAGTTTGGAAGATAATAGGCCTGGGTATGGGCTATGGCTCTGCCTATCTGGATTTGGTAGCTTTTCTTAGGTAATGCTGTGTAACATGCAGACCCCAGGTCTCAGTGGCTTTCAAAAACATTTCTCTCTCTCTCTCTCTCTTTTTCTTTCTTTCTTTCTTTCTTTCTTTCTTTCTTTCTTTCTTTCTTTCTCTCTCTCTCTCTCTCTCTCTCTCTCTCTCTCTCTCTTTCTCTCTTTCTCTCCTTCTTCCTTATGTTATGGGCAGTGACTGAAGGTCAGTTGTTATAGCTCTTCTGCAGAAAGTGGTAGGGTTCAAGTCCATTTCCTATTCTAGGACTCAGGCTAGCAGATCAGAAGCCATTGGGGCATGACTCCTCAGGACAGAGGACACAGAAGCAAGAAACCAAACTGAACCAAGTGATCACATTTAAATGTTTTTTCTTGGATGACTTGTGCCATGTTCGCTCATGTTCCATTGGCCAAAACAGGTCAAATGGCCAAACTCAACATCTATGGTGTAAGGAAATATACTTCTCTATGGGGAGAGGTAAGTGAATAATTTTTGATAATAATACAATCTACTATATAATCTGAAGATTTTGTAATTTTGCAAGTTACTTCAGCTTCCTGGGCTTCAATTTCCCCATGTGTAATATGGTGACGCTAGCATCATAGTTTTCTAAGTCACATTAGTTTTCTAAGATATGGGGAGAATTAAATAAGATTAACATGTGTATAAAACCTACTATAGTGCCCAGTACATAACAGATACTGTATATATATGAAATTGCCTTGCATTGGCATTGCAATTACATAGCTCCATGATCATAAGAAATAAATTCAATGTTCTACTCTGTATTTTCCTTCTTTCAAATGACTGGATGGCCTGTAGAACGCTTGTTGGCTCTAAAATCTTTTATTTTTGAAAATCTTGTACTATGTTAGCAACAATCCCTTGCCCCAAAAGAACTCCTTGGTTTAAGAAGAAACTACAAGTTCATCAGTGTTTTCATTTGGTTTATATCTCCTTGGTTCAGCCAACTACCAAGGTCAGAAAGAAAATTTGTTCACATAAACCTAAGAAAGCAATGGGAACCAAGTATGTGGTAGATCATCTCATCATCCATTGGCAACACTGTTTAAGCTTACAGAAAGGCTTTACAGAGAAAGGTCAAGATATTCTCACTTCACCTAGAGGAGTTTAGCCACCTTGAATAATAAGCTCCATTGGTGAGATGTGAAATCTGACAGCAAGTGAAGAAATAGTTGAAGAGGAGGTATTGAAAAAGCCCAGAGTCTTCCCAGGTGTCACCTGCTGCCTTGTAAATGTGTGAAAGCCTTGAAATAGTGTCTGGCAGAGCTCTGGAAAATACCCACTATATGGCACTGACTGTTCTTCAGAGTGGGAGCAGGTAGAGACATGTCTGAACAATGTTCAAGACTGATTATATCAATTAGGATTGTGAATGGCCCCAAGGTTCAGAGACCAGAGCACAGAGGATTACATAGAACAGAGGTTTATTTTCCCAGGTAGCCATACTTTTGAAAGTAGATAGGCAACTGTTTAATGAGGGTATCAATGTCATGGGAATTTTTGATGTTCATCAGTCTAGAAGAAGGTTGTGATGGAAAGTTTTATTGGGTGGCAAATTGGAATTTAAGCACAAACCCAAGGATCTCACAAGTGCATTCCAAATTAAAATAGCTTAAGAGTGGTTTACCAATGCCCAGTTTAAATAACTAGCTTTGAAACCAAGCAAAGTTAATTGGTCAAATATATAATTCTGTACCATAGTACCATAGTTACTATTCTAATTTGGGCTTGTATATAATAAAACAAAATGAAAGATTCAGTTCAAGTTAAAAGTAAACGGATTTAATATATAGGGGAAAGAGATTATCACATGCAGGTTGGGAGGAGGGGAAGCTGGTAAAACAAAACAAAACAAAATTTAAAAAAACTTGACAACCTGAAGGGAAGGTGGGGGGTGGGAAAAGAGGGGGAAGGAGAGTGGGAGGCACAGGCTTCCAGATATGGAATGAATGTCACAGGGATAAAAGGCGCAGCATAGGGAACATAATCAGTGGTATTGTAGCAGTGTTATATAGTGACAGATGGTAGCTACACTTGTGGTGATCATTGCATAACGCATAGAGAAGTTCAATCACTGAAACTAATGTCACATCCTGTGTAAACTATACTTCAATAAAAAAAAAATGACAACCTTTCCCCCATCTTTATCTAAATCTCTATTATTTCATCTGGGATAGCCATCATCCCATCTCTCCAGTTAATCTAGTTTTGACCCAGCAGTCAAAGGGATCTTAACAAACATTAATCAGATATCATTGGTATGTTCAAAACCCTCCCACACTTCAATTGCCTTTATCGCAAAATCCAAACTCCTTACTGTGGCATAGCTGGCAGGCCAGTGCTATCCTGCGCCACTGACTTTTCACCCTCCCTGTTCTAGCCACAGTGTTCACAGGCTAGTTTCTGCCTCAGGACCTTTACATTTGTCATAGCCTTCCCCCATATCACTCTTCCCTCAGAGGAGAGGGTTGGATCCTTTCAATGCAAATGTGACCTTTTTAGGGATCTTTTCCCCCCTCCCCCTATCTGAAGTAGTCCTCCCTACTCTCATATTCATTTTATCCCATTATCCTATTTTAAACATTATCATTACTGCCTGACTACCTCTTACTTATTTGTGCTTTGTTATCTTCACCAGACTGTAAGCTCTCTGGGGGTAGAGCATAGCACATGTATACACCCAGTAAGTACATGCTAAGTAATCAAGTATTTCAGACTCTCTAATTATTCCAAAAAAGAAAGATATTACCACGATCCCTGAGTCAGAGAACTCTTCTGGAGGAGAGGGGATGGGTTGGACTCAGAAGAAAGAGAAGGATTGGAGGATTGAAGGACCTGGATCAGGGGTGTCCAGGTGAAGTTGTGGGTAAGGTTTGGAGGCCTTAGACTGTGTTAATTCTTCTAAAATGACAGCGGTGCCCACATCTCCACCTCTGGCAAATCGCAGACAGAACAACCTTCCTTAAAAAAGTATTATCAAGGGCATGGAAGCAAAATATTCTGATGATTTCATCAAAAGAAAAACATGTGACTCTTGCATAGACCAAAATAAATACCCAGACTGAGGGGGTGTGGTTGAGGGACAGTTCCCGAGCTGAAGAGAAAGTGCAGGACCTTCCAAGGCATTCTGTGAAAAATGCTCTTTGGATAAAACTGCAACTTAAAAATAACGTCTGCTGGGTGTGGAGAGGACAGCAAATGAAGTATTGGGGCCAGAAACCCAGAGTGAGGGCCAAATTTGGGCTAAGAATATGCTAGATTCTTAAGATCTTTGGAGAGCAACTCCCCTCCTTCCATTCATTTACAACGAACAAAGTTTCTTAGAAGCAAATAGGAAACTGGCAGTTTGTGATTTTTAAGGTGTCAAACCAGTATGCTAATAAATAGACAATCTTCCAGTGTGATGAGGGGAGAAAAATATCTGAGAAAGACAGATTTATCTTCCAAGATAAATTTATATGATACCATTGGAGAACAAGATGGTATCTAGATAAAGGCCAAGTAAGGTGCTTCTAATCTTTGGAGCAATAGGCGTAGGCAGCGAAATACAGTGAAAATCAAGGACTGTCATGAGAAGCAGGCTCACTTGGGGAGAATCCAACTCTGCCACTCTTCCTGTGTGACCTTAAGTGAGTCGTTTCACTTCTCTGACACTCAGTTTCTTCATCAGTAAAATGGGAAAATGTCTACTTACTTCCGAAGGCTGTTGTGGTGATTAAATTAAGTACTGCATAAGAACTGCCTCACAGAGTACCTGAATGTTGGAAAGCTTTATAAAATTTTGGAATTTTATTTCTCTTCCTTTCCCTTGGAGAGCTGGGGAAACTGGAGAGCTTCAGAAGGTATAAAACAAGATGTTTGCTTTCCTATTTAGGGAGTATAACATTTATCTACTGCCATAATAATGATGTGTTATAAACCATTAGAAAAATCAATGGCTTAAAACAGTGAACATGCATTTAGCACACAAATCTGCAAGTTGGAAGTTTAGTCTGGACTTAGATGGGCAGTTCTGGTTTGGCTCATATGTCTGGGGGTTGGCTGACTATTGGCTGGCCTAGAGTGGCCTCAGCTGTGGTGACTGACTGGTCAATTGGATCTCTAGCAAGCTATCCTGGGCTTGTTCTAATGGTAAAGGTAGAGGAGCAATAGTGAGCACGCCTAATTGTGCAAGTCTTTTCAAGCCTCTATTTAGATCACATCTGCTGATATGCTATTGGCCAAAGCAAGTCACATGGTCAAATCCAGAGCCAGAGTGGGAGGCCGCTATAAAGTTGCACGGTAAAGGCCATGGATACAGGAGGGATAACAACATGAAGCCATGAATGCAATTAATCTGCTGCAGGAGACTAGACAGATACATATAGAAATAATTAAATTTTATATAAATACATAATAAACATACATATATAACTAACATAAGATGAAAGATAATAATTTTAATCTCATACCATTTCACTGACTCTAAAGAACCTTCCTTCAAAATCTTTTGGCTTAATCACCCGCTGTGAATAAGGAGCAGGCATCATCATCTTACAGTTAAGGAAAATCACAGACAGTAAGGAGTGAAGCCTGCACTTGAACTTATGATGATGAACTCCCCCTTCATCCTATGGCTTCTAGACCAAGAATCAAATGAGTGGAGCATGCACAAAGGAGAAAGAACTGTCATGGGCTCAGGGAGCCAAGGAGCCTTTGTAGAGATCAAACTTACTTGGGACATGGATGAATGTATAATGATGAGTTCTCAATCAATCCCACTGTTTTGGGACAAGTTTTATGTAGAAATTGCCAACTGTATAAACTGATAAAAGAGTTATTTTATTAGCATACATTTATTGTCAGATTCAAATGTACAACATTCACTTATCGAATTAATCTGTAAGAACAATGAAGCCATTTTGGGAAATTCTGGGACAGATATCAAAGGGATTGATTTCAGATTGGTTCAGGGACAGATATCAAAGGGAGCCAGTGCAGTCTTGGGTCTTGTGTGTTTCTGTAGTTTGTTTAGCCTGCCTAGTACAATTAACTCCTGTCATTTTGCTGCAGACTTTATTCTCCATTTCCCAGCTCCCAGTTCTGGTCACATGGCTCTGGAGTTGGTCCCACGTCCCGCTACAGAGGTGTGTCTGGGAGCCAGGGCCAGGCAACACTGGGAAATAGAAGCTCTTCCTGCTGCCTGGAAGAATATCAGCCTGGAGTTGTTGGGGGTTATCACATCACCACACAGACAACCCTGCCAAAGAAGTCAATGCCAGGGAAAGCTCTGCCAAGAGAAGGAGGGCAATGTGATGCCATCATAGATGTGTCTAGATCTAGCTGGAATTTAATCCAGCCCAATCCCTGACCTTTTCTGCTATGCAAGCCAGTAATATTTGTCTTTCAGACCGAACTGACTTGGATTTCTGTCTCTTGCAACCAAAATATTTCTGACTAACATACCCAGGAGTAGGGAAATCTGATTCAAACAGATAAGTAGTTAGTTGCAAGTAATAACAGTTTTGAAAGCAGTTCATCTTGCAATGTCAAAAAATTCTTTCTTAAAAAAATAGGAGAAGCTTTACTCCAAATCTATACACATCCACACACAAAAGTTTAACCTGCCATATAACTTAATATGTGTGATAGAAACTGATGAATGGATAAAGATGTGGTATATATATATACACATACATATGTATGTATATATATACGAGCTAGGTGCCAAGCTCCACCTAGGTGTTCTGATTGAAGCCAGAGAATTCTGTAATCATCCAGTGCTTTCGTTGCATGGTGGTGGTGATGGTGGTTGGGGGTTGAAAAGGTGGGTAGGAGGCTGGAAAGCATGCCACTGATTGCTGCCTCCATCTTTCTCTCACTTTATTAGCTCTCATGTCCCATCCTAGGATGATACACTCCCTGTTCTAGGGACTTTCTAGAAGCAAGGGCAAGTGACTAACCAGTATGACTCTGACCCTAGACCCTGTGAATCATGGTGTTCTTTGCATTCCAATCAACCATGGAGTGAAAAGAACTGAATCTCTAGGGATGGAACAATCTCGTGATCTGTGATATTGTTCCAAAATGTCCAGTAGTTATTGGGGCCAGGAAACCAGAAGAAAAAAGGCTGGAGCTGTTCTATATGTCTCCTGCCTGACTAAATTCCATCCTCATTGGACCTGGAGGCAAGTGGTGTGTCCATTTTGCTCTTCCAAGGGAAAGCTAGCACTTATGCTCCTCTTACCCCTGATTTCTCCACACACGTCTCTTTTGGACACACTCTGGCTCCTCTGTTCTCCCGCACAGAGAACATATGTTCTTCTCATATGGCTTTCCTGCTGCCTAGTATTCTCCTAGCCCGATCTGCCTGCCCTCCTGATCCCTGGATCCTTGCTTACTGCTTTTTCTTCACCAGACCTTACCTTCCCTGTGTCCCATGCCTTCCAGATCTTACTAGGTAAGGGAAGCTAATTAAGAATGCTTTCACATACATCGTGCCATTTGACCTGCGCACACCAACCCTGGGGCAGGTAAGGGGGCTATGTATGTTTTTCTCCCCATCTCACAAATGAGGAAATTGAGGTTTAGACTGAAAAGCCACAGAGTAAGGAAGTGACAGAGCTGACTCAAATTCCAAGTGTGATCTTTCTCCTCAGAATAGATAATAGGACACTAATTACAACCAGTTAATATCCTTTCAGGATAGCTTTTCATAGTGAAGAAATGGTACTTTGTATAGTTGGTACTGAATAAATATTTCTTGATTGATTCTAAAGGTTGGCCCCACCCTTAATTGATTGATTTGATCACTTAGCAAACTTTCATGGAGCATTTATTATATCCTAGGCGTTACGATAAACACTGGAGAACCTCCAACATGGCCCATCATCACCAGCCTTAATCTGGGAGGGCATATATGGGGGTGAATCCCTATAAGAAAGCGGAAGTAGCAGTGGAATTCCAGGAGAGAAGAAATGCACCCCATTCCCACACGTCTAGGGAGGGCATTGGAGACAAAGATGTAAGGGAAGATTTCATGGAAAGGTAACTCATAAGTTATGTTTGGAAGAATTTTCTGAAAGCAGAAAGAATTTCTGGCAGAGCTTGAGTAAAGGCATGCAGGTGCAAAGGCGCATGCAAACTCTAGGAATGCAAGCAGCTCAGGATGTTTGCAACACACCATGTATGGAGGTGATGGTATGGGCTGGCAGGAAAAGGGACTGAAAAAGTAGGTAGGGGTTTTGATTAAGAGGGTAACTGAGGGCCAGGCTAATAGGGAGGAAGGGGGGAAAGGAGAGAGAAAAAAGAAAGGAAGGAGGGAGGAAAGAAGGAAAGAAGGAGGGAAGGAAGGAATGAAGAGAGAGAGAGAGAGAAATAAGTTGTTCAGGCAGCAATTTGATGGTTAAATGAAACACAAAGTGAATGAAAAAGAGGCATGTGCAGGGAAAGAGATTCAATACACCGCAAGTCATGTATGCAGTTACTTTCTTCACCCACTGACCAGACAGCAAAGTAAGTGAGTGGTTGAAAGTAAGTGTGTGTGTGAGGAATTTACCCAAGGGATACAGGAGTGCTGATGCATAGGGGCACATGTACCCCAATGTTCATAGCAGCACTCTCAACAATAGCCAAAACATGGAAAGAACCTAAGTGTCCACCAACTGATGAATGGATCAAGAAGATGTGGTTTATCTATACCATGGAATACTACATGGCAATGAGAAAGAATGAAATCTGGCCATGTGTAGCAACATGGATGGAACTTGAGGGTGTTATGCTGAGTGAAATAAGTCAGGCAGAGAAGGACAGATACCATATGTTTGCACATATAGGAGGATTAGGAGGAACTTAACGGAGGACCATGGGGGAGAAGAAGGGGAAAAATAGTGGGGGAGAGAGAGGGAGGCAAACCATGAGAGACTCTTGAATGCTGAGAATAAACTGAGGGCTGATGGAGGTGGGGGGTAGGGGAAAGGGGGTGATGGGCATGGAGGAGGGCACTTGTGGGGATGAGCACTGGGTATTATATGGAAACCAACTTGACAATAAACTATTAAAAAAAAAAAGTAAGTAAGTGTTGGTTAGATGTGCTATTAGCATCAGACCAGGGGACTCAGAAATGCCATCCCTCCTACACTCAAGGGTCCAGATTAAATGGGAAACTCACGTACTGTTGGATTATTAACTGGTCTTGTACCTGACATGCCTGTATAGACTGACAAATTGGGCTAGAACACTGAGCTTAGGCTCAAGACCAGAGCTTTCCCAGTACACATACAGGATCTTACCCACTGTTATTAGGATCCAATTAGCATCCTCAAGTGGTGTCTATCAGATAATTCTTTCCCATAGAAAGGTGGACAGGGAGGGGTTGGGAGAGGAGGGCTAAGATCTTCTCCTTCCCTTCTCCCCCAACGGCAGTAACACCAGTGTTCTAAAATAGGTTTGACTATTTTGCAAAATATAGATGTTCACAAGAACAGCAACAAACCTCCTTGTTGTACAAGCTTTTCTTTTTCTAAAAAAAAATATACAATAGTTTCTATTAATCCAAGTGCCAAAAAATGAGAAATTTCCTCCTTGTGCCAAATATTATTTTGGGGATTCCTTAAGATTATGAGATGAAATATAAAATCATGGCAATCCATACTGTTCACTCCAACCACGTGTTTATGGAAGGTGTGCTCAATGCTTGGCCTTTTGGATAGTGTCTAATTCAGTCAAGCAAAAATGGAACTTTTTTAAAGGTATTTGCATGTCTCAGATGGTGATGATGGGAATAGAGGATTCCGATCTTGTTCTGGTGACCTCTAGAAACCTCAAACTCAAAAGCATCTAATCCCCCGGGACACTTTGTGCTATCTCAAGATAAGATTAATTAAAAGAGGCTGGGGATGTTTGGGGAGTTCTTCCTGAATGGAGGGTGTCAAGACACAAGACAAGAAGGGATTTTCAATCTGCACTCCAACTCCCTCTCACTGCGGGATTCTTTGATCTCTTCTCAGGTCTGTTCATTGGTAATTTTTTAAAAAACAGTCTCTTATGTTGAAGTAAACTCTGTTGTAAAGGAATATAGACCTGTCTTGCCAGAATATACCAATAATTGCCACTGCCAGACAGAGATAGTAGAACAGGTGGGTAATGAGGCAGGGCCCTGTGTGTCTTCCATGCAAACGAGAAACCTGTAATTAGAGAAGGACTCAAGAGTTCTAGAGGATTTTGGAAGATGTGAGTGGTGATAGAATCATTTTTTAAATTTGCTCCAATCTCTACATGATAACAAACAGAGCAAACACATAACAAAATCAAAACCAAAATTAGATGGTATTCCAATGAATCCCCAAATATAAGCTGTGAGGACAAAGCAGCAACTGCCCCAAGATTCACATGGTGTCAATGCCTGTGTGTGAGGAAGGAAGGAAGCATTGAGGTATCCAATAGATCTGGGAACAGGAGAATCTCAACAGAGACAGTAAGTACTTACTACAAAACACATGGACCAATCTGAGAGAGGCAGCTGAAGTGGAGACATTCTGCCCAAACCAGCAGTGGGGCATGTAAGGTGTCTAGAGAGAGGGTAGAGGAGCTGGGGCTATCTAACTCCTATGGTATGGACTCTCCAAACTGACCACCTGGGCTCTCCCTCCTGCACTGGGGAGAAAATGTTGGGAATAGAATAAAAATTGGATGGACAATAGAGATGAAGGAAAAGAAACTCAGTTAAAAGTTGGGGGGTAAGGGGACAGTCAGGAAATCTCAGGAAGCAAGCCAGAAAATTGCTTGCTTTGTTCCCATTCAGTGGGAACAAACTGGGAATGGGGTAACCCCTCTCCCATAATTCATATGTTGAAATCTTTAACCTACAATGTATAAGAAGATGGGGACTTTGAAAGATGGTTTGGTCTTTATTTCATTTTATTATTATTTTTGTAATGTTTATTTATTTTTGAGCGGGAGAAACAGAGCACAATTGGGGGAGGGACAGACAGAGAGAGGGAGACACAGAATCTGAAGCAGAATCTGAGCTGTCAGCATAGAACACGACATGGGGATCAAACTCATAAACCACAAGATCATGACTTGAGCCAGTCAGATGCTCAACCAACTGAACCACTCAGGTGCCCTGAGAGGTGTCTTGAAGGCGGAGACTCTATGAACGAGGTCAGTGCCCTTACAAAAGGGACCCTGGAGAGCAGTCTTGCCCTCCTTCCGCCATGTAAGGATACAAGAAGTCAGCAGTTTACAACCTGGAAGAGGGCCCTCTCCAGAACGCAACAATTCTTGCACCCTGATCTCAGACTTCCAACCTCCAGAACCATGAGAAATAAATTTCTGTTGTTTACAAGGCATCTGGTCAATAGCACTTTGTTCTAAGAGCCTGGGCTGACTAAGAAAGTTATTCCAGCAAAAGTCAAGATCGTGGCTATTTCGGGTGGGTGGCTCTGATTGAATGCAGCCCATGAGAAGGATTCTGGGATTTGTGTGACTTTTATTATCTGCGTGTTATTTTACCATGAATCGGTAATTATAGGAGAGAGGGATCAAGGGGACGTCAGGTCCTAATATTGCATACTAATACTAAAACCAAAAAAATTCTCACATCTTTTAAGTATGTACCCTACACAAGCTGCCATGCTAAGCATTTTACCACAGTGGTCGTTTGCTTTGAGTCTAGAATCAAGTGGCTTGCATGGGTTCATTAACTAAGCTGTGTGACTTTGGGTCAGTAACTAATCCTCTTTGAGCCTCTGTAGGCTCATCTGTAAAATAGGGTAATAGTAGTATACCATTCATAAGGTTGTTGGAGTAGTGAGGTTTGCATATAAAGCCCTTAACACAATGGCTAACTTCAGAGTGCATGCTCACTCAGTCCTAAGCATCGCTTCGTCCCCGTGAGGTGGCTGTTATTACTTTCACAGTATCTGTGAAAGCAAGTTTCTGGGAGGCTAAGTCATGGAATTATTCAGTGGTGCAAGGAGGCTCCCAACCTTTCCCTTCTGACTTCCCAACCCATTAACTTCCCTCCAACGAAAGAGGGTAAAACAGCAAGCGATAGTGACCTGGCTGGGTTCCACAGCTCCCTCCTGAAGGATACCTGGGGTCGTGCTCCCTCCCTTGCCTCGACACATGATGTTGCAATTTCACTACCAGAGAGCGAATTCAGCAGTGGTGTCCAAAGCTCGGTTCCCTGAAGCATTCTTGGAAGAGGGAGTAAGGGCAGGAAGGATGCATGGCTGTACGGCCCCTTCAGCGGAGGCATAAACAAGTCCCCACTCTCAAGGGGGCCCAGGAGCCCAGCTAGGCGGCTGGTTGGATGCGTCACACACACCATGCTGAGAGACAAAGTAAGTGGCATTCCTCTGTGCTGAAGTTTAAGCGTAAACAAGGAGCAAGTACTTTTCATGATAATTACCAAGTATTGGAAATGTATTGTTCCTTCCCCACTTCCAAGTCACTTCTAGGAGCTCCAGCTGTGCTAATAATGTTCCGTGCACCACTGCCAGGGCCAGAAGTATTGTTCCAAGACAAAGGTTCTTCATCTGTGTTTGTTCTTGTTTCTCATCAACACTTGAAACCTAGTTCACCTACGTTTTCCTGGGACTCCGTGTTTTGTTTGGAAGCTGAGGGGAATAAAAAACAAAAAAGAAAACAAAACACAAGACAAAACCAAACCAGTATTTGAGTTAAGATCTTAGGCGAGTCTTAGTTTTTCTCATCCCCGACTATCAAAAAGGGAAGTCATATTTACCTCGTAACAGAACTGAGGCGAAGATGACTGAGGGAACATACGTGAAGAGCCCAGCACAGAGCATAAATGAAGGTGGCCCCCTCCCCAGCTCCCAGGCCAGCACACCTTGAAAATGAGAACCAAAGTGGCAAATATGCAGCCTGTAAGCTTCTTTCCCCTATGATGTCCATGGTAGACATTATTAAGTGATTACAATATTCGGTCCTGTTTGAATTTGTTTGCTTGCTATGGCGACAGTAGAAAATTACCACAAATTTAATATATGAAAACAACACAATTTTATTATCTTATAGTTCTGTGGATTTGAGGTCTAACATAGGCCTCTGTGGGCTAAAATCAAGGTTTGGGTATGGATGCTCTTCTTTTTGGAAACTCAAGAGTAAAATTCATTTCCCTGTGTGTTCCAGCTTCTAGAAGTCTCTCTCCAGTCCATGAACGTAGCCTCCCTACATTTCAGAACCAGCAACAGGGCGTCAAATCTTTCCCATACCGCTATTACTCTCTGACCATAACCAGGAAATGTCTTTCACTTTTAAGGACTCATGTGATTAGATTGGACCCAGAGGATAATCCCTGGGATTATCTCGAGATCCTTAACCTTAATCAGTTTGCAAAGTCCCTTTTGCCGTGTCAGGTAAAACGTTCTCGTGTCCTGGGGATTAGGATGTGGACATCTTTGGAGGTTACACTTCTCAGTGCAGTGCTCCAAATAGGCACTCCTAGCGGATCACAATGTGACCTATGAGATCAATCTGTTTGGTCTGTGAGGTCAAAGCTATCCCTACTTTAGAGATTCATCAGGAAAGGAAAAAGAAAAAGGAAAAGCAAAGCTGGTCAGGGGATAATTGAAATCAAAAGAAAACCCTTAACCTCCTGCTAAACACTTTTTTGTTTTTGTTTTTAAATCTGCTTGCCAGGATTCTCACTGCCGCAGCCAGAAGTAGCAGCAGTAATGCTTGGTCCTCCAGCAGCCATGGAAAGGGAACATCTTCTGCAGGTTTCCTTTCTACCAGTGGGGGCCCAGGGGCCCACCTCCGGGCCTCTCAGCTGGAGTTCCCCCCATGTGGGGTCATCTGCAATCACATACAACAGCCTAAATGCTCTTTTAAAATACTTTATTGGGGTATAATAATATGTAATATGCTGCACATGTTCAAAGTGTACAATGTGCCAAGTTTTGACATATGTATACACCTGTGAAACTATTGCCCCCGTTAAGATTATGAGCACATTTGTCCCTCTCAAAAGTCTACTGGTGCCTCCGGTAATCCTTCCCTATTTTCTGCCCCTTCGCCAGATAACCGCTGATCTGCTATTGTCACTCGAGATTAGTTTTCATTTCCTAGAATTTTATATAAATGAAATCATACACTAAGTACCCTTTATTTTTGGTCTGGTTTCCTTCAGTCGGGAGGGATGATTTTGAGATTTTCAGCCATGTTGTATGTATCAGTAGATCATAGCTTTTATTGCTGAGTAATATTTCAATGAAAACCACAGTTTTATCTTTTTACTTTTGAGGGAAATTTCTAGTTTTTGGCTATAACAAATAAAAATCCTTTAAATGTTCATGTGCAAGTCTTTGTGTGGGCTTATTCTTTCATTTCTCTTGCATAAACACCTACAAGGGCAGTGACTAGGGCATATAGCAGGCATATGTTTAATTTTCTAAAAAACTCCAAATTTTCTTCCAAAGTGACTGTACCATTTTACATCATCAGCAGTGCATGAGAGCTTTAGTATCTCCATGTCCTTGGCAATACTTACTACAGGTAGTCTTTAATGTTAGCAATTCTAACAGGTGGATAGTGATATTTCATTGTTTTATTTGCATTTTACTTAATAATAATAATGTTGACCATCTTTATAATTTGTTTATTTGCCATCCCTGTATCTTTTTGGGTAAAGTATAAGTCCAAATCTTTTATCCAGTTTTAAAAACTTAGGTTGTTCGGGTTTTAGAGTTCTTCATGTATTCGGAATACAATTTCCTTGTCATATACATGATTTACAAACATTTCCCCTCATTTTGTGAGCCGTCTTTTCATTCTCTTAACAGTGTTATTCAAAGAGCAGAAGTTCTTGGGGCTCCTGTGTGGCTCAGTCGGTAAAGAGTCAGACTCTTGATTTTGGCTTAGTTCATGATCTCACTGTTCGTGAGTGCAAGCCCCCCGCATCGGGCTCTGAGCTGATGGTGCAGAGCCTGCTTGGGAGTCTTTCTTTCTGCCCCTCCCCTGCTTGCACAGGCGTGCTCTCTCTCTCTCTCTCTCTCTCCCTGTCTCTTGCTCTGCCTCTCAAATAAATAATAAACTTAAAAAATCTAGAGGGGTACCTGGATGGCTCAGTCGGTTAAGTGTCCAACTTCAGTTCAGGTCATGATCTTATGGTTCGTGGGTTCGAGCCCCACTTTGGGCTCTGTGCTGACAGCTAGGAGCCTGGAGCCTGCTTTGAATTTTGTGTCTCCCTCTCACTCTGTCCCTCCTGCATTCATACCCTGTCTCTCAAAGATGAATAAAGGTTAAAAAAAAATTTTTAATTAAAAAATCCACAATCAAAAAGCAGAAATTCTTAATTGTGATGTAGTACACTATCAGTTTTTTCTTACATAAACTGTGATTTTGATGTTATATCTAAGAAATCTTTGCCTAATCATAAATCATAAAAATTTCCTCCTATGTTTTCTTCTAGGAATTTTATAGTTTCAGATTTCATATTTAGGTCTGTGATGCATTTTGAGTTGATTTTTGTATATAGGGGAAGGTATGGATTAAAGTTCTATTTCCCCTCCTTTGTCCTCATACAGATGTCCCATTATTCTAGGACTATTTGTTGAAAAGACTAACTTTCCTCCACTGCGCTACCTCTGCCTCTTTACTGACCATCAGTTATCCATATATCTGTGGGTCTGTTTCTGGACTCTATTCTGATCCATGATCTATTTATCTATCTTGACAATAATCATTGACATTGACAATCACTGTGTCTTTATAGTAAGTCTTCAAATCAGACGGTATTAACCTTCCAACTTTTAAAATTATTTTTAAAGTTATTTTGGCTATCCAAGGTCTTTAATATTTCCATATCAATTTTAAAATTAGCTTGTCAATTTCTATAGTAAACTCTGCTAAGATTTTGATTGGGATTGCTTTGAAACTATAGACTGATTTGAGTTTTAATTGATATTTTAACAATATTGAGTCTTCTGATCCACAAACATTGTTTATATCTCCATTTAGTAGATATTCTTTAATTTCTTTTAGGAGTGTTTTGTAGTTTTCAATCTACAGATCTTACACACATTTTGTTGGATATAACCTGTAACTATATTTTTCAATGCTGTTATAAATGACATTATTTTTAAAATTTTAGTTGCTGATTATTCATTGCTTTTATATAAATATAATCTTTTATATTCATTTTGTATCTTAAAAACTTGATAAACTTATTTACAAGTTCTTGTAGGTTTTTGTTGTTGTTGGTTCCATAGGGTTTTCTACATAGATGATCATATCATATGTGAATAAAGACAAGTTTAGTTCTTCCTTTCTAATTTCCATAAAATTTATTTCTTTCTCTTGCTTTGTTGCATTAGCTTGATCATCAGTACAAATTTGAACAGAAGTAGTGAGAATGGACATCTTTTTCTTCTTTCTCATCTTAGCATGAAAGCATTCAGTCCTTCAGTTCATTTATCATTAAGCATGATGTAGGGATTTTATAGATGCCTTTTATAAAGTTGAGAAAGTTCCCTCTATACTTAGTTTGCTGAGATATATTTTTTCTATCAAAAATAATGTACTTTGTCAAATGCTTTTCTACCTCTGTTTTGTTGATTATATGTTTTTCTTTTTTAAATATTAATATGGTGAATCACATCTATTTGTTACATGTTCAATCAACTTTGGATTTCTGGGATAAAGTCCAGGGCAATGCCATTTACTTGATCATGATATACTATCCTTCTTACATATTTTTAGATTTGACTTACCTTTTAATTGACATTTTTTGCTGCACATTTATGAGGGCTATTGGTCTGAAATTTTCTTATCTACTAATGTTGTCATTTGTAATGGTGGGCCCATAGAGTAAGTTGATAAATATTCCTTCCTCTTTAATTTTCTCAAGGTGTTTGTGTATTATTTCTTTCTTAAGTGTTTGATAGATTTCACCAAGGAAGCTATCTGATCTTTGAGGGTTTTTTTTTTTATAAGAAAATTGTTAACTACAAATTCAAGTTATTTCTCCTCGAGTGAACTTTGTTAGATTATGTCTTTCAAGGAATATGTCCAATGAAATTGTCAAATTTAGAGGCATTTATTTTATAGACAGAGTTGTTCATAATATCTTCTTCTTATAGCTTTAATATCTGTAGAATCTGTAGTGTCATCACTTTTCTGATTCTGGATATTTGGTTAATTTATGTTTTTTCTCTTTTTTTCAGTTTGGTTAGAGGTTTATACATTTTATTGATTTCAAAGAATCAACTTTTGATTTTAATGATTTTCTCTATTTTTTTCTATTTTCTGTTTCATTGATTGATCATTGATTTTTATTTATTATTATTTTTTCTTTTGCTTACTTGGCTTTAACTTACTTTTCTTTTTCTAGCTTCTTATGGTAGGAGCTTGGATTCTGAGACTTTTCTTTTCTAGCATAGGCATTTCAGTGCTATAAATTTCCCCATAAGCACTGGTTTAGCAGCATGGTGTAAATTCTAAAATGCTGTGTTTTAATTTTCATTAACTTAAAAATACTTTCTTCTTTCCCTTTTGATTTCTTCTTCAACTCAACAGTTAGTGTGTTTTATATAGTTTCCAAATATTTGAGGATTTTATAGATAGCTGTTTGTTATTGATCTTTAATTTCATCTTCTCCAGGAAATATATTTTATGACTTGAATTCTTTTAAATGTATTAAGGTTTGTTTAGGTCTCAGAACTTGGTCTATCTTGGTAAATGATCCAAATAGTGTTAAGGACTTTAAATACTTTTTTATATTTAATCTTTACAACAATGCTTACTATTATCCCCATTTTAATGAAGAGGAAATAGGTGATACTGTATCCCCATTTTAAAGAGAAAAGGCTGTGGATCAACCAATTTATTTTTTTAATGTTGTTTTTTTTTATTTCTGGGAGAGAGAGAGAGAGACAGTGTGAGCAGGGAGGGTCAGAGAGAGAGGGAGACACAGACTCCGAAATAGGCTCCAGGCTCTGAGCTGGCAGTCAGCAAAGAGCCCGACGCGGGGCCTGAACCCACGAACCGCGAGATCATGACCTAAGCGAAAGTCGGACGCTTAACCGACTAAGCTACCCAGGCGTCCCTGGATCAACCAATTTAAATAGCTATTTAATGCCAGACAGCTATTAAATAGTAGAACTAGAATGTGCTTCCAGGTCTGATAACACCAAGTTATTAACCACTCTTCCACAGTTCCTCAATAGCCATTTCTCATTGCAATAAGCAGGGGAAAACCACTTCTGGTCAAGAGAGTATGAGTTCAGAGGTTAACTCCTTCTCTCTGAAAGTTCCGGGATCTATCTCCTAAATTGCTCCTTTCTTGCATAAACACAATTGCTTCAGTTGTTGCGGCCATAAGGGTGAGTTCTGTGTGATGGTAAAAGATGCCCTAATCCCCAGCTGCTAATTTAAGTCAGAACCTTGTTTCTGAGCCCTGCTACTGGTCAGTGCTCAATTACTACATCACTCTGAGAGCACCCAAGAACAAAGATTGACATAAGGTGCTTTTGCCTCTTTGCAGGTAGCTGGGCAGGACTGATTGCCCTTCAGAGTCCAATAATACCTAAGGAGGCTTTGGTCTAGCAGGCTCTGTTTGTATGTTTCTTGAATTTGCATAATAGCCTCAAGTCACCCTGGATTGAAATGACTATTTCCTTTTTTAAATTTTTTTAATGTCTTTATTTTATTTTGAGACAGAGACAGAGAGTGAGCGGGGGGAGGAGCAGAGAGAGAGGGAGACACAGAATCTGAAGCAGGCTCCAGGCTCTGAGCTGTCAGCACAGAGCCTGACGTGTGGCTTGAACCCACGGACTGTGAGATCATGACCTTAGCCGAAGTTGGATGCTTAACCAACTGAGCCACCCAGGCGTCCCTGAAATGACTATTTCCTTAGTCTTTTCTTGAATTTAACTGTCAGGCATTAAAAGCACCATCTAAATGCTGGTAAACGTGGTTACAGTGCTTGTTCACTGGGACTGATGCCAATCTGAGAGCCTATTAGTCCAATTCAACAAAGAATTTTTGGTCATCTGCAGCTCTGACTGTCCAAGTGATCCAGCCTCTTTCATACTCCTATCACCATAGTAATTTGACTCGGTTGTTAATGATCTTTCTGGCTGTTTCCAAGGCCCTGCACAATGGGTTCATTTGAATAGATGTCTTCAAAGGGCATGTTCCACCTATATGCAAAGTCAGTTTAACTTCTACAGTTATTTGCAGGTGCCCAAATTGTTCATAACTGACTACTTCCTAAGGCCACTTAGCCTAAAATCTGAAAGGAAAAGAGTGTGCTGTCTAGGTGAGCTGCCATTTCTGCACCACTTGAAATGCTAAATGCCAGCACCAAAGAAAGGAAAAGAATTCATGGGGATTTTCTTTGAGCACCTCAATCTCTAACCTTTCACTAAAGTAGATTCGCTTTTACATGCTAATTATTAGCCTGCAGATTGCTAAAGAGTTAAAACTCTTTGGTAAGAATATATAGTCCCCAGCAGTTACTCTGTGGTGTGTAGCATCTGTTTTAAGTTTCTTCTGAGGAACCTTGCAGAGGATATAGGATGGAGGAGTTCTACGGCAACTCCAAAGTCTAAAGAAACCACTATTTTAGTTGATAGGTAACTGCTTAGGTATTCGTTTTTTCCTAAATGGAAACTACATAGTTGAAAGAAATCTTTCCTTAAAATTCTGCAAATTTTTGACAAGCCACTAGTTAGCAATGGCAAATCAGTTTTGGTTTATGTCAGTTGATTGGCTGGCATTAGATTCTTGGGGTTTTGTTTTGAGAATGATTCTGACCCCATTTTCTTTCTTTCTTTCTTTTTTTTATATTTTTATTTATTTCTAGGAGAGAGAGAGAGACAGCGTGAGCAGGGGAGGGTCAGAGAGAGAGGGAGACGCAGACTCCGAAATAGGCTCCAGGCTCTGAGCTGGCAGTCAGCACAGAGCCCCACGCGGGGCTCGAACCCACAAACCGTGAGATCATGACCTAAGCGAAAGTCGGACGCTTAACCGACTAAGCCATCCAGGCGCCCCGACCCCATTTTCTTTTTCTTTCTTTCTTTCTTTCTTTCTTTCTTTCTTTCTTTCTTTCTTTCTTTCTTTCTTTCTTTCTTTCTTTCTTTCTTTCCTTCTTCCTACCCTTCTCTTCCTTTCCTTTCCCTTCCCTTCTCTTTTCTTTTCAAGAGAGAGTGAATGTGTGGTTAGGAGCAGAGGGAGAAGGAGAGGCAGACTCTTAGGCAGGATCCATGCCCAGCATGGAGCCTGATGTAGGCTTGATATCATAACTGTGAGATCATAACCTGAGCCAAAATAAAAAGTCAGACACTAGACTGACTGACCCACTCAGGCACCCCCGAGGCCACATTCTTCTTTTTTCCCCTTTTTTTAGTGTTTTATTTATTTTTGAGAGAGACAGAGACAGAGCACAAGCAGGGGAAGGGTGGAGAGAGAGGGAGACACAGAATCCAAAGCAGGGTCCAGGCTCTGAGCTGGCAGCACAGAGCCTGACCTGGGGCTTGAACACACGGACCGTGAGATCATGATCTGAGCTGAGTCCGATGCTTAATTGACTGAACCACTCAGACACTCCTGAGACCATATTCTTGATCAATGAGAAAGAGTAAGGTGGTGATTGATTAGTGATGTCTGCCATGAACACAGTTATAAGGAATAATGGCATACCCAGAGTGCTAGACTCTACACTAGGAACTGGGAATATAAGAGTGAACAAGACAGATTCAGCTGATGAACTCACAAAACTCACAGGGTGGTAATGATTACTAAGGTCACTTCTTATTTTATTATTCTGAAATTTTATGGGTTTTTTTTCTGCCTACTATTCTCACTATTAATAAATTATTGTAAAATAGCCACAATGCCAATTAAGATCACTGAGTATAGCTATCTAGCAGGAGAACTCAATAAGAGGAAAGGTGTTTATTACATCAAGTAAGACTTATCTTGTAGTTGTTGTGTTCTCTTTCTCTTCAAGAGCACACTGGCCAAGAAGACCTTCATCTTGATAAAGATGCTCCTTGCCAAACCAGTACATTTCTCCATGGGTTTAGGTGACTGCAAGCCTAGCCAGGGTCAACTCTTGTTTATGGTGATGGAAAACAGTGGACAGAATAAGATTAGCTGTGGAGGTGGAATGGTGGTTTGCCTCTCCTCTGGGGCCACATGAGAAGGCAATTCCTGAGAGAGCAATCAGACCAGGACAAAGTGAATTCACCTTCTTGTTAACTGGTCAACATCTGTTTCCAGATGTTTCCCTATGCAAGCTATGTAGTTTGTGCTTATTCACATGCAAAGCCTTTCTCCATGTAGCTCAGCAGATGTCATCAACAGCTCTTCAGTCTGATAGGGATAGGCTCTGTCTGTGAGAGTCTCATAACTGCAACCTAGCAATGCTGGCACCAAAGTCAGAGTTTGAAGCTCACTGCAAAAGCCACCCCCTCGGTGCACAGATGATACAGCGGATCAGTGTCTTTCTCACCATGGTGACAGCAGTTGACATGGAAACAGTTGTTCTCGCTTATATACATAATTATTGCCCCTCACTCAGGCTTGCTGAGTGTTGAAAATATCTGTCTGCCCAACAGAAATGTTGAAAATATCTGTCTGCCCAGCATCCATTTCTTCCATCTCTAGGAAAGGCACCAAGATTATCGTTTGAGAAATCAGCTGGACTGAACATCCAAACCAGTTGTTTTGGATATCATCTGTCCAAGCTCAGCATGTGACCAATACCTGGTAAAACTGAGTCACAGGAATATGTGACCAAGCTAATCTGAGTCCATGCATATCAGGTCCAGATTTTGCTAGAACGATCAGGAAAGTGACAGGGTTTTGCCTGATGTTGTCAGCTGATGGAATAGAAGTCTGTAGCTGCTGGAGGCTGTCTGTACCAACAGCTGTGTAGAACATGCTTGAAAATAAAGAACATTTAGAGGGGGAAAAAAAAGAGCTGAGGAACTAAGAGGGACACATTCCTGCTGGTAAAATTTGAACACCTGCATCCAGCCTTACCTGAACTTAAATACACCTTTTGAGTTTTCAGGTATATGAACTAATTTTGGCCCCTTTTTGCTTAAGGAAGTTTGAGTTAGGTTTCTGTCACTTGCATCCCCAAAAGTCCTGATGAATATACACGTTTTCTCCCTCTGTGCAGATTTTCATAGGAATTGAGCAGAACTAGAGATACACTTTTGAAAGTTTCAGCATTTGAACAATCTATACCTTTCTAGAAGCCCTGCTTCTGGAAAGATGTCAGTTCATTGGCACTGGAAAGATATCAGTTCATTGGCACATGACCAGTTAACAATTGCTACCTGCCAAGCATTGTGTTGGACACCATGGTGAGGAAGGGCGTAGCCAGCCAGGGGCCCTGTCCTCACAGGGTTTAGAGCCTAGCCAGGAAGGCAGCAGTAATACAAGTTAAAACTTAGAGCAGAAGTTCTCACCTTCAGGATCATAGCACCCTGGTGAGTCACCATATATTATGAGGTATGCCACAAAGAATTTGTGACTCATGAAGCTAAAGTACCAATGTTGGCAGATGACTTAAAAAATAAACATGAATTAGAGTAGATTCAAGGTTATCAAAATAATAATGTCATATTCATTCATCTGGTTCTTCAGAATGTTTTCCTGAGTGGGGAGAAAGCGTTGACATAATAGCTCACACCCACGTACCTGCGTCTTCAGGAGTGTACTGTTCTCAAGGATGCTATCCAACCTGCGTCCCCAAGCAATGACAATAGTATCCGTGTGCAGGAGGAGAAGGAGTAGCAGCAATAGGAGATTTGCCCGTGTTTATTGTGCACTGTTTAGGCACCAGGTACTGTGCTGAGAGCATTATAAGGGCTGTCTCATTTACTGCACATGAGAAAGCTCTGACTAATCATCCTCCCTGTCTGGCATTTTAAAGAGGAACCCAGTGCTAAACAGTGTGACTCAAGCACAACCGGTCTTCAGAGGAGGGGGAGATCAGCATAGGCTGGATTTGCTGGAAAAGAGTCAAGGGAGGGTGTGAGCCTCGAACAAGACCACAAGTGACAAGCAAATCTGCGCAAGCAGGGAGGAAAGGGCAGGGGGGCATGCAGGCTCTGGTATAAATGAGATATCCACAACACACTGGTGCCCTTCTCGCCTTCCGGGCACCTTTACATCTCATATCAGGACATTGTGAGACAAGTGCAACTGCCCAGCACCTGCCTGGCTCTTGCGTGCACCCCTTCCCTTCTCTGGGCCTTTGTTCGTGTTGCTCACTCCACCAGTGTCCTCTTTGGTTAAGTAGCTCCCGAGAGGCGCTCTGGACCTCAAATCCTTTCTCCCCTCTCTTGAGAAGTGGAGCTGCTCCCAACACGCAGAAAACAGATGCAGACTGCTCTTCCCTGGGCTGCTGGACAAACTGCAGGGTCCCTTCAGGCTGCCGGTTCCTTGCACTCCCCACTGCAGTGATCCCCCCTCGGCCCAACCCCCGCTGGAAACTCATCCCCACTCTTCTCGGTGGCATGCCCCAGACTCCAAAGCGGCACACATAGTGGTCCTGCACACCCCCTCCCTCTGTTCCTTTCACCCGGCCAGCCAGCCTGCCTGCTAGTCAGGAGCTGGCATCCTGAAAAACCAACCAACTAACCAACCCAAGCCTGCTCGCTTCCCTTGCCAAGACCTTTACAGTTAATAATGAGCTTTTCGTAACTGCTTGCTAAGTGCCTGACACTATCCCGAACAGCTGTGTATGTGTGGCTTCACCAGCTCTTCCTCAAGGGACCTTGAAACAGGGATAGTGCCACCTATGCTTTATCCACCAGGAAGCCATGGCTCTGAGAAGCTGTGAAACCAATGTCATTTTCTACGGGAAGCCGTGGCATGAAGCCAGACAGACCGGTGCTCTTCACACAATTGCTCTCCTGCCAAAGGCCCCCCCGGGGATCCAACCCAACAGCGTCAGGCTCCCCGTCCAGACCCTCCTCCATCAACACTTGGGTTAGTTCTCTAGTCTAGACTTCCCACGTGGCCTCACGGCACATTCTGACCACTGGTGTGGACAAGAATGTGTACACTGCTTGGCCCCTGCCACCCTGCTGCTGCTTACCTGGGTCCTCAAACTGAGTTGCTGGCCTTTGCCACCTCCGTTTGTCATTTCACCCTTTAAAAACTGCCTATTCTTCAAGGTTCTTCAATATACTCTGTCACTTCATTGCCATCCAGATTAATTTCTGCCATTCCCACATACATCTGTCATATCTCCTTCACAGTGCATCTCTCTTGTTTTGCCATTATTTGGGGGTACTTATTTTATAATGAATCCCTGACAGGCAGGAAGCAGGTTTTATTCCTAGTGAGTTCCATGCAGGCATTTAGATCAGTGCCCTGTGTGTGGGAGTCGCCCAAGAAACGTTAGCAGAGTTAAGCTGAATAGCCACAAATTTTGTCTTCTCCAAGCACCTTTCCACAGCAGCCCACCTAAAGGGCTTGGAATGTCCACCAGTGGAGTCATTCCTCTGATCTCAAATCTTACCTCCAGAAGATCTCTGCTGAAATAGGGGGAGTGACTCATTAATACCCTTTAATACCCTGGGTTAACAGTAACTCAACCACTAGAGTTATACCATGAGGTGGTCTGGAATGAATGGACTCATTTTCCAAGGTAAGCGATACCTCATTTCTCACTGTGGACACACTTGAGGAACTGCTCAAATCTACCTCTTTCACCAGCGAAATAATTCCCAAATAGTTGTGGGCCTCTAGTCCATTCCCTGTGATAATTCAATAGCTATTTACAGAGGGACAACATGATCTTTCTGGTTCTGGAGGTGACGTGAGTGGAATGCGGAGACACAACATTCCTGGGGTTCTGGCCACGAAGCTTGTGGTATCCCACCCAAAAGCCCTTGTGCAGAAACCCTGCAAAGGGGGAGAGGGTGCAAAAGGAACTCCGATGAGCTGAATGTTGTCTCCCAAATTTATATCCACCTAGAGGCTCAGAACATGACCTTTTTTTTTTTTTTGGAAACAGGTTTATTGTAGATGTAATTAAGATGGAGGTCATTCTGGATTAAGGTGGTCTCAAATCCAACTACTAGTGTCCTTGTAAGAAGAGAAGAGGACATGTACACCCACGGAGTAGAATATGTGGAAATGGGGGCAGAAATGGGAGGTACTCGGCTACAAGCCCAGGAATGTCAAGTCTTGCCCACAACTACCAGGAACTAGGGGAGAAACATGGGACAGATGCTCCCTCAGAACCCCCAGAAGGAAGTAATCTTGCTGATACCTTGATTTTTGGGCTTCTAGTCTCCAGAACTGTGAAAGAATAAATTCTTGCTATTTTAAGTCACTAAATTTGTTATGGCCATAACCCTAAGAAACTAGTATAGGAATCAACATGTACATGGGGTGTCTGGGTGGCTCAGTCAGTTAAGTGTCCAAATTCAGCTCAGATCATGATCTTGGGGTTCATGAGTTTGAGCCCTGCATCAGGCTATCATGCAGAGCCTACTTCAGATCCTTTGTCCCCTTCTCTCTCTGCCCCTCCCCTACACAGCCCTCCCCAAAAGAAATAAACATTAAAAAACAAAAAAAGAAATCGATATGTACCTATACCAAGTGGCCTAACCTATACCAAGCACTTTACTTTTGCTACTACACAACCCTTAAGAAAGGAATTATTACCCCCTTTTTATAAATGGGAAAGACTGAGACACAGAGAGGCTAAGAACTTGTCTGTCACAAAGCTGGAAAAATGGAAAAGCTGGGTTTTGAGTCTTTGAAGCTGTATTAGGTTTTGGGTAATCTTCTTCCATCCCTTAAACCCTCTCAGTTTTCTTTCCCAGGGTTTATCAAGCCCCAGACACTGCTGCAAAAAGTCTATATGCTGGCTCCCTGGGCAGTCATCTTTGTTCACAGATGTATACAAGTGCACAGGGCAGCTCCTGGCATGTAATAGTTGCTTAATAAATATGGCTGAATAAATTAATCCTCCCCCAAATATCATGAGCTAGGTATAATTATTATACTCCCTTTACAGAAGAGTAAAATGAGGCACAGAGGAGGTCAGTAACTTGCTCAGAGTCTCGACCACTGGTATTAGATCACAGGGTGTGTTTCATTCCCTCACCCACATGCCAAACAACATTGACATTTGTAAACCCAGGTCCTAATACTTAACTGTTCTTCAACATCTTCATATCTCCATAACCATTATTATTTAGTGCTAGTGCTGGGCAAGGTGTTTTGCAAACAGTCTCACCTTTAACATTTATTGTACACCTATAGACCAGCTACTACTAGTATCTGCTTTAACATACTGGGAACAGAAGCTTAGTGAAATGAAGTAATGATTCCAGTGTCACACAGCTGGTAAGCAACAGAATCAGGATTCAAGGTCAAGTCTCAATGATTTTTTAAAAAACAATTTTTAACTGTTTATTTTTGAGAGAGAGAGAAACAGAGCATGAGCAGGGGAGGGGCAGAGACACACACACACACACACACACACACAGAGAATCTGAAGCAGGCTCCAGGCTCCGAACTGTCAGCACAGGGCCCGATGCGGGGCTTGAACCCATGAACTGTGAGATCATGACCTGAGTCGAAGTTGGACACTTAACCAACTGAGCCACCCAGATGTCCCAAGTCTTTGTGATTCTAAAGCCTGTGCTCATAGCCATTAGGAAGATTGCCTCTCTTAGCAGGAGTCCCACTAATGTGAACAACACCAGAATAGAAGCTAATGGCTACTGCCCTCCCCTCCTTGCCTCTCCCAGGGGGTCTCCCTCAGATCCATAGATGGGACCTCTATCTCTGCATAGCCTTGGATTCTCTGTGCTCACTCAGCTTTTCTTGGCTTGGTTCTGTTGGCCCCCTGCCAGAAAGTACAAGGTTCTTTCCCGGACTCTTCTCCACCTTTCTTCCGCCAAAGCTGAAGTTGGTTCACTCACTTGTCTGTCGGGGATGGGCTTAAAGATAGAAGAGGACCATGTAGCAGTGACAGGGTAAATGGCGTTTCTCCTCCCAGGAGACTTCATCTAATGTTTTCTGTCTGCTCATTCCCAAAAGTCCTAACTTATTCACTTCCCCAGGCAACTGCCCGCTTCACACCACAGTGAACATTTTTTATGCAATCCCAAGATGCATTTCTTTCCTGAGCTAAGGATACTTAAGACAAAGATTCAGTAACGATACTGCATTTCAACAGATTCAATTTTCCAAAATAATAATAATATGGGAGAGTTTCTGGCATCAGAAAAGGGAGTGGCTTCATGGAGAAAGGTGTACCATAGAGGTGAGTGTCCACCCCAGCTTGTGAGAAAGACTGCTTTTGCCTAGAGAGAACTTACATTCTCTTTGGTCTGTCTGAGTATCTAAGAAGATTCCTTGAATTTGATAGAGAGAACAATAAAGAAACCCAGAGAACATCTTGACCAGCCTCCTCCATTCACCAGTGGAGAAAATGGGCCTCTCCGAAGGAAGTCACTTTCCAAGCTGACAAGCACTGGCTAACTGAATCTCAGTAACTTCCCATACACGCGACTGGGTCGCCACATCAGTGGTCTTTCTGGATGTCCTTGAAATGCCTCAGAGTAGGAGAAAAGGGGCTTTCTTATGAGAAGGGAAGGAAAAGGGTTCATCTACAGCCTCTCCTGGAACTTATCATTTATAATCATGTCAAGGTGACCTACCATGGACTTGGCTCTGAAGCCCAGGTATAAAAATGTGAAGAGGGAGGAGAGGCTGAGAAGGGCCTTGGTGCAGAGCAGACAAAGGCAGCAAAGGTGGTGCTGAGTGGAACAGGGCTTGAGGACTTACCTCACCAGACAGACAACAGACGGCCTCACCAGTCCTACAAAGTTGGGGTCCCTCAGAGCAGACTCTTCTCACTGAATTGCACATTCTCTGCAGGGGACAATCCAGCTTAAGAATAAAGCCAAATGTACACCGAGTCTAGAGCCACGTGTTGGAGGAGGGAGTCCTCCTCTTCTGTTATGGCCCGATTTAGAACTGAGTCATGGAAACTCTAGAACTTTCTATAGGCATCCCTACATCTAGGGTGCAATAGCAAATGCTCGATCAATATTTATTGAGTGAATGAGTCTCCTGGGAGGGGTAATATATTAACATATTATCTGCTGCTAATAGCTTTGTGCAAATTAGCTTAAAATTAAAATGAACACCTCTTCCGCACTTTGCATCTTATTAAGGCAGTGTATGCAGAATCCCATTTAGTTTTTACAGTATTCCTGGAAGGCTCTATTTGTGACCTTGAGTAAATTATTTAACCTTTCTATGCCTTGGTTTCCCCATCTATAAAACGGAACTAAAGTTCCAACCTCACAGAGGTAGAAGTAATGAGATAAAAAATGTAAAGCATGAGAGAATGTTTCCATGGGGACTGTGATCTCCATGTATTGTGGCCTGTTTCCCATTCCTGGAAGATAGGTTAATATGTAGTGGCTTGGGATGTGGAGACAGAACTGCAGCTGATGTCAACATTTCCTCACAGTCGCCATCTTGGACCCCAACTTAGCTGGCAGACGGTATCCCACAAAGACAGAATGTGGGCTAGTATCCATTTTTGGCCTCACAACTTTAGCCCAGAATTTTGCTTTGGAAGGCATTAGAGATTCTTTTTCCTCAGTTGTTTACTTGTTCTCAGATCATGTGGAAAGAACCTTCTGACAGTGTTACTATGGGGCCAGACAACTGGTGAGAGAGAAGCTGGGATAAAAGTGTGAGAAGGGTCCAGGTTGCTGGGGGGCCCTGTCTTCTTGCCTTGATGTTTATTCTCCACATTTTTGTAAGGTGGATCTTCACAAGTGCCCAGGGGCCATTGCCAAGTGGAGTCCTCTCCCTCCACTCTCTCTGCCTCGTACCTCCAGTCTGAGCCTGGTAAATGGGCTCCCACTCTTCCTGCCCCCCACTTCCTTCCTCTCTCTATGAATGCTGTCTTGCAGGGGAATGGCTCTGTAAAGAACAGAGGCAAAAGAGAGAGGAGGCACAAGGCACAGAGAGAGCGAAAGGGTGAGAATGGACAGGAATGTGAAACTAAGAAAAGGAGTAGATGCTGGGCATGAGTGGTGGAGGGTGACAATAAGTCAGAAGATGGATACCCAGGAGGTAGAGTGGGTTCAACCATTGATAGGGACTTATATATAACTCGAGACATTTCACATCAGATGTTGCAAGTGGCTAGCCTGCGGGCTGCATCCAGCCAAACACTAGTTTGGGGACTCACACAGTGTTTTAAAATTTAAGAAACATCTCATAAAAACTCAATATTCAGCTTGAAAAATCTGGTCATGAGAGTTCTGATTTCTTCACTCCAACAATGGACCAGAGCTGGACAGCCTCATCCTTCTGGATGGGACAAATGCCATTCCCAGTTTGCCATAGTCCCCACCACTCTCTGTTGCATGACACTCAGCATGGTTCTCTTATTTAAATTATCTTCCTGGCCCCTATAGGTACCTGGTTTTGAGAGACTTAGTCTATATGTATCATTTTTAGCACCAGCTGGTGAATCCACCTTTTTCTTAACCAGCCATCCTCACAGTAAATAAATGCACAGGCAATCACCATGAGAAGGTTTTGAAAGTAAGAGTAGAGAAAGATGGAGGAAGAAGTAGATATCAAAAGGAAGAGAAAAATTTAAATTTAAAGGAAAAAATCCAGGGCAAAGGACAGGGATGGTAGACAAGTGGATAGAGAGGGAGTCAGAATTCTCCTTTCCCATCGGGCTCCCTGGCTCCCTGAATTTCCTTAAACAAGGCATGTGATCTTTGTGGGTCAGTAACTTTCCTCATTAGTATCAACATGTTCATCATCAAAGAGTGAACTTTCCATGGGGTTCCTCAAAGAATAACTCAGATGGAGATTCTCAAATAAATTAATCAATGACAACATACTGTTTACATTAGCCTTCTTGAGTGATTGATTTAATATTTATTGAGTCTAGAGTTGGTGCTACCATATAAATGACACCATTACTACATACTTCCAGCTTGAATTAATTTCTCAGGATAAGGCATTTGATCGCAAGCATTTCTAGGTTAAAGCTTTCATAAAAGGTGGTCTGGTTGTGTGGGTAGGGTAAGGACACAGAGAAAGGTGAGGTTTATTGTCAATTGTTCAGTAAAACATCAGTCAATCTTAACCACCCTTTAAATAGTTCTCATCTCCCTGGCTACCTGATGTTTGCCAATATTGCAGCTGATTTACTATAAAGATGCTGACATTGGATGCTATTTCTGAAAGAAAGAGCTCTTATGCTAAAGAGCTTTAAAAGACTTTCTGTTTATTTGAGTCTATCAGGATTAGCTCTCTGATCAGCTTTTCCTAACTCAGTCACCAAATTAGTCTAAAAATTACATGTTTCATTCATTCAGTGAATGATTTCTGAGCACCTACTTTGTACCAGGCACTGTTCCAGGCACTGGGACAAAAAAGGGAAGGCTCATGAAGCCCTGAGCCCAGAAGGTAGAGACAGGCATTAAATAAACCCATATGGACGTAAGGTAATTCCCAATGGTAGGGAATGAAGTATTTTAAATGAAGCTGAGAAAGTGGAAGAGAGAGGACTGTTTTAGATAGATGCTCACTGAGAAGCAAACCTGCCCTGGTTCCTGAGTGATGAGAAGGAAATCTCACTGAAGATCTGGGGCAGGGTGCTCCTGACAGAGCAAACAGCATTTGCAAGTTTTGTTTGTTTGTTTGTTTTATGTTTTCTCATTTATTTTGAGAGAGAGAGAGCACGAGGGAGAGGGGCAGAGAGCAAATCCCAAGCAGGATCTACAGTGCAGAGCCTGACTTGGGGCTTGAACCCAAGAACCATGAGATCATGACCTGAATGAAGTCAAGAGTCAGATGCTTAACTGACTGAGCCACCCAGGTGCCCCAGCAATTGCAAGGTTTTGAAGTAGGGAGGAGCTTGCTCCGTACAGGACACTGAAGGGCTAGCAGGCAGCATTGGAGCTGGGGCACACGTGCTCGCTGGAACTTTAGAAGATCAATTACAAGATATTTTAGGGATATACAGTTTTGTTACTTTTAGGCACCAATACTAATTGGAAGCAGGCTAATAAATAACTGTACCCTAGAAACCCTTAGGGAGCCTACTTTGATGAATAAAGAAGTATTCGTAATTATCATAACAAGGTTGTCTGTAAATAAATGCTTCTAAAAATGCCTAATTTGACATTTTAAGAACAATTTGTCCACTTAAGCAGTTTAAACACAGTGTCTCCTAAATGCTGTTAAGACCATCTATTTGCATTCTAAATCTCAAGGCTCTTCTTTTCTCGTCTCCTCTAATAAGTTCTAAACAGCTCTTAAGAGCTTGGAGTTCTTCGTAGATTTTGAAAAGGTCAACACTGGCCAAGTTCTTGCCTGAATTATCACAAATTCTTAATTGATGGAGTCTAGATTTTGAAGGCATTCCTAGAATAATAATAGTAAATAGTTCTTATATTAGTTACATATTCTATCAATTCATGATGTGGGTACATTAGAGAAGTTAGTTCCATGAAGGGAAGGGGGTGTCAATGGTATGATGGAAGATGTTCCAGGAGCACAGGACAGCCTGTGCAAAGGCCCTGTGGAGGGAGGAAACTTGACCCTAAATAAGGTCAGTGTATTTAGGATGTGAGGGTATGTGAAGAGAGAAAAAGGTGGAAAATTAAAGAGATCAATCATACAGGGTCATGTCAGGGTCCTAAGGGTTCTGACATTTTCCAGATTTTATGACTTTTTTGTGTTGATTTCTGCCTTTACCCAGCTACCTTTTTTTCTTTCAAAAGAGTAGGAAGGTCTGCCTAAGAGGGTGCCCCATGCCCAGGATCTTGGCACTCCTTCTGGCCAATCTTCATTGTGTGTGTGAGGCCATCATAACAGGGCTCTGACCTTGCATTTAGGGCCCTAGGAATCTGCTGCAGGTCAGTGAGACAGCACATTTCTGTCTGAGACAAGAAAGACCCTGACATCTGTTCCTTGGCAAAAGAGCAAGACCTGCCAGGAAGGCCCAGTGGCCGAGGCCTCGAATGCTGGAGAGGAAATGAGTCTCAGCAAAAACGCAGGGGCTGAATGTCAGGCCCTTCCTCCCTGCCCCGGGAATTGACCTGGCTGGTGATGGTGGACTCCAGGAGACAAAGGGTCGTTTAGGCGCTCTGTGTTATGGCCCCTGCCAGTCCCCAAATATTTTTCATTTCTGATAGTGTGATGAAGGATTCAGGCTGCTGAGCTCCTGCCTTAATCACATTCATTCCACTTTGTTAGGGAGGGCTGTTTTCTGGAGCCTCTGAGGAAATAAAGATGATGAATAGAGGGAAATCACATTCTTTATTAGCATGGATGGGCAGACAGATCCCAGTAGTAATTAATCCCAGGATGTTTACAAATTTTTTCTTCTTTGTTGACCTAGAGTTGGGGGTTTGCAATTGTTGCCATAAAGGAAGAATGGAAGTTGAATAGCCACATTAGACAGATGGCAAAATATTGATTAATCATTCCATAATGCTTAATAAAAAGCAGTAGCCTAAATGTCAAGATCCCAGGATCCTAAGGAGAAAAAAGTTCCAAGCATGCAGGACCCTCTTAGAAAAGCTCAGATAATCCCATGATTTAAGCTTAAGCCTGAGTTAGCAAAGGCTTTTTTGGGGGGTAGGGAAAAGAGGGGTACGTAGAATGTAAGGACCCCTCAAACAAGACAAAGCAATTATAAATGCTTATGGAAATTGGATTGTTCCAGAACTTTTGTGAGTAATTAAGGGTCAGGCAGAAAATCCTCCCGTTCCAATCCTGGGATTGTTCAGCATCTTTCCAGAACATCCACGTTCTTTTTCTTGCCTAGTAAGGACTAGAGAATGGCTAAAGGGCAGTCATTCTGACATGATTTGGGTTGTTTTGAGCTTTGGGGCACTATTATGAGCATTAATTCTTTTCANGATTCCTATGATACGGATATTGTTGCGTTTGACCGTATCGCTGAGCTCTCGAATTCTTCTTTCAAGAGATTCAAGTCTTGATCGTGGCTTCATAAAGCATGAATTCTGTGACCTTGGGTAAGTCTCTGCACCTCTCAGAACCTGTTTACTCATCGCAAAATCAAGGGATTGTGGCCCTGTACAGCATGAAGTTTCCATGTGGCTGAATTTAAAAGTCTGCACTTACAGCAATTTTAAGGTATTGGGCTGAATATGTAATGAGAGGAAGATAGACACCTCTCAAGCTTTTAAAATATAACTTGAATATGAGAGGTTGACTAGTGGAGTGGTGGTGGGAAATGTTAAAAATAAACCCCTAAGAACTATTTGTAACTTGTGCACTGAATATGTAGATGTTTCTAGAGAGTTCTACAATGCCTAAAACAGTTTGTTCTCTTGGACACTTTAATTATACTCTTCAAAGGTTTTGTTTGTTTGTTTTTTGCATATATTCTCCTTTGTTTTCAGCTAGCTTCTTCTTAAAACATGGGAAGATCAGTCAGCCTCAACCAGTAGATTGAAAATCTGTACTGTCTGAATTAGGGAAAACTTCTTATGCTTTCCAGAGCTCTGAGCATCTCATCCTGAATTTTCTGAGTTCTGGGAAGCTCTGAATCCATTTGCTGGGGCAAGAAGAAAAAAAATTCTTGGAGAGTATCCAAAAGAGAATTAGACCGCATTCCCAATGGTCTTCTGGTCAACCTTAGCCTTTTTTTGACTTGTCATGGGTCCTGCCCATCACACTCTGCTCATGAGAAAATGGCCAAGAAATACCCGCAAGTTTTAAGCAAACAAACTCTACTTCACTGGAGATGCGTTATGCATTAGACTACCGGGCAAAGCTAATATTGCCAAACGATAAGTAAATAAAGGGAAACGTAAGTTTTGTTTAAAGATGGAAAGTGGGGAAGAACGTTGTTTTCTCTCTCTTGGGACCCAACCTCCACTGTGAGCCAAAAACTAGAGTTCACCACACTAATATTCTAAACCTATTGAACCATATCGAAATCTCTATATCTAAATATGCTGCCAGCTGACCTTGAACAGGGCCAATATTTCATTTGGTTCAAATACATATTCTTTTCCCTTGCTCACAGAATTACCTAAGTGATTTGGTAGCCAGGTTTTCTCACTTGAAGAGTCTTTAGAAATGGTACGTGTGTGCGTGTGTGTGTGTGTGTGGCAGTGAGCAAGATTAGTGCTTTTAGTTTTTTGTGTTTTTTTAACCTGAAATATCTATTTCTCAAGCTGCCATTCAGGTCCCTCATATCTTTGGTATGCGATAAAACACAATTTTGTGGATTTGAGGGTTTTCTTTCTTTCCTTGTGCTTTCTCTCTTTCTTTTTTTGTTACAAAAACCAACACAGCTGCAAAGACTTTCACATCCAATAACCCGAGATAGTTCCTGTTTGCCCAGTTCCCAGATAAAAGAAAAACAAAACGAGTGTGGGGTGGTTTATCATTTTTTGAAATAGGATACATTTTTCCCATGTTCAGATCTGAAAATACTTGGCTGTAATTTAATCTACCTTTATTAGATTACACAGTTATGTCCACAAAATTGTGGAAACCATCCTAAATTAGTAAGGTCAGGGAAGAAGCAGGCTGAGATGTGAGAATTCCATCTGTTCCTGCCCAACATGTTTTCTGAATGGAGAGGCAAATCGTGGGCAAAGCATTCAATTCACCAGGGACAGAGGAGCTCATCACCCCTTGAGTGTCCCCAGTGGAAAGTTTACCTTCTACTTCTTCCATGATGACTTCAGAGTAACCCCTCACTTAGGGAATATGTTAGATAGCTATAGAGCAGGCGAGAAATGGCCAAGTCATCCAAAAATTATCATTTACTGGTCCAAAAATACTTTAAGCCTAGAGAGCCCTACATACAGTTGTCAGATAAAATATAGGACACCCAATTAAATGCGTATTCCTTTAAAAAAAATTTTTTTTAATGTTTATTTTTGAGAGAGATACAGACAGAGGGAAAGCAGGGGAGGGGCAGAGAGACAGGAAGCCACAAGTTTCAGGCTCTGAGCCTCCAGCACAGAGCCTGACTCAAGGCTCGAACCCACAAACCGTGAGATCATGACCTGAGCCGAAGTCCAGCGCTTAATCACCTGAGCCATCCAGGGACCCAAATCTGTATTTCAAATATATAATTATTTTTAGAATGAATATGTCTCAAATATTGGATGGGATATACTAATACTAAAATAGTATTTATTGTTTATATGAAATACACATTTAACTAGAAATCCTGTATATTTTTTAAATATTTATTTTGAAAGAGAGAGAGAGTGTTTGAACAAGCATGAGTGGGGGAGGGGCAGAGAGAGAGGAAGAGAAAAATCCCAAGCAGGCCCCAAGCTGTCAGTGCAGAGCCTGACAGGGGCTGGGTCCCATGAACCTTGAGATCATGACCTGAGCTGAAGTCAAGAGTCAAGCACTCAACCAACTGAGACACCCAAGCACCCTGAGAAATCCTGTATTTTTATTTGCTAAAACCAGCAGCAAACCAAATCACCACAAAAGGCAACAGTACTATTTTTAATAACAAAAATGAAATAAAATTAAATCATAACCGATGTAACAGGTCTGAATCTTAGGTCATAGATACAGGTGTGCAATATATATACATATATATATATATTTTTCCCCCCTTTTTTAAAAGAGAAATCTGCTCTGCCTCTGGGTGCCCAAGGCAGGAGGAAATCCAGTCTCTGTCATTATGGGACCCTGCCCCTTCCCATATCAATCCAGGACCTTAGGTAGTGTCCAGAGAATAGGGTTAGAGATTCAAATTCTAAGCTGTCATGGTGGCTGGTGACATCTTCCTGGCTTGGAGTTCAGCGGTCACTTNTAGTTGATTGTCAAATTAGTTTCCACATAACACTCAGTGCTCATCCCCACAAGTGAACTTTTAAAATTTTTTTTAAGGCAAAGCAGCTCTGTACTTAGGAGCCATATTTTGGCCAATGGTTCTCCATTTTAACACTGACTTCTTTTTAAATTTCATGAACTCTCTTTCTCCTCTGGTTAATTTTAAAGACATTTTCTGACTTCTGGTTGCTCTCAAAAGTACAGTTTCTTGAATAATTTGGGAGCTTTTATAAAAAAAACAAGAAGAATTTCTGTCTTTAGGTAGTTCTACTTCTCTCTGCCTCTCAGACACAAAAGAATCCCTAGGGAAGTAATACTTTATGGGTCTGAGACCTGCTTGAAATGAAAGAAAGTAAAAACAAGAAGACTGTAGATGAGATTATTATCCAGTATATACACCCTCTCCTTCCATGGGAGGAGTCTTCTTCTCTTACCCAATGATGTTGGGATTTGTCATGTGACTTCCTTTGTCCAGTGGGATGTTGGTGGACATGATCAAGCTAGAGCTTGAAATGTGCTGTGTAGTTGGATGTACTCTGCCATCACTATTGCCACATATCTGGGGAGGATAAAAGATATATAGGCAGACCTAGGCAAACTCACAACTTAGAGCAAACCCAGTGAAGTTCATCCCAGATCAGTGGAATCCCAGCCAAATTTCAGGCACATGAACAAAAAACAATTTTGATTATCATATGCTACTGAGTTTTGGGGTGATTTGTTATGCAAAATAACTAAGAGAGGTATAAACGAAAATTCATATTTTAGTAGATTAGTAAATTGTCTTGACACACTTAATGCTCAGCCATGATATGAAAACATTTATTGCATAGGGTGCCTGGGTGGCTTAGTCAGTTGAGCATCTGACTTCGGCTCAGGTCATGATCTCACAGTTCGTGAGTTTGAGGCCCACATAGGGTCTGTGTTGACGGCTCAGACCCTACTTCGGATTCTGTGTTTCCCTCTCTCTCTCTCTGCCCCTTCCCCCCTTAAATAAATAAACATTAAAAAAAAAACATTTATTGCATCCAAAAATCACAGGCATACGCCTGGGATCTTACGACACACACTCTCTCTCTCTGTCTTCATAATATTTTATATCATTCTCTAAGTTATTTCTTCTTAAAAGCTTATATTCATTTAAAGCCTGTAGTTTACAAAGTGCCCTCACATACATTATTCCATTGGATCTTTTTAACAAGTCAATGATGAGATGAGGTTGGTATTACTAGTGCCATTTGAGAGATAAGGGATTGATTCAAAAAGAGGTCAAGAGTTTGCCACGGGGAGCAAAGACAGTTCTGGGTTCCAAATCAGAACTGGGGCTTCAACCAAGTCTTCTCATTCCTCCTGCAAAGGCTTCTCCTACCATACCATGGTTGCCCCTATAACACCCAGCACAAGGCTGAGCACACTGTATTCTTAGTAAGTACCTCAGGAATGATGAGGGCATCAAATCTTTTGGCTGGAGATACAAGTGTGAAGTCAAAGCTCCCGGGAAACATCTCACTAGAGGTTCTCTCCCCATAGCCTCTATTAATACTTCTCACAATATATGTTAATAGGAGTTGGGGAGTGAGTGTGTAGAGGGATGGAGGTGGAGAAGGTTAAATGCTATTTAATATGTTTTAGAAATTCCAGTTTAGTAAATTAACTGTCTTTTCTGCAGTGCTTTTAAGTGGGTTTGAAGAGCTTGTTTGCATTACTTTCTAGATGAGAATACAGTATAATGTCTTTCTCTAAGTTATTAAACCATGGAACCTTCCCATCAGAAATTATCTTGCTAGATTAGGGTTCCATGGAACCCACTTTGGGAAACACCAGCCTATGTCATTGTACTGCCCTGGTTCTGCCCTTGGTATCTCCCTTTAATACCATCCAGAGCTATTTGTGCAGCAGCCACCCTCTGGGACTTCTTCAAGCTTTTGTTAATGACTCGGTTCTAATTCCAAGAAGCTTTTAACTTAATGGGATGATAACTCGGCGTATTAATTAAGGTTCTTATAGTAGCAAACATAAAAAGCAACTCTGGCTAACTTCCGTGAAGATATTAGGAAAACTCACAAAAATCACAGGAGTTGCCAAACAATTAGGATTTGAAAAGAATAGGAACAAGGCAGTTTTGGGGATGTTAGTCCCGGGAATCCCTGGAGCTGCCCCTCAAATAATTCTGCTTGCAGAGACATCCCGTCCCCATCTTTCTGCTCAGCTTTCAGGTTCTGGAAGGGAGAATCTGATCTTTCTGGCTTGAGCCAGACATCTCTACTCCAGGACCATTCAGGCATGAAAGAGGACAGAAGGTGCCACTGAGGAAATCACCATGATCTGGGTGGTTCAGTCCCATCTTTCAGGGTCATTGGTTCAATTTGGATGCATACAGCTGTCACTACCTTTTGAAAGTCCATTACATTTTTCTCTAGGGATGGAAGACATTGTTGATTTTTCCTTTGATGGCCAAATAAAGAGTTTTGAGACCATACTCCAAAAAAAATTCAGATTTCCCAAACTAAAACTCATCCTTGGCCTTGGAGAAGCCCTTTGGAAATTAGACTATCTCCCAAAACTGACAAGCAATTGCTCAACAGCAAATGGTATGGTGTTTGGTTGAACTTGCCCACAATTTCCAAATCCTCTCTGCCTCTTTCCTCTGAATTCCCTGAATTCAATGTGTATACGATGCAACTTCACTGATACACAGAGATGGATCCATAAATAGTTCTAAGCACACCTAGACGTAAAAGGTTAATATCCTTCTTGTTCATTACTAAAAAGTGGATGAGGTCATCAAGGATGTGTCCTGGAGGAAGAGGAGAGCTCGGGGCCAGGGATGGGGGCCGGGGGAGAGGAGCCTTTTGTGTGTTGATTCAAAAGCTATCTAAACTACTTTTTAAACAAGTCAAACTGAGGTTTTCTTCTGCCTTCTGAAATTTCAAATTCAGAATCAAATGAGACATTAAAAAAAAAAAAAGCCTCCAAGGAGACCACCATCTATTACTATGCTATACTGTGGGGTTTTATTTGAATATATTTTGCTTTTATTGCTTTGTTCTCTTTCCTCACTATGATTTACAAAGCAGTGTGGGAAAATGGTTAATACAGAATAAAAGTTAAAATTAAAACCACTTTTTCCACTACAGTGCTGTCTCCTTCCCACCCTGGTATCCCTGGAGACCTGTTCAACTGAGTCTAGTAGCACAAAGGCTACTGAGTTCCAGAACTATATTCAGAATCTGCCTAAGTTTGATTGATTTCCTAGAGCCAGGACAAGATAAGCGATTAGTTGGTTTTGTTGATAATATGGGAACAATTGGCAAGTAATAACATAAATTCATTTTAAGATGTCTGTACAACTCTGGGAATTTGTGGGATTTATTGAACTATTCAGGTTAGCTCAACTAACTTTGCATTTGGAGATGAGCCTGCTTTGGGGTCCACATAGTTCCCAGGGAGAGCAGTTACTGCTCACAGCCCTGTCACATCAGACTTGTTAGATTGGTAGGGACCACATCTCCTGTTTCTCTCTGCCCGCCTGGGTCTTTCTGCTTCGGGAATAGGACCTTATCAGAGAGGTATCCCCCACCCCAACCAGGGACCAGGCCCAAGCTCTTCAAATCACCTATGCCTTTTTGGACACTTACTATGTGTCAGGCAGAATTTTGGCCACTTTTACATTTACCACCCAACATTTTAGAGACCATATTAAAATCCCATTTTACCTATGAGAATATTGAGAAAGAGATTAAGACTTTTCTCGTGGTCAGACAGTTCTACTCCCAGTGATAATAATAATCCAATTAGACAGAACAGAAGGTTCCCTCAGACTATGATCAATGTGGAAGACTGGACCGATACTCATGAGATAAATAAGTTAAATGCAGTAACCACAATATATCTGAAGTATGATGTGAAGTGTCTTTCTGTACCACGTTTATTTTTATTTTATTTTTTTATGTTTATTTATTTACTTTTAAGAGAGACAGAGCATGAGTGGGATAGGGGCAGAGAGAGAGGGAGACACAGAATCTGAACCAAGCTCCAGGCTCTGAGCTGTCAGCACAGAGCCCAATGTGGTACTTGAACTCACAAATTATGAGATCATGACCTGAGCCAAAGTGAGATGCTCGTGACTAAGCTACCCAGGTGCCCCAGTACCGTGTTTATTTTAATCATCACATCTAGGCCATGAAGGAGGTAATAAAAGGAATCTGTTTTAGAGATGGGAAAATGGAGGTCTAAAGGAAGTTAAGAAAACTGCCGATAACTGAGCTTTGTGTGGTAACTCCTGCAGGCCAGCCTTATGTAACACAGCAGATCCCTAGCAGAAGACATTGAGATAAGTCAGGACAACTTCAAGCTGCAAGTAATGACAGCGAAGACTCCAAGTGGGATGAAAGGCCTTCCATTTAAGCAAATATGTAGGCTGTAACACAACTCAAGTGTTAGGGGACGTGAATAGAAAGTTATCTCAGAGTCACAACTCTCGTAGATAGCAAGGCAGAGAGGCTGACTGGTTGGCATCATCAGGGAGCCTCTCTAAGAGGAATGAGTTACACACTCTTCTCTGCCCTGTAACACAAAGGGCACTTGGCTGGGACTTTCCAGTGCCAACCATGCTGCAGTGTTTTCATGGAAAGTTGGGCTCCAAGGAGTGTTTGAGGATGATTAAGTCACCATTATACCTGACTTTTTTGTCCAACACTACCTGTCAGCAAACAGATTCCATTTTTAAGTGAAACTATGCATTGGGTATCTCTGTGAAACACAAACATGTTGAAATTTTAAAGGATCCAAAGATTAAAATTAAGGAATGAACATTAATGAGTCAGCAGAATGGCAGGGATCAGGAAAAGGGACAGTGAGATTTGGATAACAACATCTCCTCAAGGTGCTAGAAAATACTGAGCAGACAGAAAAATGTTAGGAAACCCAGGATTTGCTTCAAAATATTCTTGGGGTGTGGAGGATGGTGATGGATGAGAATAGTTGAGAATATAGATAAAATTAGATGAACCATGGGTTGATCATTGTTGAATCTTTGTGATGGGTATGTTGGTGTTCATTATTTTCTTCTAGTTTATATACCTTTGAAATTTTCTGAAATAATTTAAAAAATTTTAACATTATTCTTGAGAGACAGAGAGAGACAGAGCACAAGCAGGTGAGGGACAGAGAGAAGGAGACAGAATCTGAAGCAGGCATCAGGCTCTGAGCCATCAGCACAGAGCCCCACGCAGGCTCAAACCCACAAACCATGAGATCATGACCTGAACCGAAGTCAGATGCTTAACTGACTGAGCCACCTAGCTGTCCCCTGAAATAATTTTTTAAAGAAAATAGTATAGCTATGGTCTGTCTAGTCTTCAGGTCTATAGAAAATTTCATCCTACTGGAAATGTAAATGTGACCAGGAGTATGGCTTAGATTTTCTGCACAAAGCTGTGGGTACCCCTTACATCCAAACAATCTCCAAGTCCTATCCCTTCAGCTTCCAAATGTTATCTTGAATCTATCCATTTGTCTCCTTCTCCACTGCCATGATCTTAGTCATAGCCATCACCAGGCTTGCTTGCTTGTAATCTGCCTCCCTAATTCCAGCAAGAATCTCCATTTCCAATCTTTTCTTCCTTGGGGAGATGGAGTGATCTGTTCAAAACGCTAATCTGACATTCTCATGAGAAAAAAGCAAGATGCAGAACAGTATACATAATATTTGTACAAGAAAGGGGAAATAACATATTTACACGCACCCACGTATGTATATACTCTTTGCTTATATTTGCAAAGAGAAACCCCTGGAAAAATAAACCAAAAACTAAATAAAAATAAAAGGGGAGGAAGAACACAATGGAGGACATAGGTTGGCAGCAAAACTTTTCTAAATATGTCTTTTTACAGATCTTGACTTTGGGATCACGTAAATGTTTACATGTTCAAAAAATAACATTAAGAAAAAGTAAAAGAAAATAAGAGATTTCCAAAAATTGAAACCAAATTGAAATAAAGAAAGAAAACAATTGTCTATCACACGGGTAACATTAACCATGATAAGAAAATAGTTATTTCAAATAACTTTCATTGAAAGCATTTTGACTTTACATTCTTATGAAACATATTTTAAGAACCAAAGAGGGGCGCCTGGGTGGCTTAGTCGGTTAAGCGTCCGACTTTCGCTTGGGTCATGATCTCGCGGTTCGTGGGTTCGAGCCCCGCGTCGGGCTCTGTGCTGACTGCCAGCTCAGAGCCTGGAGCCTGTTTCAGTCTGTGACTCCCTCTCTCTCTAAACCTCCCCTGCTCACGCTGTCTCTCTCTCTCTCTTCTAGAAATAAATTAAAAAAATATTAAAAAAAAAAAAAGAACCAAAGAAAAGGTGCAAATGAGTCTTAAACTTCATTCAGTACTCTCTTGTTTTTTAACTTATTTATTTTGAGAGAGAGGGAGCACATGTGAGCAGGGAAGGGGCAGAGAGAGAGGGGTAGAGAGAGAGAGAGAAAGAGAGAGAATTCCAAGCAGGCTCCACATGGAGCCCAATGCAGAGCTCGAACACATGAACCATGAGTTCATGACCTGAGCCAAAATCAAGACTTGGACACTTAACTGACTAAGCCACCCAGGTGCCCCTGTACTCTTAATTCTAGTATGAGGTTGAACTATATGAAATTGCCTATATTTGACCTATTAAAATGACAATTTTGTATGTTGCAAATAAATATAGTAATATATTATTATGATACAAATATGGTAATAATGTTTTATATTATAAACATAACACAATATGTGTACATATAATATGAATATAATTTAGTCCATAAAAATATAGTATACATTATAGCAATATTGTTCTTATTTTTGGAAATACTTTGTATATATTATAGAATAAAACAAATAAGCAATCGTGTCAATGTTAAGACAAAGATTTTCAGCAAAACAAATTAATACAAGTATTCTTTTAGAAGTTAATAAAAAGGTTGATTTTTTTTAATTGAAATATAATTAACACATAAGTTATATTTGTTTGAAGTGTATAATGTATTGTTTTGATACATTTATACAGCACAATATGATTCTACAGTAGTGTTAGTGAGCACCTTTATCATGTCACATAATTATCTTTTTTTTTGTATTGAGAACAATAAAGACCTAGTCTCTTAACAACTCTCAAGTTTATAATACAGTACTGTTGACTGTAATCACTAGGTTGTACATTAGGTATTCACAACTTGTTTATCTACTAGTTGCAAGTTAAACATCTCCCCAAATCCCTTAGCCTCTGGTTACTGCCACTCCACTCTGTTTTTACAAGTTCAGCTTTTTTAGATTCCATATATTAGTAGAATGAAGGAAAGTGGCATGAAGTATAAGTAGCATAAAGTATTGTGTTTCTCTTCTGATTTATCTCACTTAGCATAATGCCCTCAAATTGAATTGCAAATATCAGGATGAACTCATGATTCTTTTTCATATATACTCCTTTCCTAACTGTCCACTAAAAAGGCCTAGAAGCAATGGTAAGCCAGAAACAATGAGTAACCCCAGGACCCAGATTATGGTCTCTAAATATCTTCCCACTAAAAGGAAGCAGAGATTCTTGTAGAAATGACAGAAAATAGAAAAGTTAATTTGGGGGCGGGGAGGGGGTGTTATTGTGTAAGGAAGCAAGGAAACTATCAAATGGTATTGAGATCAAGTTAAAGAGATAAAGACTTAACAAGAGGAACTTCCCGTTGGCTCAAGGATGGCAATTTGGCTAAAGGAGGACAATTTATATACATCAATAGAAGGATGAGTAAAATTGATTAGAACACATTGAATGCATAAAAACCACAATTCATAAAGATACTGAAAAAAATATCAGTGGACAAGAGCTCTTTATCCTTCAAAGCCTAGCCCAGAGTTTGTTTCTGTAAAGAATTACCTGCCGCCTTCCAAGTTAATTTCTCCCTCCTCTGTGCCATTATTGTGCCTTACACATACATTTATAATTTCCTTTACATTACACCGCTTGTCTCCCCAGTCACGCTGTGAACTGTAAAGCTGGAACTGTGCTTGGTTCATCTCTACTATTAAAAAGAAAGACCCAAGGCCCAGCGTGGCGTCATGTGCCCCCAGAACTGCAAACAAAAATTTAATCACCATTTCAGCCTCTCCAGGAGCAAAGTTTTGAGCCAATCATTCTGGAATTTTGTGGTCAGTGCCAGTGAAGTAATCTGTCCCAGGGCTCTCTCCATCCTCCAGAGAAACATAAGGTAATTCACCTAATACCCCCCTGCCCTTCCCCCTAAGGGGAGGTGACCTTGCCTGAAACAATCCTTTCTTTTCTTTTGCAAAAATGTTGTTCCACTCTCCTTCCTATAAAAAAATCTTTCTTTTTGTACAACTCCTTGGAGCCTGCTTCTACTTGCTAGACAGGATATCATTGATTGATTCATAAATCACTTAATAAAGCCAATCAGATCTTCAGATTTACTCAGGTTAATTTTTTGTTAACACTATCTTACCAACACTCAGGAGGGTACTTTGCCCAGAGTAGGGCTCAATACATTTTTGTTCAAATGCAAAACCATCAAAACTTTTAAAACTATCAAAACACACAATTTACCAAGATATACATTGTCTTTAGCAGATATTACACATAAAGGAATAGATTTCATTCTGGGTCTTACAAAAAGATTCCTGATATAGGACTTTTAATGTGACTTAGGATATGGGACTCCTTATCAGCTTTGTTTCAAGTCTTCTGGCACTTGCTGTTATTGAGACATGAGCTAGTTATTGTTGTGTTGTTGTAGGATTTTTTACCTCAATACCCAGGGTCGTTGTCTCCCGGCTTGGAGGAATGAAGAGGTGGACACAAATGGGCAGCAGGCCAAAGTTTATTAGAGTATAAGGTCAGAAAGGAAGAATAGTATGAAAGCTCTCTTTACTGTGTGAGAGGGCATTTGAAAGTGAATGCCTGTGGACTATGGGCAAGGGTCTTTGTTTTATAAGGTTCTGGTTTTCTGCCCCATCCCTTCCCTCTAGTTCCTTCTCAGGTTCTACCCTTATCCGCTGGATAGTTCTAGGTGCTGGGTTTTCCTTTCCAGATTTGCTAGACTCCATTGTGTGAGGGGTCAGACTGGTCATACTGTCCCTCATATAACATAAGTTTTACGATTTACTTTTTCAGCTATCTTGATGGTCAAATTCCTGAGTGAACCTGAGGAGGAGTAGGTGGGGTCCTTCACATTCTTAAGAGGAACTTTACACCGGAGGGGGTTTGCTGTGGTCACAGCTCAGGATTGTTCCAAAATATGTGTTTTTCCCCACCCTCAGGTCCTAACCTTTCCCTCTCTGCCTACTTTATCCTATCTTTTCCTATCATAATGTTGCCTCTTCACTGCGAAGTTCGCAGAATGCCATGTGGCCATTCATTTATTGTTGATTTTCAAAAGAGGCTTGTGTGGGAAGTTTGATTATCATAACTGGGCAGACAAAATTGGAGAAATAATAAAGCAAATGAATGTGGCAGGACTTGCAGCTTGCATTTCCCTCTGTAACTTCAAACAAACCATTTCCCTCCTTTGGGGTTCAGTTTCCTCATCTGTGGAATCAGATCTCACCAGCTGATCCTAGACGTCTCTCCTATGATCCAGCATCTACGATAATTTTACCTGGAAGAACTCAAAGAAAAGGTGACAATACACCTTCTGCAGCAGGCCGATTGTGTGCACCCAGGAGATGTCTGGCCAGGGGATCATTCCCTGGGAAGAGAAGGAAAAAACCAAAACGCTGTTATCTGGCTGGCCCAGGACCTGATGTTGCAATTTTTCTAATCTCAGGTAGGTTGGGGGTTCAATGCAGTTCTACCCATGTAAAATAGAATGCCCAGTGGGATAGGTAGAAATACAGAGCCTGTCTAGGAAGGGCCGAGAATACTACGAGCATGTGATGGATCTTCCCACCCGACCCCTACTGTAACCACCTTGTTGACCCAGAATTCCAGATCGACAAATTTGCAGCAGACAGTCCTCCCACGCCCGACTCTTGTCCAGGGTAAACACTGCTAGCTGATCATGGCACTGTTTTCTTTTTCTTCTTCTTCTTTTTTTTTTAATTAAATTTTTTTTAATGTTTTTGTTTTATTTTTGAAAGAGAGAGAGACAGAACGTGAGTGGGGAAGGGGCAGAGCGGGAGGGAGACACAGAGTGTGAAGCAGGCCCCAGGCTCTGAGCTGTCAGCACAGAGCCCGATGTGGGGCTCAAACCCACAGACTCTGAGATCTTGACCTGAGCTGGAATTGGATGCTTAACTGACTGAGCCACCCAGATGCCCCTTAATTTTTTTTAATGTTTATTTATTTTTGAGAGAGAGAGACAGAATGCAAGTCGGGGTGGGGGGGGGTGGTTGCAGAGAGAGAGGGAGACACAGAATGTGAAGCAGGCCCCAGGCTCTGAGCTGTCAGCAAAGATCCCGATGTGGGGCTTGAACGCGCAAATCGTGAGATCATGACCTGAGCCAAAGTCAGATCTCAGAACTGACTGAGCCACCCAGGTGCCCCAACTATTTTCTTCTAAAGGCAGACTTTAGAAGAAAGGAAAACACTATTTTCCTTCTAAAGGGATCTTTCTCAATACAGTGTACTCCAGATACCAGCAATTGATTGGAGTTGGTATTTAGCTGAAATCTATTTTCCATCCTGGGCTCAAATTTCCTCCTGATTCTAGCAAAGTACTAAGAAGAGGTTTGTAATTTAAACTAAGTAAGGGACCTTGAGTAAGTTTCCTACTTTGGGTGCTGATATGTAAACAGAGAATTTCCTGGCCCCCTGTCCTGTGTTTTTTGGATTCTAAAATTCTTATCTCTTTGGGAAATAGGGGCACCTTTGTGACACTGCTGTCCCAAATGGCTTCCTCATGACATACTAAGATTTAGGCAACCCAGAGGGTATCTGGACACATCTGATGTGATGAGCATTAGGTTTCTACAGAACTACAAGGGCCACAAGTCATCTTTTGTTAACTCTCCTCAACGTCCAGACTTCTCTGGGATCAAAACAATCAGATTAGGCTGAAGTGAAGCTTGGCAGATAGTGTCAAAGAAAGCCTACAGGGCTGGCATCTGTTAAGCAGTCATTGCTAGCACCTTCCTTGGTAAGAAACTACTTTTTCTTGTCTTGTTTCAGGCTTCAATTGCTTTTATTTGTCCTGGAGCTTAGATCAATAATCTCAATCTCTCACTCTTTGTTAGTAGACCTGAAATAAATAATTTCATACAGAGAGAGGGATGTAAGACAAATGGCAGAGCAGCCGAGTATGGAAGGGGAGGTATGTAAGAACACCAATGGAAGGAATAATAGATGGTGTTTACTGAGCACTTTCTGTGGGTCAAGCACCGTGTTATCACATTTACTCTTGACAACCGAGGAAATATGCACTATTAATAATCTCCACATGAGAAAATTTAGGCTCAGGGTGTTCATTTCTTTAGGGTCCTACAGTGAGTTTGTAGTAGAGGAAAACCTGAGTCACGTCTCTGACTTCTTCCACCACAGCACACGGCCTCTCCCAATCCAACACTGAAGGATTTTCCTTAAACCACGTCAGGTGCATTAGTCAAATTTCTTTTAGTGTGAAGAGCAGAAAACCTGTATTCAGGGAACCGTCCCTCTCTATTTACTGATTTTGCTTTTGCTCTATTCTTGAGCAATCTATCCCTTCATGGTAGCAAGATGTTCAGCCATTAGCACAAGACTTTGACCTATGCCCTCAGCAACCCCAGTAGGAGAAATGATTCTTTCTCCTTATAGTCTAGCAAAAGCCTGGGATTTTACTATGCCCAACTGAAAAGAAATTAAAATTCATTGTCCAGACCTGGGTCAGCAACTACCCATCCCTGGAGCGAGTGGGAAGAAAAATGCTTTCAAGGCTGAAAATCAGGGAGAGATATTCCCCAAGCCAAATTGAGGTGCACTGTCTTGAAGGAAAGTGGATGGGTATTACCAGTCAGAAAAACAGATGTCCGCTTGCTAAGTTTTTATCTGCGCAACAACCACAATATTCCCAAAGAATCAGATGTGTGGTCATGCTTTATAAAAACAATTAGAAGCTTTGTCCTGGTCAAATCCTAGAAGTTTATAACTTTTCCTGGTATTGGAGCCTGGTCCCAGGTGTTACAGATGACTATATTAATACAGTCATCATGGACAGTCTTTCCATGGTCCTCCTTTGCCCCTCTAGCCAAGGCTTCACAGAGGTCTCTCAGCCCTCACAGTCAGAAGCAAGGGTGGATTCCTCTCCTCAGGTGGAAAAAGGCTGAAATTTTGTGGTAAGAGAGTTTTAAGTCCTGCCTTGTCACCAGGCTAGGTGGTGGGAAGGACTTATCACTTGCTTCTGTGATCAGTTTCATTGTTCTTCAAACCCTCTTTGTCATTCAAGGCCAGGTTCTCAGGACCTTCTCCATGAAGACTTCTCTATTCCTTTCTACTATAGCACTTATCCTACATCTTTCATGATGCAGGATTTTTTTTCTTTAAAAAGATTTTCTGTTTAATTTCAAAATGTTTGATGCATACAAAAGAGTACTTGTAATATATGTGTGATTTGCAAGGAATAATTATAAAATAAATGTCCATGAACCTACTGCCTGATGTAAGAAGTCTATGTGTTTGGCTAGCGTTTAGGAATGCAGTTGATTTTTACGTTTTACTCTCATGTTCAGACACCTTTCTTTCTTTCTCTTTCTTTCTTTCTTTCTTTCTTTCTTTCTTCCTTTCTTTCTTTCTTTCTTTCTTTCTTTTCTTCCTTCCTTCTTTCCTTTCCTTACTTTTCTCCCTTTCTTTTCTTCCTTTCTTTCTTTTCTTTTCTTTTTCTTATTTTTTTTTTTGAGAGAGAGAATGCAAGTAGGGGAGAGGGGCAGAGAGAGAGAGGGATAGATACAGAGAATTTTAAGCAGTTTCCATGATCAGTGTGGGGCCTGATGGGGAATTTGATCCCACAACCCTAGAATCGTGACCTGAGCTGCAATCAAGAGTCAGACATTCAACCAACTGAGCCACCCTAGCACCCCACCAGCCACTTTCTTAATCACTTGTTGAATGATTCTAATAATCTTCCCATAGATTAATTTAAGCTTTATAGGTAATCATTTCATCTGTGAATAATGATATTTTTTCTTTCTAATATTTTTAACTTTTTTCTTTCTGGTCTTCGTATATTTGTTAGACCTCCAAACAATATTAAACAGAAATTGTGTTAGGCATATATGGAGGAGCTGCCCTTTAAAATGGGACTCACTCTCCCATATACAGGGTCCTGCTGAAGGTGGCCCTCAGATGTATGTCCCTTTGGGGGATCACATTGGCTGAAGAAAGCTGTCTCACTCAGGGTACACTTCCCCTCAGGACCCACCCTCATCCAATGACTGACACCAAGGTACAAAGCCCTAGCCTCTTTATCCCAATCCTGCTTCTAGAAGGAAGGCACCACCCTGCTTCTAGAACTCACTGAGTTTAGCTGAGGTCTTCTTTGGCACCTAGGGCAAAATAAAAAACATTTTCAGGTAAACTGAGGGACTTCACCTCTAGCAGATCCACATCAAAGAACTGTTGCCTTTCAGGGGGAGAAAATGGACCCCATTCATAATAAAAAATAACTTTCAGGGGTGCCTGGGTGGCTCAGTTGGTTAAGCATCTGACTTCAGCTCAGGTCATGATCTCACAGTTTGTGGGTTCAAGCCCAGTGTCAGCTCTGTGCTGATCGATAGCTCAGAGCCTGGAGCCTGTTTCAGATTCTGTAGCTCCCTCTCTCTCTGACCCTCCTCTGTTCATGCTGTCTCTTTCTCTCTCTCAGAAATAATTAAAAACATGAAAAAATTTAAAAAAATAATAACTTTCAGCATGGGAGAGATAGAAAGAATTTCTTTAAGCAAATAAAGGCTATCTGTCAAACCCTATTGCAACCGTATTGTTAGTGGCGACATGGTAACAGTGGTCTCTTGAAAATGAGGACCCAGGTAAGGAGGCTGTCACGGGCTGTGTTCCACAGGAAGCAGACCTGAGACAGAGGTCACCATACAAAATGCTTACTAGGAAGTGCTCCCGGGACAAACATACGGGGAAGGGAGAGGGGAAGCTGGCTTGGCCGAGGGAGAAACTGAGCTAGGAAAGAGTGCCAGTGTAAGGGGTTCAGGCTAACCTGCTGAGAGGCCACATGGTGAGAGAAAGAGGCCATCAGAGACATTTCAGACGCAGCAGAACTTCCAGCTAAAAGGAGCCACGTGAGGGATCGCAGATGATAGTGTGTGCAGCAGGGACAGCAGCTGCTCTGACATATAAACCATTGCTACTGGAAGCCGCTAAACCTTGGAGTGGCATGTTATGAGGCAACTGAATATGGACACAGGGGTCCTTCTGAGTACCTTGTCCCAAATGTTGCTGGAAGCAAAAGTGCTATTTGTAGTTTCTGCCTTGATTTATATTTTCATTCCATTCGTCTGACCTTTAGGGCAAAATTTCACAGTGCTAAAGAGTGTAGACAGAGTTCCTGTTTTGGACTGACACTACCCTGTTGTGTGACCTAAATGAAATTACTTAACCTTTCTGGCCTTCGTCATCATTTTCACCTATAAAATGAGGATATTAGTAGTATCTACATCATAGGGTTGTTAGGTGGATTATATAACAATGTATTGAAAGTAGCTATCCAGAACCCAGCCCATAGTTATAATGTTATGATCTGAATGTTTGTGTCCCCTTCAGAGTTCATATGTTGAAGCCCTAATGCCCAGTGTGGTGGTATTTGGAGGTGCGACCTTTAGAGGGTAATTAGGCTTAGTCATGAAGTTGGAGCCCCCAGGATGGGGTTAATAAATAGAAGAAGACACATGAGATCACTTCTATAAGAGGAGGAAGAGAAGGCACCTTCATGGTTCAGTTAGTTAAGCATCTGATTTCTTGATCTCGGCTCAGGTCATGATCTCAGGATTCATGAGATCGAGCTCTGCATCAGACTCTGCGCTGTCAGCACAGAGAATAGGATCCTTTCTCCCTTTCTCTCTGCCCCTTCCCTGTTTGTATGCTCTCTCTCAAAATAAATAAAAATAAACTTAAAAAAAAAAGAGGAAGAGACACACACCAAGGAAAGACCATGTGAGGACATAATCAGAAAGAGAGATCTCACCAAGAACTTAACTATGATCTTAGACTGCCAGCTTCCAGAACCGTGAGAAACAAATGTTGTTTAAGCCACTTAGTCTATAGTATTTCATTAAGCACCCAAAACTGACTGAAGACGTACATGCTCAAAAAATGTTTTCTTTGCTGTTTTCATTGATCTTGGTATTTGAAGCAATGCCAGACCTACTAGGTGCTAAATAAACGTTGTTAGAAATCAAGGAATCAATGAAAGACCTTGTAGATGAATCTCTTTGATTCCTCTTGCCTGGTTCTGCTTCAGCAATGATATATTGTCACTTCTAGGAAGAAGTCTTCTGGGTCTTGCCCCTTCGCTGTCAGGAAGCTCCAGCATTCGGAATCAAGCCATCATTTGTTCCTTTTCACTAATCTCCACTAATTTCAGAGCTGAACATATTTTAATCAGGGATCAGATCAGCTCCTAGCAAAGAGGAATTTCTATCATCTTCTTTCAAATGTACATCCAAGGGCAGAGTTCACATAAAGATCCAGGCAGGGAGAAAAAAAAAAAACTTCTCTGGCTTCTTCCCAGGTCAGGGAGCTCATTCTGGGAAGTCTTTCATGTAAATTCGAAATCTGATGCTACTCATCAAAAAATGTCATTTGAATCCAGTGCTACTTTAGCATTCGGCCTGCTGCATTGTTGATTACATTGGCTGTCTGAACACTAGTTTTTACAATTTCATAATGGAAGCCTAAGACAGATAACTCAGCAGAGGAAGAAAAGAACAAGGAAGATAGTGCCCTCATACACGAAGTTAAGGGAGCTCAGCCACTTTGATAGTCTCCAGTAATTGCTGCCAGGGTTCTCCGGTAGCTCCAAGTAAGAGTGCTCTAGCATTGTCCTGAAAGAAGGAAGCAAGAGCCTAGGCCCAAATTGCTGACCCATTTTCCAATGGCAAAGTGCTTTACTGTGGTGGATACCAGACAGATGCCTTCCCAGAAAAGCCGGAGATGTGGACAGATTAATGATTGTGGCATTTTGTTATTCTCCCACAAGCCCCATCCACGATATTTGCTTGGAGCTCTCAGATGGATTCCTCTTCAACTTCGCCACAGTTCCATATTGACAGATCCCTAATTGCACTAAGTAGTAAGAACCTGTTTCTCTCCTTTATTCTCTTGCACGACCAGCATTTTGTTGGACTTGGCTAAGATTTCTGGTGCACTCTCTGGAGCCGAAGAGTTCATTGGCTTAAAATTTTTGAGAGCCTGTTCGTTTCAATCATCCCAGGTGCAGGGGAAAAGGAGGGACTTGTGTGCAGCCGAGCATGGAATCCCATCACCTGGGAGAGAGAGAAGGATTAAGGAAGAAAAGAAGGAAGGCAGAAAAGGCCAACGAAAGGCCCGAGGCCATGTTGGCTCGGAAAAAAAGATCCACAGAGAGTAGTGGTTAAGGTGAATAAAACAGAATTCAAATCCCATTGTTGCTACTTACTGTGCAGGACTTGAAGAAGATGCTTAATCTCTCTGAACCTCACTTTCCTCTTCTAGGAAAGGATATAATACTCACCCTGAGTTTTGTTGTAAGAAAAGTACAGTGCATAACACATGGTGATTTCTCAGTAAATTTTCATGTGATACGGCTTTGACTACCCCTAACTCTAGACTGGATTTTTCTGTTTTTCTAATGTTGTGTGCCATCTACACATGATAGAGACCAATATTGTTATAAGTAAATGAAGAGAACTTGAGGAAGCAAAAAAACCCCCACCCCCACCAAATATCAGTGTTGACCAGCACGGCCAATGGGGCCTGGAAATCCCATCATTGGAGTTAATCTAATAGGCAGGAAGCTAGCACCTTCGTTACCTGTCTTTCATTTAACACAAATATTTGTCAAGAGTATGCATCATACTAAGGCCAAGAGTCCTAAATCCGTGCATTCCACTGCCATGTTTTGTTCTACTGCTGTCTCTCCTTTACAAGGGAGGAGAGTTTCTCTGGTCACTCTTAGACAATACCAAGTGCCCTGATCACTTTAACTCTTGAAGCGCAGTCTCACTGAGTCCTAACCAGGTCAAAAGGTAAGGCCCCCACCTTTACTTCTATTTGTCACCCAGCCTCAACCAGGTAGGGCTGTGGGAAGGGGACCAGCAGCTTTCTTTCCCCATTCTCCTCCACTGCCCATCTGTTCCTTTTCATATGTGGCCATGTTTGGTCGACAGGGATAGCCTGGTTCTGGAAAATTCTGGGAATTCCAGCCAATCCCAACACAGCCTCTTCAGCTTGTCTATGGCTCTAGTCAGTCCTTTCACCTGCGTATGTGAAAGAACATACATCCTTGGCTACCTTTACAGGTCCTGTCACCTGGTTAGAGGGAAGCGCATGGAAGAAGAGGGAGGCTCACAGCACATATCTCAAAGCCCCACTAGCCACAGATCCTCTCTTGCAACCCTTTTATGCCCTTACTGTGGGTACATGATTGAAGCATCCCCTAACCAACTCTCAGAGGAAATTCCGCAGCCTGCTCTGCCACAACTGACTTCTGGTGTTTAAAGCATCAACAAGGTCTTATGCGTTGGGACATTAGTTAAAATTTCTAGTTTACCACATTGGTACATAAACCTGTATTTCCAAGGGACCATGGTAAACATGGTGCATCTTCTTGGAGCACAAACTCCAAGACTTGTTCACAAATTTTTGGTGGGAAGGGCGTGGATTGGAGGTAGGTGTGTATATGTATGTGGGGGGTATTTGACATATTACTTGGCAAGAAATAAAAATTAAAAGTTCAAACAGATTCAGGGTGCCTGGGTGGCTCAGTTAGTTGAGCGTCGGACTTCGGCACAGGTCATGATCTCGTGGTCTGTGAGTTTGAGCCCCACATCAGTCTCTGTGCTAACAGCTCAGAGCCTGGAGCCTGTTTCAGATTCTGTGTCTCCCTCTCACTCTCTCTGCCCCTGCCCCCACTCGTGCTCTGTCTCTCTTGCTCTCAAAAGTAAGTAAAGCATTAAAAAAATCTTTTAAGTTCAAACTCTGTATTGTGGAGTATTTATTCATGGTGGCTTTTTTGAGCAAAGCCTCCAGCTCACCCCCAATCTCCAGCCACCACCAGGAGTAAATATTGGCACTTCTCCTCTGTTAGGAGGAGGCTTGGGATGGGTGGAGGAGGCATTTCTTAAAGCTTTGCATGAAGACACGATGAGTTATTGACTAATTGCAGTGGAGATTGTAATCAAGGCACCCAGAAGCTGCACTGACCTACTGACATTCGTTATTACATTTTTTGCAGACTTGGATGTTAAATGATAAGCCAGCAGAACAACAGTGTATTGCCTTGTGATTTGGGAGGGCAGAATGTGGAGAACAGGTGTGGAGTAGAAAGATCCTCTCAGAGCTGCACTGTTCAGTACAGTATCTGTGTCTATCTGTAGACGTATGTGGCTACTGAGCCCTCAAAATGTGATAAATCCAATGGAGAAGTGCTAATACTCACAATACAGCCTAGTATAAAAAAAGAGGGAACACTATCTCATGGATAAGTTTCCATATCTATTATATGCTAAAATTATAGTGTTTTGGATATTTTGAGTTAAATAAAATATATTATTAAGATTAATAACTTGTTTTAAAAGAACTTTTGAAAAATACGCTCTTGGAAAATTTAAAACCACATACATGACTCACATTTGTGACTTGCATGCTATCTCTATTTCATGGCTCTGTCTTCCAAACATCTAATCCAATAGTCAGCAAACTATGGCCCGTGGGCTCAATCTAACTGACTGTTTTTATAAATAAAGTTGCATTGAAACACAGATACACCCATTTCTTTGCATATATTCTGAGTATTTTCACACTGTAACGGTAGATTTGAGTTGTTGCAAATTCAAACGTATGGGCTGTGAAGACCGAAATATTTATTATCTGGACCTTTATAGAAAAAGTTTGCTCACCTCTGGTAATCCAATTCTCTATACCTTGTCAGTAAGGAGGTGAAGCCCAGAGAAAGAAAATGACTTAACCAAGGGCACAAAAACATGTGAGTCAGAGGCAGGGCCACACCCATCCCTGCTCTCTGGGCTGCACTGTGCCAGGAATTATTTGTTGGGGTTGAGATGGAGGAAGTTGTTCCATGAGTGAGGGCAGACTCAGCCTCCACTCGACAGTAGAGAGACGCAGCATCATCACAGGGATGGAGTAGGGAACAGCAAAGCCCTCAACAAAGAGCAAGGCACATGGAAAAGTCTCACAGAGAGAAGGCTGGAGCCCATCTGGGGCTCAGGGGTTGGGGAGTGAGAGTTCCTATGGCAACCTTCCTGCTGTACTACTTTGTTTCACATGATTCCAGAAATAATCTTCACTGGGTCACAACATAATGCCATCTCCTCTACATCTAAGGGAATTGATACAACAATTTCATTTAAAAAATATTGCTGAATCATCTGCAGAATCCTTTTCTAAAATATTGGCCATTATATTACTCAGTGGTTTCCAATAAGGATAAACCACATGAGACATTTCTCCTAGGACTCAGTGACAGGAAAAATGTTGTTCCTCCAGATGGACTTGTATGGGTTTTAAAATTATAAAATGAGAACTCTATAACCAAACATGTTGCTCATTTCATGTTGGCTGCCAGGATGATTAGAGCTAAAAATCTGTGCTTAATTTCAGTTATCGGCTCATCCAAGAGGTCTTGTGGTGGTTAATTTTATGTGTCAAATTGACTGAATCACAGAGTGTCTAGATTTTTGGCTAAACATGATTTCTGGGTGTGTCTGTGAGAGTGTTTCCAGATGAAATTAGCATTTTAATCAGTGGACTCAGTAAAGCGGATTGCCTTCCTTGATGTATGGGGGCATCATCCAAACCATCCAATTCACTGGGGGCCTAAAGAGAGCAAAAGGTGGAGGAGAGAATTCATCCCTCTTCTGCCTGACTGCTCAGCCTAGACATCATCTTTCCCTGCCCTTAGACTGAGACTTAGGCCATCAGCTACCATGGTTCTCAGGCCTGTGGGCTTGGACTGAATGACCTCACGGGCTTTCCTGGGTCTCCAGCTTGCATAGAGCAGATCTTGGGGCTTCTCTGCCTCCATAATTGCATGATCCAGTTTCTCATAATAAACAAATAAATAAACAAATAGGTAGATAGATAGGTGGATAGATGATAGATAGATAGATAGATAGATAGATAGATAGATAGATAGATACCTCAGTCCCATTGATTGTGTTTCTCTGGAGAACCCTGACTAATATGGGTGTGTTATGTTATACCGGTCCTTCAGCCTCGCTCAGCTTTAAACTTTTATTTTGTAACTCATTTCTTTCCACACTTACTATGTCACCTCCTTTATGCGTTTTCAACAAATATTTATTTAGGGCCTACTAAGAGTCACTCCCTTGAGATACAAAAGGAAATAGTTTCTATTCTCAAGGAATTCATAGGATCATGTTGAAGTAAAGAAAAACACTTAGTCACTGGAAATATCAATAGTGGCAGCCAACTTTTTAAATAGAGCAGGTAATACTCCCAACAGTGTGATTTCATGAACCCTGAAAAGCTCACTACTGTTCCAGCTACAATCAGGATGGTAGGTATATGATTTAGGTGTAAAAGCTCTCCATTTCTGTGCCCATGGCAGACATCACCATAGATCATGGCATTATTTTTCACAAATCTATTGGATACAAGCTGTGGCATGAGACAAGTGGCCACTGTCAATTAATTAAAAAGGGGTATATATGCCATCTTATATGATCCACAAATATAAGATCACTCACTGCAATATAATTTCAGCTTCCTATTAAAGAATAAATAACTGTGGGAGGAGTAAAGCTTGGTGGATAATGATATCAGTCATTAACAATTTAGTATAAATTAAATAACTCTCTCTCAACAGCAGTTTCACATATACAGTTTTGATTGATCTTGCAAACACTGGCCACCAGAGGCTAGTAAAGAAACAAAATTAGAAACTTGAGGATGGTTGAGAACAAACTTTGTATACTCTGCCATTTTGCAAATTAATGATATTTTACCTGGATATTAAAGATCTCCAAATTTTCTCCCTGTTCCTCAAGGGCAAGATTTTTGCCTCAAATTGCTACCTTGTTCCTTTTCCCTTTGCTTTTCCTCTTCTTTCTCATTATACATTCTTCCTAACTGTCAAATTCCTGAACACATGTGTATTTAAAGGAGATTAATCATTCAAATACCATAATTAGTTCAAGAATTGTGTCTTTTCGAGATGGAATGAGCTAATTAATTTTTTTTCTCCCAGGGAACCTGCTCTCAGATGTGAGCTAATTAGTGAGCTGCACATCAAAAGAAGCGAAGTGTATCTTGTAAATAGGATTTCATTTAAAACAGATCAAAGAACTATTTGCCCAAATCACTCCCCCATCCTCTGACTTCTGCAAGCATCAGGCAGATGGCAAAGGGCACAACAGTCGCCAGCATGAGAAGCATAACTCCAAAAGGGTAACTGGGTGCCCAAGTCAAATATTAATGAGGGGAGAGAACCAAGTATGTCCAGAGGCAGAATTTCCCTTCTCAGAATCTTCGTGGCTGAGTGTCTGATGTAGACAAGCCAGGCAACGGTCCATGTTTGTGATCCAGCCTGTGTCAAAAACTAGAGGATTGGAAATATGGCCTCTAGCCTGGGTTCTCTCTGACTGGAAAGCTGTGTGACCTTGGGCAAGTTGTCTAACTTCTCTGGAACTCACTTGCCTCCTCATAATGTGTGATCTCAATCCCTTCTCTCCACGCCTCTCTAGAGATTTGTAAAGACCAAGTGAGATGATTAATCGGACAAGGGTTTAGAAAAACATCTAAAATGGCTATACAAATGCGAAACATTTTTTTTTTTTTGGCATGATTAACAAGGTCCCCATAGGCAGAATAAATTAGAAGAAGGGAAAGTTTCCCAGGTGATTTTGGCCAAAATTATAGATCCTGAGGAAAAAAGCATCCCAGGTGGGCTGCCTCTGCAGATCAGATTCGCAGCATAATTGCTCAAACCTCCTTTCTCTTGTGATTACAGTCAGAAATTAGCTTCCAAAGAAGAAACAACTCAGACCAAGGAAGGGAAAGCAAAGGTCTTTTTGTTTTTCTTTGAAGTTCCAGATTTCTGAACATGACAGATTTCACGAGAACGGGCTTACTTGTCCTTCTGAACATTCAGTCATGCATCCATCGGCCTAGCACAAATGGGCCAGAGTAGCTGGTGACTGACGGTGAGACGGATCCTTTGCCTTGAATTTAAAATGCAAACTGATGTAAAGGAAATCAATAAATACTTTTTTTTTTGTTGTTACGAAAATAGCTTCATGTCATTTTTTTTCGGTGGTGGTTGTGCAACACTAAAAACTTCAAGGTGGAAAGGAAGTGGGTAGGATGTTTCCTGAAGAAAAGCCCTGCCCAGAGCCACCAGCCCGTGCATTCCTGGACACAAGACTGTCAACACAGGTAGAGAGGCACACTTTGGCCTGGTGAGAGGCAGCGGCCCAGAGAGTGCCTGGTGAGGAAGGGCTGGCTCCGGGTGGCGCTGGAAAGGGCTCAGGTCCCTTTGTAACTGGTGCAATATAAACCCAGAGCTGCTAACTAGGTCCCCAGATGTCCTTAAGACAAAAGTCTTGAGAGGAGCTGCTCCCTTTTCCCCACCTCGCCAGTCTGGGAAAGCACGCTTCTTCCTGCAGGGAAGAGAACATGAGAGAGACAGAGTCCTGGAAGCTACCTTCTTGCTGCTTCAGACATGGCAGATGTCCTGTTGAAAGGGTTCTTCTTATGGGAAGAGGGGTTGCAGGGAGGTAGGGGGAGAATGGTTCATCCTACTCTGAGCAACAGCTTCATGGGCACTATAGCATGTAGCAGGGGCAATCTATCTTCCTAAACTTTTCTTTGTATTTTTTACTGAGGTGAGATTCACTGACAAAATGTAATACGGAACATAACATAGCATGTATAAGAAAACATAATATGAACTGAGCCAGGTGAAAGTGTACATTGTACTGGCATCTGGTGCCTCCCCAAGGTTGTGCAATATATCAGTTCTACCCAGTTCCAAACATTACCCCCTGACACACATACCCATCAAGCAGTCACCTACGATCGTACACTCCCCAGAGGTAATCCTTTCTGTGGTTGCCTTCTATGGCCACCTTGCCTCCCAAATAGCACTCAGGGCTCACTAGTGACTTTTTCAAGCCTGGTTGCAAACCCTCATCTGTGTGTCTGTGCAGACACAATCTTTGCATATCTGGGCACAAGGGTGAAGTTGGCTCAGGTATCAAGAGACCGCAAGACCCTGCACATGGTGCTGTCCCAGGCACCTTTACCTAAAGGATGGCATCTCTACTAGAGGCACAACAGGCCTCTGGAGAGGAGCATGCAGGTGTTTAGTGAGTGGCATTAACATCACGTCTAAGGATGGCTCTGGATCCAGCTCACGAGTGGGAGCGTGTCTTTTGACCATGGACAAGTTTCCCACTGGCTACAAGCCCCTTGCTCCAAATCAGTGCTTGATATGATGACTGGCAGCCTCTTGAAGGACCTGACAGTATCACATCTCCCATGATGTCCCCACAAGGCCAGCATGAGGTAGTAGGAGCTCGGTCAACATTCCACCAATGTGGAATTACCTACCGGGCGGGAAGGGTGCTGGGTGCTTCTATGCCAGTCAGCAGGGTGTCAAGAGTCTGCACTGGGAGTCATCAGGCCTGGCTTGGATTTTCCGCTCTGTCCCCATGCACTGGTCTCTTGGTATTTCTGAGCCTCAGTGTCCTCATCTGCAAAACAAGCTTAATAATACTTCTCTCTAAAGGCTAAGTGGGTATTATAAATGTTACAATAGATGTAGAGTGTTTATTCCAGTTTTTCTGATGTGGGAGGTCTCCACACATTGTGGCAAAGTGACTTCTGTTGTAGAACTGAGAAAGAGGGCGAGAAGGTAGATGGCCCTGTGGGAAAAGTAAGGAAGGGTCCCCGCAGGAGAAGCAAGACTGCAGGGCTAGCTGGAAGTTACAGGGATGGCTTCAGGCCACTTAACAAAAAGTGATGTCACTTCAGCTTCTTCTTTCCTTCCCAGATCCCAACAATGATCATTTGAAGGATCTCATCAAGCGGCTGGGGGCCAAAGGACAAGAATGAGGGGGTCTGTTCAAGCAACCAGCCAGCCTTTGGTCCCACATGCTCTTGCACAACTGAAAAATAAATAAATAGACAAATTACCTTTCTTGGTTTACCTCCAGTAGGAATCAGATGTCCCATGGAAGCCTTGTCTTTTGGCATCCCAGAGGAAGCTCTCAGACTGGGATATGAGAACAGAGTTTGTGCTGAGCAAAGAGAGGCAGATTCCCAAATAGCACGGGGAGCTTGCATTACAACGTGGAGCTGTATTCCCGGCTCCACACACCTGCGTTCCCCTGGGAGGCAGCACGCAGCTCTTCCACTCGACATCTGCCCTTGAATTCCTCCTACATCAGCCAAACAAACTGCTGACGGGAATCAAACATCCTGCTTCACCCAAGCAGATTGTTTTCCAAAGCCATGGTGTCTCCTATAACTTGCCATGTTGGGAAAAGTAAAATATTTTATGTTGGAGCTATGATGGACTTATTTAAGACAGGTCAAGTACTTTCTCTTCTCTGTTAAAGAATTACTTTTCCTGATGGAACCCTAACTGATAATATATATATGTACGTGTGTGTGTGTGTGTGTGTGTGTGTGTGTAACCAATTTATCTCACCAAGTCAGTCGAAGGTAGAAAAAAATGGAGGTGCAAATTTATATGGCACCTGGGCATTTTCTAATTCTAGAAAATCTACTGATTTTGTTGCTCATCATCTAACTGGAATCCACCAGAGAGTGAGGTTCTGAGATGTACCAAGAGCCTTTTCTGACTGATGGAGAATAGCCCCAGTTCTTTGCTGTGGTAAACCCTCTCTGTCATCTCCCTTGTGAGATTCTCATTTAATTCAACATTGTTCACTAATCCTTTGATGTCAGGAGATTCCTTTGGAGGAGTTCCAGGAAGGTGAAGTGACTGTTGATGCCTGGATTTCATGCAAGTCTGTGTGCACATCTACTTTGGCCTGTGAATTATTTGATATGTTTTCTTTACTACCTAGTATAGCATAGGTCATTTTGTTCAGTAAGTTCCCTAAATATTTGAGGACCCTGGAGGATACTGTATTATTTTTGAAGGTAGAAAAAAAATGGCCACTGAATCTAAGATGTCGTGTGGGAAGAAGAAAAAATAAAACCAAACAACAAAATCCAACCATTTGCAGTGATCACCAAAGAGAATTAGTTAGTGAAATTTACTATCACTTTTGAAGGACTGCAAATCAATTCTGAAATCTACAGAATTATTTTCTAACACCTTTAAATTTATATTTCAACTTTTTGTCCCTTGCTTATTTCGTAATGCCATTTAAGTTCCTTCACATTTATTATTTCATTTGCTCCTTCAGATTAACTCCTGTTGTGGTGGTGAAGATGGTTATTTTTTAAATCTTAATGCTACTTTCGTATTCATTTTCTCATTTGCTCCATCCAACAAATCTGTGAAGTAAGTCAGCAATGTTTGTGTTATTATCCCCATTTGACAGATGAGGGCACTAAGCCTGAGAAAGACTGAGTGCCTGCACAGGAAACAAAGTGGTGGACAGAGGCCTAAAAATCAAATTTCTGGGTTCAGAGAACTAATAGAAAAACCAGGAAGACCAAGATTTTTAAAATTACCTCCATTTGGGAAAAGGCTAGAAAGGAATGTACAAAATGAAATGAGTTATGTAAAAGGGCTGTGATCATGGGTAAGTGCTTATTGTTTAAGACATTTTTAAAAATGTTTTTACAATAGTAGCTTCCATATGAATAAAAATTGGGAAAAGGAAATAGGAAACTTTTTGAATTTGAGTGGAAAATGGTCTTGTATTATATAGGGACGTGAACCAATTTTAGCATAAGTATTTCCGGAGTTCAGGATCCAGCCCCTGGTTAACTTTATGGGTACGAATCTGAATTTAAAAACAATTAATAACCAATATTTATTGATCACATACTGTGTCTCAGGCACTGGACTAGGCGCACAGATGACTTTATTTAGTTTTCTCAGCAACAATCTGATGATTTAGACATGGTTATTTATTCTACAGAAGAGGACCCTGAGGCTCAGAGAGGTTAAGTAACTTGTTCACAGCTACACAGCTAGGAAACCGTAAAACTGGGACTGCATCGCATCCAGCTTGACATCAGTGCTCATGTTCATAATCACTGCATTATATTGCCTCAGAACTGTTCCATTTGTCATTGTTGGGAAAGTCTGAAGACGTGAAGCTTACAATATTTTCTTGGAATATAGATTTGTCCCTTCCTCCTTACATTTACTTATATTACACCTTCTCACATCTGTTTAGTGTTGTCCGTGCTCACGATGAAGAATAAGTGTCATCTCTAGTGCCACCTGCTATCGATTAGCAGTGACTGTCTGGAGTACAGTATCGACAAGGATTCTAAGGCTATGAGAAAAATTGCTGTGATTGATTTGCAATGTCTGCCGTGGGCACAGGAGGGGGAGATTTTGGCCAAGAGCAAACTATTTGCCTGCCAGCCTTTGAAGGTCGGATGGGGTGGCTTCTTAGGTTCCATAATTCATTTAGGGAAACGGAAGTGATTTTGACTCCAAACCACTTAAAAGTGACGAGGGAGAAACCCTGAGTCCCAGGTGAGTGATAGGTCTGTAACAGGACTTCCACAGTTCTGCCCCTCTATAGCAGCAGGACCTTCCTCTTTTTCCCTATTGGTTTCATTTATTTATTCCACAAATAAAGAGGGTCTATCATATGCCAAACATTATTCTACATACTGAGGAAAGAGCAGAAAATAAAACGGACACAATCTCTGCCCTTCTGGGGCTTATGTGCTAGTGGGAAGAGAGGCAACGAACTGGTAAAGAAGCAGATAATTTCATATAATATTTCAGCGATAAATGCTAGCAAAAGGTGAAACAAAAAGACTCAGTGTAATGAGACTGGGGTGGAGTGAGGGTTGGAGACTCTCGGCAGGGGATGACAGGGAGGGCCTGCTGTCTAGTGGTCAACTCTGCAGGGGCACTGCTCCGTGCTCTATTTGTACCTTCAGGTGTTTGGCTGCAATACATTGGATGTAAACATGTACGGCTCAGATACCTTGGTTGCCAAATCCTCTCACTTCCACGGTGCTGTCTCTGAATCACTTTCTACAGCCATACTCCTAATGTCTCCCTGGGAATTTTATTTTCTTTATGCTGTTTTTTGCATTTTCCAATTTTCTACAATGTTCTAATTTTCTTTTTTATTATTGTTGTCTTTGCCTGTGCTTCCACTCTTGCCAGGATATGTTTCTCACTTGCTTGCCTCATGACCATGACTCATTCTTCAAGATCCAGGTTGAGTTACTCCCATCCACCCAAGCAGAGTTAGGTATCTCTTCCTGAGGTCACCATGATTCTCTGAAAACTGCTTTTTAGGTGTTTCAGGGACAGCCTCTGGAACTACCAGTCTTCTGACTCCAGAGCCTCTTCCAGTCAAGTTCAGTCTCAACTACCCCAGCAATAGTGCTGTAGGGGCCATGTCTAAGATTCCTTTGCAGCTCCAGTGCTTACCCAAACCTTGGTACATGGTATGAACACAGCAGCTATGATATCGAGGAGAGAATGGCTGCTGCATCGATGGGTCTGTTGGTCTGACACACACTCTTTGCCAGACCTTCTACAGGTCACTTAAACTCTCTGATCTACAAGTTTCTTATCAATAAGGTAGAGATAAAAACACTCCTTTCAAAGGATGGTTATGAGGATTATGTGAGGTGATTTAAGTAAAGCATTTTGTGCAATACCTAACACAAAGTTAGCTTTCAGTAAACAATAGCAATTAATAGTAAGTCCAAAATTGTAAAGGCTGTAGTATAATTGATAGTGAAATATGCATGAATGGCTGGATGGGTGAATGCGTCTGCTTTTGTACTTTAACTTGACTTGGAATGACTGCCCTGTTCTGAACTCTGGCTTTATGTTCTCCTTCGCTATAGACTACCTAGGGCCCCTTCTGTCTCTAGCTTTTTCCTTAGGTACCTTTTGGAACACTTCAAGCCCATTTTCTTAATCACTCCTGCTCATGGCTCGGGGTGACATCCAGAAATTTATCAAATATGAGACTGACATCTGCATCATACATAGTTGTGCTATTTTTACTCTTTCCATTCATTTTCTTTCATCCACACATCAATAACTAGTCATTTATGTGGCATTTAATGCTTCATAAATGATATGAGCCTTTATACAGCACTAACTGGGAGGGATACGGTGAAGAGAGTTTATTTGATATTTTAAATCTAATTTCTCCACGTTATCCTTGTGTTTCCCCCTGGTGGTTTGCATATTTAGATCCAGCACCTGGGGCTTCGCCAAGCAAAATTGTTATTGATGTGTGGAGTTAAAAAGGCAAGAACAAGAGGTTTCTTACTGTGCTAGCTGGTAACTCTGCATGCCTTAGAATAAATCACGCCTGGAGCTGCCGAGCCATCCTGGCTTTCTGCTTGCTGATCTGTGACAGAAGCTTGGACCTTTCCGTATCATGTCTTATTCCCAGCCCACTGGCTGCAGAGACTTCCTGGCTTCTGCTTATAGGCAGAGGGGTCAGCAGCAAATGGCCTCTGCCTCTGACATCTCTGACCGTCACCTTTCTGGCTGGGAAGGTGGGCTCCTGGCTGATGGGGGTTCTAGGGCTGGTCACCGGGGCCCCAAACACTAAGACACAGACCAAGAAACACAGGCAGAAGCCAAGCCTGTCCTCACAGTCTTCGGTATCCTTCCTGTTCCAGAGCAGGAAGGTTAGAGCAGGAAAGAAGTCAAGCACTAGGAAGCCTATATAAGTTGGTGGAAAGATATACCCATGCACCTATGCCAATTATTATATACCATTAAAATTATGCTTTTGAAAATATTTCACAAGGGAGAATGCATGTGATACAGTGTTAAGTGAAAAAAGAAAGAGAAGAAACATATATACAACCTTCTCTGTGTATATGCAAATGTTTAGAAAAAGACTGGAAGAAAACAAAAATAGTTTTCTCCAATTGGTTGTATCACATGGAAATTTTGATAACTTGATTTAAGATAGCTTCTCCTTTTAAGATAACTTCATGATGTCTTTTCATATTCTTCAAATTTTTACAATGTCCTAATATTTTTTAAAAATTATTATTCCATAAGATAATGTAGTCAGACAAGAAGAGAAAGGAGAGATGATGGAAGGCAGAAGATTTTAGGCAAGTTGCAAGGGAAAGGAATCCAACTCAAATTGGATTAAGTAAAAAAAAAAAAAAGCAACAAAAAAAGAGGAACTATATTAGGTTACTTCTGAGAATCCAGGAGCTCTGGGTTCAGACATGGCTGGATGCAGGGGCTCCACACTGTCCTGGGAGATGGTGTCTCCCTCACTTTTCTTCTCTTTGGTCAATACTGCTAAAGGCATCAGAGTAAAATCGTTGAGAGCATAGATTTAGGAGCCGGGCTGCCCCACTTAATAGCTTTTTAAACCTTAAGTTATTTAAACCCTCAGTGTCAGTTTCCTCATCTGTGAAATAAGGATAATAATAGCAATAATAATTGCACTCATGATAATAACAATCATAAGTATAAGGTATATAAATATTAAATGAGTTAATACATGTAAAGTACTTAGGATAGATGGTGGCATATGGGTAGCACTTGGTAAATATTGTCCTTCACCACCACCACCATTACCACCACCGTCATCACTTGTCTTGATTGACTACATTTCGCAGATAAGATCTCACCAATGGCGTAGTGGCTCCCAGCAGCCGCGCACCTACATCCTTCCAGGTTAACATCCTCAAAGGAAAGAGGATTTCTCTTTTTCTGTGTTCAGATACCAATCCCAGAGACTCTAATTGGCCTGGCCAGGTTTCATGCCCAGATATAAGCCAGTCTCTGTGGCCCAGGAAGCTGGGGGCACATGGACTGGCCAGTCTGAGTCACCGATAATTTCTATGGTGGGACTGGGACACCGTGATTGACAGCCTCACCAGGACCTCCAAAAAAGAAAGAAGAGTTCTCCGGGGGGTGGGAGTGCAGGAAAGACTGGGAATAGGCAACCAAAAAATTATTGTTGCCAAAGAAGGCCTTTCTTAAATTGAGTCTTTAAACCTCTTGCTGTCACAGAAACAAGTGACTGAATCCTTAGAGCATGGGCTCAGCTTGATTCCAAAGGCTCGTAATTTGCAGCAGAGAATTCTATCCCAAGACTACATCCCAAGGTGGATTATGAAATGCAAGCTGAGGTTGAGTGGACAGGTATGTGAAATACTATCCACCCCCACACTGTGCCCAGTAGGTAGATGGGCACATGGCATCTAGACACCTGGAATGGACACAGGCACTTATTTTTCAGAGTTAGGGTGTTACAGGTTGGAGGGAGAGAGGTCAGTTAGTAAGCCTCTGCTACCATCCAAACAAGAGATTTTGGGAATCTGAGCCAAAGGAACGGAGGAGATATGAAAAGAGAGTTGGTAAACTCAACAGGCTTAGGAGTGGTCAATGAGAAGAGAGAGGAGTCAAGATGGTGTCCATAGTTTCTTCTTTGGTCAAGTGGGTGAAGATGCATCATGTAATGAGATGGAAATACATGAGGAAGAACAGATTGGGGAGATGGAGGAGAGATGAAACCACCAAGGTCAGCCACCACCATGTGGTAACTCATGTCCTTTTCCCAGGTGACCCCGATGGCAGCTCCACTCAAAGAATGTTAAATGAATCCTGGCAGTTTCTATGGGGAAGACTGAAAACAACTGTTTTGTAAGCAGGACACGCTTGCTCTGGCTTAAGACCACTGAGCATTTTTTAAAGTGCATTTGCATGCTGGTGAGTCAGTAACAAAGACCCCGAGCCTCACAATGCATTTTCAACATTTCCCAACTCAGGAGAAAACCTGCACAGTGTTTTACTGATCAACATGATTGGCTCAAACAACCAATTTGTCATGGAGTAATCTGTGTAAATTACCATAGCAAGAATATTTTCTATCATCTGCATGGTTTAGTGGAGAGCATTTTCCTCTATTATTTAATCCCTTGGGCTTCAGGGAATTGCTTTACAGTGATCCAATACAGAGGAGGCCAGGTTTATTTACAAGATTCATTAGAAATGATACCGCCTTGCTATCTCCTGGCTTGGAGGCTAAAATAATAAGTGAAAGAAGCAAGTCTGGAGATGCTGGAAAAGATTGGAGGACATGGGAGTCCATGTATAGGATTGGAATAATTCACATTCCCATGGCCTTTTAAGATTCATGTGCTAATTTTAAAGATGGGTGTTAAAAAAGAAAGGACAAAAAATATATTCTAAGTTAGTGGGTCTTAACTCTATAGGTCTCAGGCAGTTTTGGACATTTGATAAAGCTTATAAAACTTACCCCCAGAAGTATCCACATGCATAAGCACATATGTCATATACAACATAGCAAGGACTCATGGGTTGTCTGAAGTCCATGTGTGGACTCTAAGTTAAGGATACTACCTACTGTGAATTTTCATGACCTTTCATCTGCATTGCTGTGTGTTTTACTTTTTGGGAATGAAGACAATGAACAATGTGTTTCTACTTGGTGTGTGCATAATATGCACTTTATGATTGTCTAAAGATTGGTATGCAACAGCCTAAACTACCAGAACACAGCTGAGAACCCAGAAGGAAGCAAGATATGAGGTTTCAGGAAGACCATGCAATAAAGCTGAAGCACTTTACTCAGAGGCAATCACTCTGGTGCCCTCTAGAAACCCGTTGACCCTTGCTTTCCCCAAAATTCTAAGAAGCTCAGCTATCTGTTTTCCTAGCCTCCAACAAATTGAAGATGGAAGATTGGCTGCTACAGATAGGCACAATGATCAGCCTCAAGAACTTAGCTCACTGAGGGCCTGCCGACAAGGCAAGAGGGAGGAAAATTCCTCAATACATTTATCGAGGACTTAATTTAAGCCTGGATTTGAGCTAAGCACAAAGATGAATAGTTTCACAATTTAGGAACTGGGGATTGGTGAGAAAGACACAAACAATCACAATGCAACATGGTAAATGTTTCAGTAAAGGTATGTGCAAATTGTTAGTTTGAGAACAAGGGGGAAAATATCATGCTCTACCTTTGGAGTTGAAGAAGACTTTAGAGTGAAGGGAACATCTGAGTTGGATATTCACTCAGGATGAGTAAAAGTTAACCAGGCACTTATAGGAATGAATGAATTTCAGACCAAGACATGGAGCTGTGGATTTATGGGTGTTTATGGGCAGGTATGAATAGATAAGTGTACATGGGTGAATGTGTGTGGACAGGTGTAGATAGACAAAGTAGAGAGGCAGAGGGTGGCTGAGCAGATGTGAAGGGGCAAGTGTGAATAGGCAAATGTGAATGGGCTGGAGTAGATGAGTAAGTGTGGATGAGCAGGAGCAAATTGGTATCCGGAATAGAAGAAGCCTTGCTCACAGAGGAGCAGTCTCTTCTCTAGCAGTCACTGAATGTCATGACTAGGGGTAAGGACTCTTCCCAACGAGAACTGAGGAGCCAAATAGAGTGTTTCCTCACAAGGTATAAGCTTGCAGGAATCAAGTTTGATTTATGAAAGATACCTCTAGCAGCAATTTGGAGGATGGACTACAGCTTGTATTGACTGGATGGCAAAGTGAGCAATTAGGTAACTGTTACTTGATTAGGAAACTAATAGCTTGATTAAAAGTTGCTGAGGACCTGAACCTAGGCAGTGTTGGCAAAGATGCATAGAGGGCATGTGTATACACACACCTACACAGCCAGATGGGTGTGCATATGCACAAGAAGAAAGAGAAGGAAAGAGAAAGAAAGATTTTGTATATGTATGTGTGAGTGTTGTATATATGCGTGTGTTGGCTGAAATATTTTTATGAATTAAGATCTTGAGGCCTCGGTGAGGTGTTGAGAAAGAGGAAGGAAGCAGGAACATGATAACTCAATTATTCCATTGTATGTATATGCACAATGTTTATATGGTTTTATTTATTTATTTTGAGAGAGAGAGAAAATGAATTAAGGGGAGGGACAGAGAGAGAGAGAGAGAGAGAGAATTCCCAAGCAGGCTCTGGGTTGCTAGTGCAGAGCTGGACGTGGGGCACTGTGAGATCATGACCTGAACTGAAATCAAGAGTCAGATGCTCAACCAACTGAGCCACCTAGGTGCCCCATAAGTACAATATTTATGTCTTACCCAAGCTCACAAATTCAGATCATTGTCAGTTCAGAAGATATGGTCGTTTGAGTGGGGCAGCCTCAAGTGTGCCTTTGCAATATCAGAGAAAAGTGTGGTTACCAGAGGCCAAACCATGGGCTTCCCATATCAGAATCTCCTGGAATCTTCATTAAAATTAAGATTCTTAGAACTTTACCCCAGAGCTACCAAATCACTCTGGGTGGGAACCCAGGGAATCCATAGTTTTAACCACCTGGTAGGATGACTCTTCTGGGAAACTGTGATCGAGAACCACCACTTTAAACAACTCAACTATTAGCCAACTTGAAGAGGGATGTATAAATGCTCAGAAAGGAAACCATTCAAACAATGCATATGCTACTTATATTTTCTTTTTATGAAGAGATGTACGACTCCTCATTTGCTCCCCCTTTGCGGGGGAGATCATCTGAGAGTAGCTGCATATGCTTAAGAATAATTCACGGCATTTCTTTAAGCATATTCCTTAATTAAGTCTCTTCAGTAATTTGCCCTCAGCCTAGTGCTTTGATAAATATCAATGAGTAACAGGCCAAACTGAAGTTAAGCAGCTTGCATAAAATCATCAGCTAAGGGTCCCCTCTCCTTTTCTCTTTACCTCCCACCCTAGGTGAGCTCATCCAGTCCCATTGCTTAAATACCATGTATATGCCGATGACTCACAATTTTTTATCTTCAGCCTGGGCCTCTCGTCTGCACTTCAGGGTCATATATCCAATGGTCTCCCTGTCATCTCTACTTGGAGTCTCATATGAACATCAATGTTAAGGAGGATAAAAAGTGCTGAACTCTTAAATCATTCCACCCAGGCTTCTCATCTCCCAACCTCAGCGAATAGTATCATCCTTTCCCTGGTTCCTCTAGCCAAAATGCTGGGTGGGACCATTCTTGACCTTTCTACTCTACCTCTTCTACCACTTAATTCATTTCTAAACCATGTCCATTGTAGCTCCCAAATGTATTCCAAATATGCCCCTGACTCTTCACCTCCGCTGATGTGACCTTGATCCAAGCTACCACAGTTTCTTGCTTTATGGAACCAAGGCAGGGATGGTTTCTTCATCAAGCCCCTCTGGCTAGAGGCTCTTTAAAAATTACATCACATCGGGGCGCCTGGGTGGCTTAGTCGGTTAAGCGTCCGACTTTCGCTTGGGTCATGATCTCGCGGTTCGTGGGTTCGAGCCCCGCGTCGGGCTCTGTGCTGACTGCCAGCTCAGAGCCTGGAGCCTGTTTCAGTCTGTGACTCCCTCTCTCTCTGACCCTCCCCTGCTCACGCTGTCTCTCTCTCTCTCCTAGAAATAAATAAAACATTAAAAAAAAAATTACATCACATCCTTGCTTAAAACCCTCTAGGGGCTTTCCGGGGCACTTAGATCCATATTCAAATCCCTTTCCAGGGTCTCAAAGGTAAGGTTCAGAGTGAAATGGCCTTCTCTCCTCTTGCAACTCATCCAGGCCCTGTGTTCCCATCACCACTATCCAATCAGACAAAACACCTTTCTCCAGGTCCTGGAACACACCTAACTTCTCCCTACTGTGGGGCCATCACTGCCCTTCTTCCTCCCGCATGAAACGCCTCGCCCCGCTAACTTCTCCTCTGGGTCTGAGCTAAATCTCTTCTGCTCAAGAGGTCTGCCCTGACCATCTAAACCAGAGTTGGCACCCATTTTCCGTAGAGTGCCAGAGAATACATATTTTAGGCTGCACAGGATGTAAGGTCTCTGTCACAACTACTCAACTCTGCTTTTGAAGCAAAAGCGTCCGCAGACAAAATGCAAATGAACAGGTGTGGCTGTGTTCCAATAAAACTCTATTCATAACAATAGGCGTCAGTCAGATTTGGCCCCTCAGCTGTGGTTTGCTGACCCTTGGCCTCGTCCAAAGACTTCTCTGTTATTCCTTCTCAGGGTTTTTCCTAATTCCTAATTGTATACCTACGGTCTGTCTCTCCCACTTAGTCTATCAGCTCCAGGGCAAGGAACCAGGACTCTTACATATTTGCCATAAAATGTAGAGTGCCTGGGAGCATGCTTGCTGCGCTGAGCCCTCCAGAAACATTGGCTGGATAAAGGAAAGAAGGGGGAGATGAGGAAAGAAGGGAATATTTCTCTCTGAAGCCCAGACACTTTTTGTAAAAAGGCAGAAGCCATGACCAGCCCATACTTTTTCATTCCTTCTTTTTGTCAGCAGAGTTCCAGGGTGAATCACTTATTCACTAATTGCTTTGTTCCTTTCTTCCTTCCTTCAGTGATGTAGTGTTTATGAAAGTCCAGGCAGGCAGGCTGAGGGCTCTTCCCAGATCTCTGCCCCCAGAGGCCTTCTTTAGGGCTTTTCTGCGGGGAGGCTGGTGGAAGATTCTAGCTTTGTGAAGTGACATTGAGAGGCGCCAGCAATTAGCAAAGAAGGCCAGCAGAGGTTCCTCTCAGGCCGCGGGGAGCGCTGCCCTCTCCTTCCTGACTCATTACCGTGAAACAGCCCTCAACATAATTCTGCACTATTTCTCCACTGTGACAGATGCAAAGGGGATAATTGGGTACCCCCAAAATTTAGCAACACCATGCCTTTGAGATGAGCTGCCACCCCGCAGATATACACCTCACTCCTGCCTCTCCCCGGGCCCCTCTCACGTCTCCACTTCCTCCAGGCTGGCTGGAGCACCAGTAAGGAGGCTGAGCGCTGGGCAGTCATTAAAGACAGTCAACTAAAGCGCTCTTCACCAGGCAGGATTATGTCTAATAGACAGCGAGAGTATTCCTGCCGGCTCCGTTAAGTTTCATCAAAACTGTGCCTAATTAAAATCTTCAATTTAATTATGCTGTTCTGCATTACAAATTTTGATCAAGTTGGTTTAATTTGGTGCAAGGGAAGATGTTCCTTTCACACACACAGTAAACCCATCCTGAAGTGAGGCTTTGTGTCCAGAAGGCTTCTGAGATCCTCTGGTATAATCTGCATTGCCCCCACCTTCACCCCCAGGTCTGCTAAGTCGCCGGGGGCTCAGAGAACTGGCAGTTGTTGCTGTGCCCACATCTGCAAGACTGTCCTAAAGTTGCACTGCAGCTGAAGGCTGCCTTCCCCCATTCCCTTCCAGCTTCCCTTTCCTCCTCTGCTTTTGAAACACCCCCATCTCAGAGATTGCGCCCAATCTGTCAGTGAAACATGCCGTGGGATGGAAGCTCCAGCAATCTGTTTCCAGTCTGGAGAGAAATCTCAGCCTGTTAGTGGCCCCGACAAGAACCTTCCAGAGTCCTTGGTTCACAGAGTCCCAGAGCAAACAGTGCCCTGAAAGCCCAGCTGGAGGTATTCCCTCCACCCCCCGCCCCGCCCCCACTTACTGTCAATAGCACTGCCAAGACCCAGGTTCCCAGCACTTCTTTCTCCCTTCTGGCATCCCTCACTCCGTCCCATAAGGCCCTAAGACCTGAAGTAACTCAGGCAATCCCCTTGGCAAAGTACCCTTTCAGCAACCAGACCTTTCCTCATGGTCTCACTCTCATCAGAACTTTCCTGTCTGGGGTTCTACTCGTTCCCATGCTCGCCCTGTTAATTGGCTAGCCAATTTCATGATCTGATCCCTGCCAAAAGAAAAAACAAAAACAAAAAAATCAAACCTTTAGTTCCTTGCTGAATGCCTTGCTTTCCAAGCTGAAGTGTGAGCTCCCTCTTATGCAGGTGTTCTTGGGATAATTTGTCCTATGTGAAGCCACAGGCTAAATGCCACCTGTCATCCAGCACAGTCAGTTTTACTCAAGAGTAATTTAAAATATTATTTGTGCATTGCAGAGTGGAATGGAAAATTCACATGACAGAACTGGAAAATTCAACGGTATGTTCCTGGGGCTTTAGCCCCAGACCTCTTGGGTCTCAGTCGATTTTCTCCAACTTGGGCAAAGAAGTCCAAGGAGGCCTGGCAATGTGCTGCTCACCCTGGTAAATGTGTGTCCCTTCCTTGGATCCCAGAAGACTTCTACTTAAAGTGTGGCCATCCCCATCTAGAAGGATGTGTCTATCTACTTCTGCCCTGTCCTCTCTCTTCAACTTCATTCCCGAATTGCCAGCTGCTTGACTGGACATTTTCACTTGTGTGGACTACTATGGCCTTGAACTTAACTTGTCTGCAACTTAAACCTACCATGCGTCATCATCACCACCAAACCTGCTCTCCCATCATCCTCCAGCCTCTCCTAATGATGCTCCAATTTTCCCAGGCACAAGGGTTAAAAACACAGGAGACCTCCTCACCATCATCTATCAATTGAACAAACAAATAAATAAATACGAGTTGCTTTTAGTGTTGTTTATTTTAAAACTCTCACATAGGTCTTATTTTTTAAAGGATAATTGACTAGATGTTAGCCTTTTTTCTTCTTTTAACTGAATACGCCTTTGGTTCTTGATTCTGTTTGCACATGTGCTCCATAACAGTTTAAAATTAGATGTTTCAACCCGATTTAATAATCTTCTATCCCTTAAGCAAGACCAATGCTAAGTGCTGTCAGCACATAGTTTGGACTTAGCATAGGTTAGGCGTGTGTAGAATCAATAATAAATAAAAATATAGCAGAACATGGTAAAAGATGTCAGGGATGATATACAATTAATGGCCAAGTGAGTAAGGACAGGGCGGCAAGTGGCCAGGAGAAAGCAAGCTTCTGTGTGTGGCGAGATGAACAGGTCGGGGAGCTTTAGGGAGGTGCCCAGGAGACTTAGAGGATCGCTTCTAAGACAGGCAGACCAGCTTCCCCAGGGCTCCTGAGTTATGTTTCTTTGGCTACGTGCTGCCGACTTGACGGCCGACTCCAATGGAAGAAGAGGAGTCAGGTGCTAGGGTGATGGCTGGTGTGGCATGAAGCCAGAAGCCTGAAATAAAACAAGAGGCATCATGGAGAAGGCACTCAAGTAGTTATGGGGCAAATTAATTGAAATTATAGTAATCTGATCATGGTTAAAATATTTATCAAGAGCTTGCTCTGTGCTGGGCAGTGTGGTAGGTGCTTTAGAGGCGGTCCCTATTTCATCCCTGCCATCTTCCTGAAAAGGACCTTTTATTTTTCCATCTTGATGGATGGGGAGCTGGAACTCAGAAAGGTTGAAGAGCTCATGCATGCTTGCATAGTGAGGGTGTGGTTGAGTTAGGGTCTAAAGCCAGAGGCTGACTGTTTCAGCCTCCTTTCTTCCTCCTCATTTAATATCTGGATTACTATTAAATTTTTCTCTCTCTCTCTCTTTTTCCTCCAAGAATGTTCCAAACCCACACTCAGTAAACTCTTTGAAAATAGAAGCAGGGTCTCAGAGTTCTCGGAACTCTCCTCCAGGTCTCACCCAATGCCTTCTGTGTAGTAAACAGTAAATCTGATTGGTTTATTGATAGAAATATTTGTCAATGGATCAATGTTGAGAAAATCAGGCAGTCTGGTAGAGAGGGGGAAACTTTCTGGAAATCACTGTTTAGTGCTTTATCTGGTGAAGCCAGTGTAGTGTCAGCAGGCTGTATGTAACAGTCTCTCCTGGTCCATGCCACGGGTGTGGTGTTGTTTCTGCTGGCTGGAAGTCTCTTTTCTTGCCTTCTTTCTTCTCCAGTTTTGTTCCATCCTGTCCTATAGGTCTCAGCAGAGATGTCTCTTCCTCCACGAAGCCTTCCCCATTTGCTCCCAAATTTGGGTTAGAGGTTCCCACAGAGTCCATACTTCTCTCACCACGGCACTTTTTCAGTGTATTGTAATGGTCTGTTCACATTTCAGCCTTCCCCAAGGAGATCATAAGCTTGTTGAGAACAAGGTTGCCATCAGCACCCAGCACAAGGCATTTATTTTTTAATATATATGTATATGTATTCGTTATATATACATGTTATATATATTTATCTTATATATACACGTTGAAAACAATATACATTTGTAGAATATATAATTGTTGAAAAAGATGCAATATGAGCTCTCCTACCTCACTGCACAGCAATGTCGATACTCCCCAAGTCTTTAATGAGCAGTGAGGAGCAGTGAACACAAGTTTCCCCTCCCTCTCCCTTTCACGTAAGGTACTGCCAGGACTGGTGTTTTCTCAGGATGTAGTAAAGGAGAAAGAATGTCAAGGAAAAGCTGAAAGAAGCAAATGAGATTACTGACTCCTCGATAAGTTAGCCCCAGTTAGCAAGGCTTTGTGACTTTGGGAAGTTCTGTATCCTCTCAAAATTTAGGTGAGGTAGTGATGAGCCACTCTACCTCCCTTCTGGGGTTACTGTAAACATTCATTAAGAGGGAAAACAGTTAAGGCAGTACCTGGCACATAGTATCTGCCCAGTAAGTGTTGGATGCTGTTATTATTATTTTATTAGCATCATCTGGTATTGGAGTATGATATTTTCCTCTGCTCACATAGAATGCTTTGCCAGAACACTTTAATATCATTGGTACATTATTATGAACTTAATATATACAACATTGCAAGTAATATATACAATTAATTTAATGTAGGGAGATGCGGAGGTCTTGGAAGCAAAGTCAGACTGATGGGCAAACCCCAGCCTGGTCTGACCGACCAGGAGTGTGGCATGAAGCAGCCAGGCTTTGCTGAGACCAGAGGATCCCTCAAAAGCCTCAGATCTCTGGCTCAGCTACAGTCTCACTGCCTAGCATCTTTCCAATTCAGTCCACACGGTTGAAAATTAAAGCAAGTTGACAAAACCCATAAAACGTAAATACTGATGAAACGTTCTCAGATTTTACTCAGCCATAAAGCTGTTTATGATAGAAGATAGTGAGTTTGACTCTAGTTTTTTAAGCTGTGAGCTGCAGCATGAATAATGCAGGTTGTACATTCAAGAAGAAAGTTTGCCGTTGTGATCAAACAAACTGACAACAAAGCGAATCTGACATATTCAATGATAAGTCCTATTATTGTGCTGCATAGTAACTAGACACAATGAGAAGTTCACATAATGGCTGTAATTATTTATTCATACTATTTTCATATTGTCAAAGCAAACTTTTATGGATTTTCTCTATTTTATTAGTTTTCTGCATTTAGAAAAAAAGGCTCTGTGTTGACTACTTTCTCTGGTACTACTTAAGAAATGGATTACTCCTTGCACAAAGGCATAGTTATACACAAGTGTGCATACAAGTTAGAAGACAGAGACCTGGGATTGGAATTCCTGCGGGCTGAGCCCCTGTACCTATTGCTTTTCCTTCTCTGTCCCAGGGCTTTAGCTCCTGGGGCTACCTGTTTCCTGGTCTGTGACATCCAAGCCTCCCATGCACTGATCTCTCTCCCCTGAGATAAGAGGTTCTGGGTAAGAAGGTCCATTTACTCCTGTTTCAAGGAAGGATCTTTACCTTCATTTGGCGATACTGGCTGCTATAACAAGTAGATCATAGCTGTATAATGGCTCAAACATAATAGAAACTTATTTCTACCCATCTAACAACCAAGTGTCCCTGGTTGGCATGACACTTTCCTCTGTCCAGTGATTTGAAGACCCAGGGCTCCTTCTATCTTGTGGCTCCACTGTTCCGTAGAACCTTATCTTCATTGTCTGCATTTAGCTGGTCAAAGGAGAGGACACAGATGAGATCTCCCTACTTCTTAAAAATCATGACCTTGAAGGTTGCACCCATCACTGTCATCAAAACTTGGCCACATAGGTACACACCCAACTTCAAGGGGAGCCCAGAATGAGGTCAAGCTCTGTGCTTCAGGTAGAAGAAACAGGTTTTTACGTGCAGCTCGAAGCTTCTGTCCTTTCTTAAACCAGAGTAGAAATGAGGAAGTAGAGGCAGCAAACCAGACCTAGAACAGGAGATGGGGAAGGAGCAATTGGATGAGAAAGCAGGGTAAACAAAACAAAATAAAACGGGGAGCTATAAATTTCATTACTCAGACAATTGGGAAAATATGAGTTTAGTCTGCATAATGGCATTGTATTAATGCTAAGTTTCCTAAGTGTCATAATTATGTTGTGGTTATAGAGGAGAATGACCTTATTCTTAGATGACAGTTGCTGAAATACTCAGCAGTGAAGTGTCGTGATGGCTTCAAATTACTCTCAAATGCTCCCCCAAGTACACATACACCCACACATACACTTATAGACAGAGAGAGAAAGCAAAGGTGCTGAAATGTTAACAGTCGGTGAATCCAAATGAAGTCTATACAAGGGACAAAGGTATGACATAGGGTGATGTGCGCTAAAAACAAGAAACAGGCCTGGGTTGCAACAGCATAAAGTGCCCAGCAACGAGGCCAGGAGACGAGCCCAGAGAATGGTCAAGATCATGACAGGGCTTGTATGACATGAGGCTTAACTTCATCCTGAAGCCATTGGGGAATCATTTAAGGGCAATTTGGGATAAGATCTGGTGGGTCATTCAGGTAGAATGTAATCAGAATAGATTTAAGGGGAACAATTCTAGAAAGGGACACAGTTTTATTCACTCAGTGATTATTTGCATTCTCATGTACCAGCCCTGAGCTATAGGCTATAGATATGCAGTGCTGGAATAGCCACTGGGGTAAGTGGAAGAGCAAATTCAGACTTTGTTCCTTCCTGCTCAGAGATTAGGGTCTAGTAACTGGAGATATATATTGGGTAATAATTATAAAACCAGGCATAAAATTATAAGACAAGTATAAGAGTTAGGAAGGAGACATTCATGGCACCCTGAAATCTCATGGTGGCTACATTTGGTTCAGTCAGGGAGGGTAGCATCCCAGAGAAAGTGGTGTTTGGGTTCAGAGTCACAGGATGAATAGGTGTTATTTATGGATGACCATATCAGACAAAAGGAAAGGTTGGATTAAACCTCTTTTTTTTTAATTTTAATTTTATTTTTATTTTTAAATATAATTTATTGTCACATCGGTTTCCATACAACACCCAGTGCTCATTCCAACAGGATTAAGCCTCTTTGGTTGGAAGAAGCATGGCACATTTGACTAAAAGGACAGTGTGGCTCAGAGTCAGTGACTGAAGTATGTATGATGAGATCAGAGAGACAAAAGAGACAAGTCCTTCTACATCCTTGTTAGTCATGTTGATGGACTCAGACCTTGATGCCATGAGCAGTGGGAAGCCATGGAGAGCTTGTAAGTGTGAGCACGTGCGAGCAGGAATGACACAATCTCTCCAGCTGCACAGTGGGCCATGCTGTGGGCTTCCGGAGACCAGTTGGGACACTGTTGCGGCCATCCCACGGGAGTGATAAGAGAAGAATAAAAGGGATGGAGTCAAGAAGCTCTTAGATTGCAAAGTGGGTAGAATTTGGTGTTTCCTGTTAGATTTGAGGCACCCAGGTTGAAGTCAACAAGAGTAGGCCAGGTGTGATGTGTCATCAGGCACAAGAGAGACTTCTGAAGAAGAAGCAGCTTGTGAGAGCCACAGTGAATTCAGATTAGGAAAGATTGAGTTTGGGGTGCCAGGTGGGGTTGCCTCATAAGGGAGTCAATAAATGAGTCCAAAATTTAGGAAGGAGGATGCACTTAAAGTGGTGACTTGTGAGGACTCAACATTTAGATTTCAGTGGCTGCAATGTCAATGCTTATAGGACACCATCATTTAGGGACAGGCAAAATGGAGCCAATGTCAGAGACAGGGAAGCAAGATCAAAACTAAGCAAAAACAACCAGGAGGTTATGGTATAATGAGAAGCCCAAGGGGCAGTAAGATTCAGAAATTGTCAAATGCTCAAAGGCTCACCTGAAGATAGGAACTCAATAATGTCCATGTACTGTGGTAGTTAAGAATATCATTGGGGACCTCAGTGACAACAGTTCCAGCAGAGCAATGGGACTAAAGCCAGAAACTAGTAATGAGAATATAGGAAGAGGAGACAGTGAGTACAAATCACTCTTGGGGAGACATTAGATGACAGGGGGCAGAAACAGATTCAAAAGTGACCATGAAGGGTCTTAATTAGAGGCACTTCATTCTGTTGTTCATCCTTCATACTTATCTTGAGTGTATTTTCTGTTTCCGTCACTAAATAGACACACAAGAAACCAAGGCAGTACACTGCCTTCCAGAAGCATATATTCTGCCATGATTTATTTACTTTTTAAAAATTTGAGTATAGTTGACATACAATATTACCTTAATTTTAAGTGTACAATATAGAGATTCATTGTGATCTCTGTACCTTCTGTTATGCTCACCACAATGCTATTATATCTGTCATTATACAATGACATACAATGCTATTATAATGCCATTAATTATACTTCCTGTGCTGTATCTTTTATCCCCATGACTTATTCATTCCATAACTGGAAACCTGTACCTCCCACTCCCCTTCACCCATTTTTGCCCTTCAGTTTGTTTTGTTCTCTGTACTTATAGGTGTGACTCTGCCTTTTAGTTGTTTGTTCATTCATTTGTTTTGTTTTTCAGATTCCACATGTGAATGAAATTATATGGTATTTGTCTTTCTCAATCTGACTTATTTCACCTAGCATAATATCCTCTAGGTCCATCCATGTTGTCACAAATGGAAAGATTTCATTGATTTTTTTTTTTTTTGGCTCGGTTATATTCCATTGTATGTATATATCACATCTTCTTTATCCATTCATCTATCAATGGACACTTAGGTTGCTTCCAATCTTGGCTATTATAATAATGCTGCAATAAATATAAGGGTGCCTATATCTTTTCAAATCGGTATATTCATTTTCTTTTGGTAAATACCCCAGTAGTGGAAATATTGGATCATATGGTAGTTCTATTTTCAATTTTTTGAGGAACCTCTGTACTGTTTTCCATAGTGGCTGCGCCAATTCACATTCCCACCAACTGTGAATAAGAGTTCCTTTTTCCCACATCCTTGCCAGCATCTATTATCTCTTGTCTTTTTTATTTTAGCCATTCTGACAGGTGTAAGGTGATACCTCACTGTGGTTTTGATTTGCATTTTGTTGATGATTAGTGATGTTAAGCATCTTTTCATGTGTCAGTTGACTATTTGTATGTCTTCTTTGGGAAAATGTCTACTTCAGGTCCTTTGTACATTTTTGTTTTGTTTTGTTGTAATTTTTTCATGTTTATTTATTTTTGAGAGGGAGAGAGAGACAGGGTACAAATGGGGAAGGGGCAGAGAGAGAGGGAGACACAGAATCTGAAGCAGGTTCCAGGCTCTGAGCTGTCAGCACCAACTGTGAGATCATGACCTGAGCTGAAGTCGAACGCTTAACTGACTAAGCCACCCAGGTGCCCCTGTACATTTTAAAATCAGATTGTTTTCTGAGCCAGTTCTGTAAGTTCTTTATATGTTCTAGGTATTAACCCCTTATCAGATATATCATTTGCAAATATCTTCTCCCATTCAGTAGGTCGCCTCTTTGTTGTGCTGATGGTTTCCTGTGCTGTGCAAAAGCTTTTTATTTTGATGTAGTCTTAACTTTGTCATAGATTAATTGGCTGCATAAGTGTGGCTTTATTTCTGGGCTCTCTATTCTCTTCTATTGGTCTATGTGTCTATTTTTGTGCCAGTACCATACTTTTTTTATTATAACCATTTTGTAGTATATCTTGAAATCTGGAATTGTGATACTTCCAGCTTTCTTGTTCTTGTTCCTTTTTTTTTTTTTTTAGTTATATATAGAGAGAAAGCCTGTGTGAGCAGGAGTAGGGGGCAGAGAAAGGGAGAGGGAGAAAGAGAATCCCAACTCAGGCTCCACACTCAGCCCAGAGCCAAATGTGAGGGCTCAATCCCACAACTCTGGGATCATGAACTAGGCCAAAATTAAGAGTCAGACACTCAACTGACTGAGTCACTAGGCACCCCAAATGTTCGTTGCAATAAAAAAAAAGCAGCATTCTGTTGCTATGGGGGAAAGTTTGTAAAGTAGTAATCTAGAGGATACAGCATTCTAGACCAGATGTGGGTAAGCTTTTTTTGTAAAGGAGAAGATAGCAAATATTTTTGATGTTGTGAAGCATAGGATCTGCTGTAATCACTCTGTGTAGAGTGAATACGGTTGTGGACAGTAGGAATGGGTATGGCTCATTTGCAATAAAACTTTATTTATAAAAATAGGGAGTGGATGGCAGTTTGTTTATTTCTCTTCTACATGTTGATGGAACGCAGCAAGACTTTTTCAGCCTATTATTCCTGGGAGAGTATCTGTCAAAGCTAGGATATCATAAAAGAGGAGTTATGTTCTGGTGCTCTCAGTTTTGCTTACTACCCAGAATTCTTTCACCTGTAGCTGCCTGACTTTGATGCTTTACCAACTGGAGGGTCCCTCACCTCTCATCTCCTCTTGGAAGTCATTAAAATTAGTTTTTTCCTCAAGTTCACCTTACATATTTATCCTTTTTTAACTTAACCCATTTTATGGGGTGTTTTTCAATTTAAAAGAAAAAAGTTCAAAGAAATCATCCCTCAAACCAAGCAAAAACAGTCCTTAGAAATGTTGGCTGAGGCCTCACTACCCTCATCAAAACACAGCATTCATGGAATGATGTTTCATTAATGGTACTTTGGGGAAACATCAACCTTGAGAATGTTGATATGATGAGCCCCATGTCATGCTAGAAATCAGTAAACAGAAAAACAAGGTTCCATGAGCCAGGGCCTGCCCAGGAGGGGGCTGCCAACTCCTTGGGAGAGGAATTGGAGGCATTGGGAAATCCATGGCCAGATCTCAGCTCAGAGACCCGTTGTCTGCTCTCTGGAGCTGGGTAATAAAATGATAGAACTCTAAGGGAAGAAGATCTTCCATATGCAAAGCAGAAACACCTTGTTGCGTTATTTTAAAATAGAGAAAGGGAGTGGACCAGGGAGAGGATAAGAGTCCAGGAATCAGCCTTTTGGAATCAGGCCTACTGACAGGTATGGAGAGCTGGCTTGGCTCTTCTCGGCTATGCAGGCTAGGGGGAGGGGACCCTCGTCCCCAATATTGTAATGGCTGATTAGCGCCTGACCTGGTACTAATGACTCATATCCCTCTGCTAGATTTGCTGTAAGAGTGCCTTGACAGAATGCTTTGAAAAAATGATAAAATATTTAAAAAATCTGTTTACAAACAAAAGCTGGGCCGTGTGGGTGCAGAACCTGTACCACACACCTTCCAGGGAACTGGATGTAGAAATAATTGGCTTGAGAATGAGCAGGAAGGGAACAAGTGTGGATAGAGGGAAATGATTTCAGAGCAAGAGGGCAAAGGTTGTAGCCATGTGTAGCTGGACCAGCTGGAGGCAGGTAATAAGAGTAGACGGGGTAGAGGAGAAGGGCAGGAGATGAAGGAAAGGATCAGGGCACCAAGATGCTTTTTTTCCGTGGGCCACAGGAAATGGGAAAGAGACCTGTGTGTGCAACTCTTAGGCCCCCAGCTTCCATTATTACCATGTCCAGTGACTCTCCCACTTTTTATATAAGAATGATCTCTGGCAATATTAAAATTCCCACCTACACTCTCAGAGCCTCTGATGTAGGATGGAGCCCCAAAATCTTCCGTTTACAACATGCAGCTGGACTTTCTGAAAACCACTTCCTTCTGGGTCATGACAACTGCATTTGGAATGAGCTCTTACAATCAACCAGACTTTCCTTGGTTCATTGAGCAGAGGTGCTCGGGTCTGGGGATGCTGAGTGTGAGTATGCCATGATGAGACTCAAGAGGGAAAGAACTGCCTCTCTATAAAACTGTGGTGACTTCTAACATGTAATTTTTACACAGCTATTTCTCGTTTGATTCTCATGACCCAATGAGGTAAGGAAGGCATAAATTACGGGCCCCATTCTAAAGATGAGGCACTGAGCCTCCCAGTGACATTTGCCTAAGGTCACATGGCTAATAAATGACAAGGCAAAGACTGGAAACTGGACCTTCTGATCCCTTATCTGTTATCTTTCCTCTCCATGCCAGTGCCTCTCTCACACTCCCACCCCCTCAAACCCTCATGATTGGCAGATTGGGGCTACAGAGTTAGCAGTTAGCTGACTTGGGTCACGGTTGGCCTTGTGACTTTTAAACTTACTAATCTCACATTTTAATGTAGCAAGTTGGAGTTACCTAGGTTTCTCATCCCAAATACAGATTATCCTGGCTCCAGTCTAAATTTTCCCACTCAGGACCTCTGAAGGGGGAGGGGGCCTGGGAATCTGCAACTTTATAAAAGCTCCCCAGGTGACTTAATGCTGAAATGTTTGTGAACCGGCGCCATAAATGGAGCAAAACAAGTTCAACATCAACTCTCAACTGTTCAGAGTCATTGCACAGGGAAGGGATAACTGGGCATTTAGATTCTGCCCCGACTTCTGTTCCCATCCTCAGTTCTGCATTTTCCCATAGTTTTTGTTCATTAGCAGTGTCTCTTAAGGGAAGAGAGAGTCAGTATAATTTGAGTTAGTTTTTCAGTGCAGAAGCGATTCTGATGGTTTTTGTATAAGATCAAAATTCTTCCCTCCTCCCCCCAACCCAAATCATGGGCAGTCAGTCAGAAATCCTAGAGGGTGAGGGCATGGTTTTGAAGGCTGATTAAAACAAACAAACAAAAATCTTGACTTTCACGAACTGCAGTAGTGCTTCAAACACCCACCTGGCGTGATTGCTCATTCTGTGAGGGTTCTGCATGGGAAAGATCAACCCGCTCTCAAAATAGAATCTAGAGATACAAAGGAATCTGCAATAGCCTCACGTATTTGTACACAATGCGGTGTAGCTTCTGGTATTTTTATTACCAATCAGAAGAGGCTGTCACCAGCAGCCATCTGTTGGAGTCACTGCTGGGCTGCAGTGGCCATGGCTTTAGAGAAAGGAACACTGAAATCAAAGTCCTGGCTCAGGGAAGAGGCACAGACCAGGGAGCCGACCATGCCCCGCGAGTGACATCCCTCCCGTGTCCTGAAGGACCCAGTGATACCCTATGTCAGGAAAACTCGCCTCTTCGCATGGATCCTTAAAGAGACAAATGGCAATGACATCAGGTAGAAGCTATTTGTTCTCATGGAGATGTTCAATATTTCAAAGTGGTCTCCGCAGTCCCATTAAAATTACAGACTTTTTTTTCCTTCTCCTGCTGCTTTTCCACATCCTAATACAGGCTGCTGAAAGAAAAAAAATGTGAGGGAGCTAGCATGGGATTTCTCTCCAGAGAGTCAAAAAATTCTGACTCTGATTATCCAAGGAATCATCTTATTTTTTTTCCTATTTTTTCCCAAAACCAGTGTACCAAATCCTTTCATGCAGATAGAAAGTTTTTTGCATTTGAAATTATTGTTTACCAACCAACCTAATAGAATGTTTCAAACTCTTTATTCCTCATCTAATCCTGACACGGGAGGTTTAGGGAGCAGAAATGAAAGACTTGCCAAACCAAGGGCTCACTTTGTACACTGCACCAGTGAAGACTGACAGCCTAAAATAAAGGCTGTAAGAAAATAAGATTTTTAAAAAAATCATCATTTGACCAGCACCAAGGAGAAAGGTATTTGGAGTAGGGGGTCACCAAAGAAAATAGACAAGGAAAAAATTATTTTGAGATCTGGAAACAATGATGAATTAACCCTCCTCCCACCCTCCAAAAAGTTTTGATAATAAAGGAAAAGCAGAGGGGCTCACCTGGGTGGCTCAGTGGTTGAAAGCTATGACTTCAGTTCAAGTCATGATCTCAAAGGTTGTGAGTTTGAGCCCCATATCGGGCTCTCTGCTGTCACTGCAGAGCCCGCTTCAGATCCTCTGTCCCCCTCCCTCTGCCTCTCCCTCACTTGCACGCTCTCTCTCAAAAATAAACATTTTTAAAAACCCCAAAAAACAAAATCAAAAGCAAAAAAGAAAAAGAAGAAATGGCTGTTTGTCTACAAGAACACAGTCAAGTGTTTACAAATCCAGTCTGCCATGGAGAACAGCAATGATCTCAGAGGATCCTTTATCCGTGGTCTAAATGTGACTTGGCATCTGTGCTGGGTAAATCAAGGACCAAACAGGTGAGGGAATGTAAAAGCTATTTTTCTAGAAAATGATCCCAGATTAACGGGCGGAGGTCAATGAACAAGCAGAGGGGAGGCTCACTTTGGGAGTGGCTAGCATTGCATTTGAAAACATACCATTGACAGAATTTGTTCTCAGGCCAAACTTGGTGGCTGAGCTAACACCAGCAGTTGTGGCTGCTGTTTCCTGGGCTTCCCCAGCCACCACAGCTAGAGGCAATCAGGAGTGCTTCACATCTCTGTGGCCATATCCCTGAAAGCTTTGTACAGCCAGAGAAGTTTTCGACTTCTCTGTTTTCCTTAAAAACAAAAAATTTCTAGGTCTCTTCGGAGCTAACATCTAGGTTTAATCATTTACTATTACTAGTATTATTAATTTCTTTGTGGTAAGAACCAAGAAGCAAAAGATTAGAAGTGCAAAATATCAATTGTGCAATCTTAACTGTTTTCAAAGGAAGATAAAATAAATGTCAGGTCCAACAAGGTCATGTGCCCTTCAGCAAATAATTGTCTCCATAAGCCTCTTTTGATGCACTGAAACTGAAGTAAATTGTTAATGCCTTTCATTTACAGAGGGGAGCTTATGCCTCTGCAACTTTATAAAGTTTAGAGTCTAAAGCAAGCCCCCCCAGGCATTAGTCACTCTTTCTGGGCAATCATCTAAAAATAGGAATGGCCTTTCCAGCCACCCTTTGTAGAACATTGAAAATGGGATGATAAAGGTGCCTTCTAACTGGACTCTCTGGTGCTGTTTCTTTTCTCTTCCAAACTCTTATGGTTTGGGGAAAGGAAGAACCTTGCATTAAAGGTTAAAAAAAAAAATGGGTTATGTTTCCTGACTTGTCGTTTAGTCAAAACTCTTTGGTTCTGTGTGTACAGAAACCCACTCAGACCAAAATAAAATAGAGGGAGTTTATGATACAAGTGTAAGAATGAGACCCTGGAAAAGAATGTGTACGAGGGACACACAAGGACTCGGTGGAACCAGCAAGTGGAAAGCCATTGTTGGAAACCAAGTTTACCGTTCGGGGAACGCCACATTCTCCTGTGTCTGTGCCCACCCGCCATGGATTTATCCTTCTCCTACAAACAGAGTTTTCACATGCCATGGTCAAATATGGCTGCTCAACAGTCCCCAAGTTCAAGTAACCAGCAGAGACTGAGTATTCTTTTTTGCAGCAGTTCTGAATTCTTTTGGAGAGGAAATACGATCAGATAAGGTGAGAACTGGTGTCCACGTCTGTTCCAATAACTAGGACAAAGGAGCAGAGTCAAATAGTACAAATATGGCTGCCAGGACCTGCCACTGTAATATGAAGGAGTCGTCAAGAATGGGGGGCCATGGGCTAGTTAGTACCCCCAGATGCACCTACTACAAGCTATCATTAACTTCTTTCCTTCAACAGCTTATGTGAGATCTGCCAGTGACCTATATATTCTGAGAAATCCTGATTTCTGGTCAAGAAGTTGACAGTCAAGTCAGACCAACACAGAGACAAGTAAATACAAGATTCAGGTAGTGTTATAAGTGCAGTGAATGAAACCATAGAGCAGGATCTCTCAACCTCGGCACTCTGGACGTTTTAGGCCGGCTAATTCTCGGCTGTGGGGGAGGAAGGGTTTCCCATGCGTTATAGGATACTCCGAATATTCTCACCCTCTACTCAATATATGCCAATAGCACCATGCCGACACACCAGTTTGTAACAACCAAAAATGTCTCCATACATTGCCAATGTCCCCTGGGGACAGGGTACTTTTGCTCGCTGTTGGGAAATACTGCATAGAGTTAACATGAAATTGCAGAAGGGGACACGAAAATCAGGCCTGGAGATCCAGAAAAGCTACCTGGGGAAAGTAGGCTAGAATGAGGTGTTAAAGTTTGGAGACACAGGTAAGAATTAGCCAGAAGATTTAGGGCTTCATTGTTAGGGAAGGACAGAGAAAACCCCTGTGTGTCACTTAGGACACTAACACTTCTGACTCCTGCTAGATACATGGTAAATAGAGAGTTCTGTGGCCCATGATTTAGACCCTTTTCTGGGAAGTCCTAATACATTTTAGTTTACACAGTACATTCTAGTATAGTTAAGGTTCTGAAAAGGCCTCGGGCAAGACAATCTTTTAAACTTTGTAGTGTTTTTCATAAGAGTGTGGGCTTTGGAAAGGCAGTCTCTGGATCTGAATCTTGGTTCTAACACTCACCAGTTGTATGTCATTGAAAAGTTTATTTAAGTTGTCAAAATTTGAATATCTTATGGGAAAAATGAGTTGATCATAACTGGACCTATATCACAGGGTTGTTGAAAGGATTAAATGAGATACTATATCTAAGTCACCTTGCACAGTTCCTACCTTATAAGAAGTGCTCAACATGGGCTATGTGTTTTAAACATAGTGCTTCCCCCAAAAGATTTTGACCACAGAATCCAGTTTTCATTCTGAGAAACTGAAGAAAGCTCTACAGAGCACTGTGACCACTTACCTACCAAAGTCTAATTTATTTATCTTCAACACACAGAACCTACCTAACTTCTGGAAGGTTGTAAGGGTGAGGCAGGTAGCATAGGTAGCATAGGAATGGAAAAGGCTAGGGAAAGACCCTTGCACGGCCTTTATTACTGATTGCTCGCTGATTGCTCTATTGTTTTCAACAATGCCTTTGGCATAAATTGCCCTGCAGACTAATCCAATCTGATTTGGGCTCCTTTGAAGGGACAGTTCCTAAAGTCAGTGTTGGATTGGTGTTCTCACTCTGGGAGGGCTCCTCCCAGCCTTCTCCCTTCCTAACTCTCCCACAAGGTAGTCAGTCTTTCCACCCCTACTCCACTGCTTTTGAAAGTACCCTGAGGCTTGAACACCACACGGCTGTGACAAAGTTGAGTCCTTTGGGAAAAGATTATTAGGTGCTATCTGTTTTACGGGCTGTTTCTCCCCTAGGCAGAATTTTGGAACCAGCGTTCTGGAGCTGGGAGTGGAGACAATTTCATGCTTCCTTTGGAGTAAAAATCCCATTTTTTTGAGCAGAACACTCAGTGGAGGGGGTGCAGTTGCCTGAGGTCTTTTCGGCTTGCTTCTCTTGCCATGACACCCCAATTTCTGATCTAGGGCAAGGGTGATCACGGAGCCAGGATTCTCAGCACACCAATGCCCGAACTGGAGCCTTATTCCATGGATGGGGATGAGTAGAAGGGAGACTTCATCTCTAGACCACACTCAGCTGGGACTGAGCAGATCATTGGGGATGAGAAATGTAGGTTTCCTGCTCCTCGGGCGGAAGAAAGCCCTTCATGTAGAAGCTGAGGGTAGGAGTCCTGTGCTCTTGGCTGCTCCCCTCAGGAGTGAAGGTCTCTGAATCTGGACTGGGGATAGGGGGAGTGGTTTTGTTACAAATACCACAGATGCTCACTTTTCATATAAATTTTTCATAGATTTTTTTTTTTAAGGATGTTTCTTCGTTCACTGTGTACTCTTAGGACCCCTTCCAGAGGCTTCACACAGTCATTTCTAAAAATTCATCAGCTCCACTGGGGAGCGTGTTCACAAAACTCCTCATGCTGTCATTCCAGAAATTGATCTCATTGCCTTTTAGATATGTGTATTTGAGTGGTTTGTGTGGGGGACACATGGTACTTCTGATCATTAGAGAAAACTTAGGCTGGTTTTCAAAAAAGGGCTGATTCTATTCTGTTTTAAATCTAATGTTTCTCAGTAAGAACTAGGAATCTGAATATTTTTTGCACAATTAGTGAGATATCTGCTCTACTCACAGCTTATTCATTCATCGAGCAAATTCATGTCTAATGTCCAACAATCCCCAGAACTGTGCTAAGTGCTTATGACACGGAGTTTTGTTTTTTTAAAGCAAATTCTTTTCCCCCCTACTGCTTGAAATCTAGTGGGTGCAGAAAGGCAATAAATAAGTAAAGAGACACATAAGTAAGGTAATTAGAGATTATGGTAGTGCTGTGAAGATAGTAGGATCACCTGATAAGTGTGAGGCTCTCTCAGGTGGTGAATGGGAGATGAGAGTGGAAAGATGAGAAGCAGCCAGTCATGCAAAACCAAGAAGAAGTCATCCCAGTAAAGAAACCAGTCAATGCAAAGGACCTGAGTCCAGGCACAAGTGTGGCATGTTCAAGGAACAGAAATAAGACCAATGTGGCTGGAAGAATAAAGGGAAGAATGGAATGAGAAATGAGAAGAGTCTGGGAGAACAGTAGGCAGCTGGATCAGGTAGACTTGTAGGCCATGGTACTGACTTTGAGTTTTATTCTCGGTGCAGTGGGAGACCATCAGAAGGTTTTAGGCACAGGAATGGGGACAGTGACATGAGCGGTGGTATGGGAAGCAGGCCCCACATGTTGAAAATAAAAATTTCCAACAGTGATCTCTACCTTCAGCCAATATTACACACAAGTTTTTATTGGTTCTTGACTTAAGGATCCTTCTCCCTAACAGAAGCTGACCTATTTCACTATTCTGTCATTAGGATTATAATGAGAGGCACATTTGACTTCTCCATGCTAAACCACCCACCTTACTGCTACCATAGGCTCCTCTCTACTGTCAGGAAAAGAATGGCAGGAATGCCTCCATTTTTGTGGAAGCTTTCTTAAATTTGTCCTGCGTAATTCAGTTCTCTTTCCCCCCTACTTTTTACACCATAGGTATTCCTGCCTATGAAGCAATTTCAAAATCTTTGATTACACAATGCCTTTCTGGCCCTCTTCTGATGAAGAGATACTTTATCTTAATTTCCCAGTGATCACTGGAGGCTAGAGGTTCCCTAACACTCTGGTTGAGTTTCCCTGACTCTGCCAAGACCCTAAGTCAAGTAGTAAATTCTGTAAAAACAAACACTTTAAGTACTCCCGATAGAGGTTTGGATTTAAACGACATTGCAAGGAAACACATCTTCTTTATAGCTTCAGATATTCCTTTATATGGTTTTCTTAAAGAAAGGCATGCTCTGGGCACCATGTTCTCCCTACTCAATCCCATGATGATGGTTCGTAGTAATGGAGGCTAGAGTGTGGTTGAGAGTATTGGCTTGGATTCTTGGGTCTAAGCCCTGGCTTAATGACTTCACAGGTCTTCGGACAAGTCTACATCTTTAAGATGAACATGCTTCATCTGTAAAATGGGAATAAAATAGCACTGGCCTCACAGGGTTATTGTGAGCATCAAATGATGTGATGTCTGGCCCATAGTAAGCACTCAGTAAATGCTGGAATTATCCTCACAAAATAAAAAGTGACTATGTCAATTTATTGACATAAAAAGACATTGGATGTGGGGAGAGAAAAAGAGATAGAGAAAGCACAATCACCACATTTTACCTTGATTGATCTCATGGCTTTTTCAGGAACTAGGGCACAGAGTTTGAGGGCAGATGCTGAGGCTGATGAGAACTAAGGATTAGAGAGGCTTCCAGAAGCTTTGAAGTGCAATCTTACTTCAATCTCCTGGAACTATCTAAGCTGAAAACTGTAGCTCATCCACTCTATCTAGAAACCCTCACCCTGGTTGAACTCACCACCCAGAGGGGTGGGCTGCATGGGTGGGTTAGCTGTCCAGATATAGGTTGATATTTATTTATTCTCTCCAAAGAATATCCTCAACTCTCAAGTTTGATAGTGAAATTTGGAAATTTTAATAAATAAACAGCACAGCGAGGTAGAAAAAGCAGTAGATTCTTGATCAGAAGGCTTGAATCTTAGTCCTGCCTCAGGTATTAGCAGGCTGGGAGATTCTGGACAATTCATCTCCCTCTGTTTGTTGGTTTTCTCATCTGAACAATGAGTAGGTGAGATAGATGATCTTGAAAGACACTACGGTAAAAACATAGTTGTCCTCATTTTCCGCAATTTCCCGGCAGGGGGTGTGGAGGAGAGATTGGGCCCCCTACAACAGGAAGTGGCCGAGAAAAAGCTATGCAACGTGTTGGAATTAGCACCTCCCCACTTGTGGTCACTGCAGAGATAAGCTGACTAAAATCGTAACATAATCTAGAAAGACTAAAATGAAAAAGGAACCAATACCAAGTGCTGGGAAAGATATGGAAAGATTGACACTCTGGTGTACTACTGGTGGGATGTAATTCATACAACCAGTCTGGAAACTGACATATCAGCTAGAGCTAACCCACACGCTTTCATAAGAGTTCCACACCTCGGATTACCCCCAACAGAAATGCCCACTTTTATGCACCAAAACACATGTACAGGAGTGTTCAGTGCAGCACTAAAAACTGGAAACAGCCCGAACATCGAACACAATGAACTAGAGTGACATGTGACACCAGGGATGACTCTCCCAAACACGCTGAGGAAAAGAAGTCAGACACAGAATACCTTGTGATTGATCCCATTTATACAAAGCTTAAAGACAGTCTATACAAATGTGCCTGAAGTCAGGAAAGCGATTACCCTTTGGGGGCAGAAGTGTGATTGGAAGGGGTTATGTGAAATCTTCTTCAGTGTCGGTAACGTTCTGTTGTTATGGGTGCTGGTTACATGGGTGATTTTGCTTTGTGAATATTAATTAAGCTGCCTATTTTTGATTTGCCTATGTTATACCTCAATAAGTTTGCCAAAAAATGATAAAAAGCTCACAAATTCAATGAGTTTATTTCCCCTCTATGGAAAGAAAAGAGCTGTATTCTTGCTGCAGGTATATATTTCTCTGCTAAGTCTTGAAGTATAAAATGAAAAACAAAGCCACTTGAAGTTTTCTCAACTGAACTTCACTTGTATTCTGGGTCCCTCTTCTCACCCTGTCCCCCAGTGCATGTCTCATTCTGTTAGCAATGGAAGCAAGATCAGTCAAGCCTGCATCCCCCTCACTTGGTCTCCCCTGGCTTGTGTCTGAGCTTCAGGCGTCTTGCACAAGCC
>NW_027532679.1:4573423-4674520 GCF_008692635.1 Crocuta crocuta | reverse complement strand
GGGGGGGGGGGGCTGATCCTGACCCAGCTGGCATCCACGGGGAGGGCCCTGTTCTCCTCGGTCTCTGGTTACTTGTCCACACAGATGACCGCTCTGTCCTCTCGCTCCCATCATCAGGCCTCTCGGCATCACCCTGTGAACTCAAAACCAAGACCTACTTGTGCGTATTCTTCAGAAGCAATGGGAGCTGGCACGTAGCTGTGAAGGTGTGAGGGTAAGACTAGGGAGAAAAGATGGAGGTTACAGAAAATATCAGGGGAAACCATAAGTTGATATTTTGAAGGTCCAGACTCCTTAAATTTTCATCTGATAAATATAGTGTTCACTTTGGTAGCCTGTGTAATCTATTTCATGAGTCGATTTCTCAAAGGAGGAGGAAAAAATGGTGGGATGGGGTTAAAGGAGAAGGTAAGATAAAGGGTCAGTGTGAATCACCATTAAGTGGATGGCCTGAAACAAATTTTATTCTCTCATAATTCTGAAGGTTAGAAGTCTGAAATCAAGGTGTTGGTAAGACTGGTTCCTTCTGGAGGGTTCTGAGGGACAATTGGTTCCATGCCTCTCTCCTAGCTTTTGGTGATGGCTGTCAATCTTTGGCATTCCTTGGCTTGTAGATGCATAGATGGATCATTATGATCTCTATCCCCATTTTCATATAGCATTCTTCCCTCTGTGTGTGTGTGTGTGTGTGTGTGTGTGTGTGTGCACGTGCTCACGCGCATGTATATGATTCTCTGTCTCTGTGTCTCAAATTTCTTCTTCTTATTAGGACACCAGTCATAGATTAGGGTTTGTCCTAATTGAGTATGACATCATTTTGACTTTAACTACATCTATCTATTAATTTGCTAAGGCTGCTGTAACAAAGTATCCCAAACTGAGTGACTTAAACAACAAAATGCACTGTCTTACAGTTCTAGAACTAGTTCTAGAATTAGAAGTCCAGAATCAAGCAGTGGACAAGGTTTGTTCCTTAGAAAGGCCATGAAGGAAACATCTGGATCTATCGGTTCTAGGTCTCTTTCCCTGGCTTGTAAATGGCTGTCTTCTTGTGTCTTCACACTCTCTTCCTTCATGCATGTCTGCCTCTATGTCCAAACTCCCCTTTTTATACAGATATATCCCCTTTTGATACAGTCATATCAGAGTAGGGCCCACCACCCTGACCTCATTTTAACTTAATTATCTCTGTAAAAATCCTATCTTCATTCTGAGGTACAGAGGGTTTGCACTCCCATATATTTTGGGGAGGGGGGTGAGGAAATAATTCACTCTAAAACAATCTATATAACTATCTAGATCTGATTTCCAATTTCACATTTGCAAATACCAGGAGTTAGGACTTCAATATAGGGATATAGTTCAACCTATAACAGTCAGTTTCCATGAATCCTTGAGAACTCCCAGAATGCTGACATCATCACCCTCATGTCAGGATATATTCTAGGAAACTGTTAACCAGGTGTCTGTGTCTTGAACTCCCCCAGCATGTTCCATGTATTTCTAACATAGTACATATTTCTACATTATGTTGAAACCTATGTGAAATCCATTTATGCATCTGTCACCAACCTTCCCCACGCTTCCCAGGACTGTGAGCTCCTCTAGGATGGAAGCTAAATTTTATTATTCATCTTTGTATCCCCAGCTCAGGGCCTGGCACAATATAGGTGCTATATGAGTGTTGGATGGAAATGAACTGTTTGCCTATAAATTACAAAAATTGTCTTGTTTCATGCTCTGCCAAAAGTCATGAGCAAATAAGCAAGCCAAATATGTTCCTGGGTGATTAGGGAAATCATGCAAGTATATGCTATCAAAATCAGGGGATAGCCTAGAGATTTTCTAACCTAGGAATAGTAGATGGCCAATACACAGCTCACTATCCCCAGATCTTCTCCTATGGTATACATCACTAATCTATGTTGGCATTCATTCCCACTAAGCTTGGATACAGCTTCAGAATAGTTCTCAATATGTAATTCCATCAATTTGCATTCCTTGGTAAGTTCAACTCCATTCCTCCCAAAAGATGAAAAAACTGAGACCCATAGTAAAGAAATGTGTCCAGGAGCACCCGGGTGGCTCAATCAGTTAAGCATTCAACTCTTGACTTCAGCTCAGGTCATGGTCTCACAGTTTGTGGGATCAAGCTCCTCGTCAGGCTCTATGCTGATAGTGGCAGAGCCTGCTTGGAGTTCTCTCTCTCCCACTCTCTGCCCCTCTCCCACTTGCCTGCAGTCTCTCTCTCTCTCTCTCCCACAAAATAAATAAACATTTTTTAAAAATTTAAAAGAAACTAAAAAGAAAGAAATGCATCTAAGCTGATGGTGGCAGAGCTAGAGCTGGAATCCATCTTCTAGTTCTGAGAGCCATCATTGTTCTGCCCACTCTCACAAGGTTTTCCAGAACGTTCCAGTGAAACATGCATCATTGATATACTGCTGTATTAAACAGCATTGGTTCACACAGTGAGAAAAACTATTCCTTTTTTAAACTTTCTGATTATGTCAAAGGAGAAGTCCAAGTTTGATTCTGTTATGTCTTTAACACTCTAATTTTTTTTTTTAAGAAAGTGTAGGCCCAGGGGTGCCTAGGAGGCTCAATCAGTTAAGGGCCCAACTTTTGATTTCAGTTCAGGTCATGGCCTCACGGTTCATGGGAACCTGATTGGGATCTTCTCTCTCTCCCTCTCTCTAAAAATAAATAAATAAACTTACACAAAAATTAAAAAAAAGAAAGTGTAGGTCCAAACCCAGAGTCTTCAATAGCAATAGTATCTGGTTAGAATTTGTCACCTGTTGTCTTCCTTTTACTTATAGTTATGATCACCGTCCAATTATGACAAACTTTCCCTTAAAAAAGGCAGTTATGACATTTTCCTTTTTAAAAAAATATATTTAAGTTTTTCAAGAGTCAGTACAGAGAAAATATTAAGTAAATACAATATAGCTAGTACACAAACATGGCCAAGAATCAAAAACCAAGAAGAAGAAAAGCTTAGGAAATACTGTGCAGCACCATGCAAGCATCCTTAATCAGGACTCCTCTATACTCTCCTCTCCAAGACAAATCATGCATTTCCCTCTTTCTTTACCAGAAAAATGTTACTTTTTGCATCATCTCCTGCCCCTCTCTTAGGTTTTCCTCATCCCCAGGCTCTTGCTTGCCAGCTCCCAGCCTCCCCAGTTGCTAGACTCTGTCATTTTCAGCATAGCTCCTTCCATCTGCCAAAACCCAGTCCCGGCTGCTTCTCTGCAAACCATATGGCTTGGCAGACAAGGCGGGCTCAATGTTGATCCGAGAGTTGAAAGCAAATCCAACTTAACCTCCATCCTTCCTTCTTAGCAGGAGATGAAGCAAACTTTGCGGTCCTGTCTTTCCTACCCTCAGCTTGAGGGAAGTGGGTCCCAGCTAGCCCCGTGGTGCCAGGCTCTGCCCGCCCTGGACACTGCTGTCTTCCCTCTCCACAGGCACTCTCCTTAGACTTTTGTGGGCCTTGTCTTAGAAAGGAGCATTTTGTGCCCCTCAGTGGAGGAACTTCAAGTTAATAAACCTTCCTCGGGTCAACCAGCTTCCTTTGCCATGGAAGGTGGTGAAGACCCACAAAGGCTGACCACAGGTGAAACAGGACCCTCAGGGATGTCCAGGAAGGCTTCGAGGTCTGCACACACAGTCACTGGTGGCACCATGCTGGTAAGCCAGGCAGTTGGTCTTGGAGGTCAACATCACCATGTGTCTTCTCCCAGTGGAGCAGGTGAAGTAAAGTCACATCAGCCCAGTGGAAAAAAGGAAAAGAAGAAAGAGGAATAAAGGGGCCAAGGAGGAGGATGGAAAGGATCTACCCAAGGTTACTGGTAGGGTTTACTGAGACCAAATGAAAGGTTTCATAAAAGGACATTCCAAACTTCAGTGGACGTGGCTGGCCCATTCACAAAGGCTTTATCTATCTGTGATGGGTGGAAAAAGTGCTGTCTGAGTCCTGCTGTGCACTGGCTGGCTTTTATTCAACAGGCATTATTGAGTGCCTACTATGTGCTAGGTTCTGGGGCTCTAGCAGTGCACAAGACAGGCAAGGTCCTTGCCACCATGGAGCCAACATGGCGGGGCCAGTGGGTCACACGAGCCCATGGGCACTGGAACCGGAGTGCCAAGTCATAAGCCTGCCACCCTGTATCTTGGCTGTGTGACCTCGAGTACCCTTATCTGCAAAATGGGAATAATAAGAACCCCACTTAAAGGGTTTGGTAAAGATTGAAAGATAATAGTTAATGACAGGATGAGCTTGTGGTGATACCTCGCTGTGACTTTCATTTGTATTTCCTTAATGTCTGATGATGTTAAGCGTCTTTTTATGTACTTATTTGCCATTCCAATGTGTTCTTTAGATAATGCATCCAGTGTGTTCTTTGGATAATGCATCCATTCAAATTTGTTGTATTTTTTATTATATTTCTTTGCCATATTGCTAAGCTATAAGAGGTCATTGGATAATCTAGATACACGTCCTTTATCAGACATATATTATTTCCCCTAAAGGTGGCTTGCCTTTTCATTTTCTTAATGGTGTCTTTCTAAAAGCAAAGATTCATAATTTTTCTGAAGTCCAATTTATCAATTTTTTCCCTTTAAAGTGCCTCCAACAGCATATCTAAGAAATCTTTGCCTAACTTAGGTTTTATAGTTTTATTGCTTACAGGTGGGACTTTGATCCATCTTAAGTTAATTTTTGTGCCTTGGTATGAGTTAAATGTCAAGGTTCAATTTTTTTTTGTACATGAATAATTAAAGTGTATAAATTTTCTTTATAAAGATGAAAAAAGAGGCCCCAGGAAGCCCAGTGAGGAGCCCCAAATCACACAGATCATAAGATGCTGAGCTACACTTGAACCCAGGTCTTCTGTTTCTAAACAAAGTGCTGTTTGCGTGCTGCCTCCACTACATAGGTGTCCGCCCTTCCTTTAAGGTGGCAGTGAAAGCCAGGCTGGGACGAAAATGACCTCACTTAAAGTCCTGGTTCCGTCACATACCTCAGGCAAGTTACTTAAATCTTCACATTTTTTATTTACAAGATGAGGCCAATACAAGTACCTCCATCATAAGACTGCGAGGACTATTTGAAATCATGTGTATAAAGGGCTTAGCATTTAGCAGATTCTTCATACAAATCAGTGTTGGAATGTCTTTTCTCACATCCTCAGCCATTGCTCTGACTGGAACCTACACTCGGCCTCTCCTGGGCTTTAGCATACTCCAAACTGGTACAGCAGGAGATGGGGGGTAAACTGAGAAAAGAAACAGACACTTTCCAGCATACTAATCCACTGGGCTTACACTGTATGAGCTGTTTGACCTGAGCAACAGGCCACTATGTTTGTCTGATAGACATTCCACCTCGAAACTGTTTTAGTAACTCCTCTTCACCCCCATCTCCGAGGCCTGAGGTACATAAGATATAGAAATTAAAAGCTGTAGTCCTGGACCCACTCCAGGATGACCCCAATCCTTGCCTTCTGGAATCCACACCACACCTGCTTCCAACCAATAGAAGTGATGGCAAATGCAATAGGGTGTCACACTGCAATTATATTACAAAAGATTGTAGCACCAGTCTTGCAAAAAAAGGATTCTTGCAGGCTTTGCTGAAGCAAGTGGCCATGTTCAGAAGGCTCATGTGGTAAAAATTGAAGGTGGCCTTCTTCAAACAACCAGCAAGAAACTGAAGGTGACTTCATGCCTATCAGCCAGCAAGAAACTGAGGCCTTCAGTCCAATAGGCCACAGAAGAACTGACTTCTGCCAGTAGCCATGTGAACCTTAAGATGAGATTGCAGTCCCAGCTGACACAGTGATTTAAGCCTTGTGAGAGAACTTAGAGCCAGAGGCATCAGCTAAGCAGGGCCTGGACTCCTGACCCACAGAAACTATAATAAATAGTTAATAATATGGATATTAATTATACATAATTAATATAGCTCTCTATATAGTTAATAATATATGTATAATAAACAGGTAATAAATGTGTGCCGATTTTTGTTTTTAAATCACTGAACTTGTGGTAATTTGCTACACAGCAACAGATAACTGATATGGAAACCAAGATACAGAAGCAGCAGAAGGTGGAGAGAAGAGCAAAGGCAGTGAATGACCTAGGAAGTAATAAGAGCTGAATTTCCTTTATGCTCATCTGGGGAGTCTCCCTCTATGCTTTTGACTATGCTCAGTGACCCAGATGGAAACTCTACAGGATCATGACTTTCTGGATAACTCTAAGATAACAGAAGTTTCTACCACACCAGCAAATATGGTCTCATTTTGGTACTTATGATGCCTAGTCCCTTGTAATAACCAAAAGTGGAGTACAATGAGACTTATGATTTCCCTTTGTCCTTTCCTTCAGGTAAGACCAGCCACAGGCCAGCCTCTCAGCTTCTGAGTGAGGCATGGGGTCAGCTTTTCATTTCTTTCTCAACTTCTCTTTCCTCAGCTTACTCATGATGGCTTCTGTGTTCTTCACTATTGGAGTACAGAAGGGCTAAGATGGAATGGCTGGAAGAAAGTAAGCAAAGGACTTACTTGTCTGCCACTGTGGTAAGAGGACTCCAAGCTCTTGGGGCCAGCATGGGTTTCTACCGGTTCTTTAGTTTTTGAGCCTGTTTGGGGTTCTTCAGTGTCTGTCCAATTGGGTTCCTCTATTCTGCTATTCCCATGATTCAAACAAAATTTCTTTGTCACGTGAATGCTCCTCACTTCCTTCCTCAGCTTCAGTTCATTTTCTGAAGGGCCATATCATGCTACCTCTCTGTTGGAGTAACTTGCCTTCTAGAAAAAGCCCTTGGGGCAAGATTCCTTTTAAGACAGCTTTGTGATAACATTCTTACTGTGGATTCTACACGTGGTCCCCAGTAGTCATGTCCCGTTTACCTGACAAAAGAGAAGAGTTACTCCCCAACATGGCGGCAGCTCCATTTCCTTCTGCTTTGCCACATATACTAGAAATTCTTTAGATTTCTCAAGTGCATCTCAATCATCAGTCTGTCATGCCCATCGCCAACTCCAAGGGACATATATAAGCATACCATGTAGTCTTCTGATAAAGTTCTCTTTTTAAAAGATTTTTTTAATGTTCATTCATTTTTGAGAGAGAGAGAGACAGACTGTGAGTGGGGAAGGGACAGAGAGAGGGAGACACAGAAATTGAAGCAAGATCCAGGCTCTGAGCTGTCAGCACAGTGCCTCATGTGGGGATCAAATTCATAAACTGTGACTGAAACTCATGACCTGAACTGAAGTTGGACACTTAACCGACTGAGCCACCCAGGTGCCCTTGATAAGCCTCCCTTTTTTGAATTAAGGTGAGGGGTAGACCATTCCTCACTTCTCTCACTGGAAGGTGAGGCTCACCAAGTAGAAGGAGATCAATCCAAAGACAGTTTGTCAAAATATCTTCAAAATCTACTCTTGATCACCCAATGCCCTGAAATTGATTATTTTTAGAGTTTGGTTTAGCACCTCACTTTGGAATTTCATATCTATTATACTGTGGTGCTTCAGTTGAAATGATTTCAATACAACATCTTGTGATATGATATTATTGATCTGGTAGCCTCTCCAACAGCCATCACCCTTTCCTCCTTGCCTAACTGGAGTGAACAGACCTGTTTGGCACAAATCAGATTCTTTATAGTGGGTGTTGGTAGCCTCTGGTGGTTAGAGGCAGGAAAAAATGAGATAGCCCTTTCCTTGCCACCCTGATCCAAGATGGTACCTTGCAGTGAAAGCGAGTCTCAGGAAAAATTCACCAAGCACTCAGGTATTTATTAGCAAGCAGGCAAACAAGCACTCTCTGTCTTGGAAGAGCCTCCTCCTCTCCTTGCCTGCAGGCTCCTCGGCAAACCCCTTACAAAGGCAGCTTCCTGTGAAACAGATTTCCTTAAAGCATAATCAGAGGCCTCATCAGCAGGCCAGGTGGTAGAGTCCTCCATGGGAAGATACAGGGCCACAGGGCTCCAGAACTTCCACCTCTGGCACTGACAGCTGAGCCTGCTGGCCTCTGCTACCTTATTCATGCACGAGTGGTGTCTTCTGCTACCCACTCCTAACTGATCTTAAACACAGCTCATTTCACCAATAAAAATTAATTCCTCACATTCCTTATGCTAATTAACAAACCAAAGGTATCGATTCAGATAAGGACTCTTCATATACTAATTAACCACTCATTCTTAGAGTGTTGATTGGCTTTCACTTGCACACATACACATCGCACCACTTATACTGAAGTAGTTTAAACTAAATTACTAGGCACACAACATGCCACTAACAGGACCATGATTTTGTTTGGGTTTCCAGGTATGCAGCCCTGAGAGATGAATTGTGGTTGTGTCTGCTAACCCAGTCATGACACACTCAGCCTCCTCTTATCAAAGTCACTTTACCAGCCTTTGTTTGTGGTCTTAGGTGACCACATGATTGAGTATTGGTCTATGAAATTAATGGGGAAATATGCTGAGAAATATTTTCCTCTCTGGTAAAAAAGAGACACACATGAAACTCTTTCTCAGCACCTTGTCTGCGTTTGTTTCTGCCTTTGTATGCAGTCAGGAGAAAATGTGATTCCTAGTGCTGAGGCAGCTACTTTGCAATCATGAGGCCTCCAGGACGAGGATGAAAAACTAAAATTCTGAGGATGGCAGAATGGAAAGTCTTGAGTTCTGATGACCTTGCTGATTACTGGCTATCCCTGAGACTCCTACCCTTTTTTCAGTAAGAAATAAACCTACCTATGGTTTTAGTTATTGCTAGTTAGGTTTTCTATTATTTTCAGCCCAAAGCACCTCAATTGATACATTTGGCCTGAAATAAGCATATAAGGGAGGGACATTTTCTAAACACCTAGTGCTCTAAGGTAACACACACACACACACACACACACACACACACACACACACGTTTCCTTGCTGCACCAAGACTGAAGAAGACCTGTACTTCTCAAAGAGTTAGTCCAAGTCCATCTTTTCAGAGCATTCTGGCCAGTTCTAGCCTCAGTTTCTTCATCTTTAAAATAAGAAAAATAGCATTTTCCCTAAAGATCTCATGGGCTTAGGATAAAAATTAAATAAGATAATTTACATGAGAGATGACTTACGACAGTGCTTAAAGTGCCATATACCCTGGATTAAAACCACAGTTCTACTACTTGTAAATTGAATGAGTATATTATTTCTCTGTGCTCTAATTTCTTCATCTGCAAAGTGAGGATAAAAATAATACCTGTTTCAAAGGGCCTTTATTAGGCCTTCATGAGTTAATACATGTAAGGCACTTATAATAGCAACCAACAAAAGTAAGCACCATATAAGTATTAGCTATCATCTTTATTATTATCATTATTATTATTATTACATCTGAAAGGGCTTTGGAAAGTGTACTATGTGAAAGCATAAAAGGGTAATGATAACACTGATTATCCCCATTAGTAATAAAGAAATATTAGTAAAACCAAGAGAACTGATGATTTCAGGAAGAGGAGAGAATAGAAGAGATAAGAAAACCAAAGAAAGGGAAGAGAAGGGCATGGGAGGGGTTAGAAAGTGAGGGAGGAGAGAGGGAAAGGAGGGGAGGAGAGGAGAGGAGAGGAGAGGAGAGGAGAGGAGAGAAAAGGAAAAGAGAGGAGAGGAGAGGAAGGAAACGAATGGCAGGTGGAATTGTGCAGAGTGGAAATAAGGGCTAAGTGACAAGAACAGGGAGAAACTGCTCATTTTTCTTTTCAGCAGGCATCACTGTGACTTTGGGAGAACATTGTTCAAAATGTGCCATTTCCCGCAGAGAGTAATGTGGCTTACTCACAATTTCATCAGTTGTGTCTTAGCTGCGTTAAAAGCATTGAAGCCAGCCCTTTACCTTAGGACACTGCCATGTGGTGCAATTATTTCCATGACAAACAAAAGCATTCTTAGGAAACAGCGCAGGGAAAGTAGCTGAAATGTCCATAACATAGTGAGAAATTCAGAGCTGCTAAACATTCCACATTTGTGAGATTGCCCTGTGTTCGAAACTCCCACCCTGGAGGTGCCTAAGGGTCCTATTTTTTTTAATAAAATTTTTTATGTCTTTATTTTGAGAGACAGATAGAGAGCGAGCAGGGGAGGGTCAGAGAGAGAGGGAGACACAGAATCTGAAGCAGGTTCCAGGCTCTGAGCTGGCTGTCAGCACAGAGCCCGACGCGGGGATCAAACCCACGAACTGTGAGATCATGACCTGAGCTGAAGTCAGACGCTTAATGGACTGAGCCACCCAGGAGCCCCTAAGGGTCCTATTTTTGAACAGAGAACTAAGCATGAGCATTGGCAGCTCATGAATGGGGTCCAGATACCTCCCCTCTTGATAAACACTAAATCAGGAACATGTGAATTCAGTCCCATGTCCAAACCTTAGCTGCTCAGCTCCCCCTCCTTCCTCAGAAAGACCTATTCGTCATCTCTGTTTAAGTTCCCTGGCTGGGATCTTGACTTCATGTTTCCCACACAACCTCCATCTCCATCGATTCCCTCCACCTCAGTGTAAATGCCCTATAAACATTTCTGACTTTAAAAAATAAAGTAATTACTAAAGAATCAAGCAGAGCTCTTGGGGACCTAATAAAACCTAGCACTTTAATAAGTATTAGTTGCCCTTCATTTTCCTCCTATAAATTAGATCTTTCATATAACCTCTATCTCAATCTTTCACAGAGGCAGTGAAATCCAGTCTTGAAGGCTAGTGGCTCCAGGCGCTATAGATGGGAAAAATCAACTGCAAGAAAGCTTTGCTTTGATAAATCATTAATCACCTTATTTTATTTTATTTTGTTATTTTTTCTTAATTTTTCTTATATTTTCTTAATTTTTTATTAAAAATTTTTTTAATGTTGATTTATTTTTGAGAGAGAGGCAGATAAAGCATGAGCAGGGGAGGAGCAGAGAGAGAAGGAGACACAGAATCCGAAACAGGCTCTGGTCCCTGATGAAGGGCTTGAACCCAAGAACCGTGAGATCATGATCTGAGCCAAAGTCAGACACTTAAACCTATTAAGCCACCCAGGCACTGTGATCACTTCATTTTAAAAATAAAATGGGTTGTTGAAGGAATCTACTCTTTAACCCATAGAATCAAATGTAAGAGTTCTACTATGAGGATATAAAGATCCATAAAAGACCATCACTCCCTAACAACAAAAACAAACCATGTAAACAAACAAACAAACAAAAGAGAGAGCAGGGGTTTTTTAGACAAGCACAAACCAGAGACCATTTTAATCTCTAGGGGAGCTGCTGAGTCTGGGAAAGAAGCAAGCCTGCTGAAGGCAGAACAGTTTAGTGGGAACACGGAGAAATCAGCCAAGCTTTTAAAGGCCCTGCACAGGCTGGCATGGATGATTGGAATCTGGAAGAGCTGCGAAGTCCGAGTTAGCCCTCCCCATCTACCAATTTCCCCCACGGGCATATTATTCAATAAATGAAATCATCAGAAAGCCTGGAACAGGTATGGAAAGCACAGAGATGGCCAAGTCTTGTCGCACTTAAATCCCAAAACCCTGTTGAAGGGAGGGGCCTGATCTACCTTGAGACATTTAAACCAGAGGATAAGGGAAACTAATTTTGCTGGCCATGCAGCCCCTCTTCAGCTCAACTGCTAATTAGCTTGATGAGTTCAGCCCCTAATATCAGCTGCATGTCAAACAAAAGGGTGAGCCCTTTCTGGAATCCATGATAATCTCCTTCAGTCTCTGCTGGTCTTTTACACACTGTCTTTGAAATACAATAAAAATTATGACATGTGAAGAAGCAGGAGGGGCACTTGGGTGGCTCAGTGGATTAGGCGTCGTAGGCGTCGAACTCTTGATTTCCGTGCAGGTAATGATCTCCTGGTTTGTGAGTTCAAGTCTCACATCTGGCTCTGTGCTGACAGCACAGAGCCTGCTTGGGATTCTTTCTCTCTCCCTCTCTCCCTGCCCTTCCCCTGCTTTCACTCTCTCAAGACAAATAAACTTAAAAAAAAAAAATTTGGATAAGCAGGAAAATGTGACCCATATTAAAGAGACATAAAACCTGAAAAGCAGTAGACTCAGACCCACAGGTGATCCATATGATGAATTTTCAGAACTTATTTATAATTACTATAACTATGGATGAATTCAAAAGAAAGGTTTGAATGCTGTTAGAGATGGAGAATTTTATCAAATAAATGAAAAATATACAAATGAACCAAATAGAAACTGTGTAACTGAAAAATACATATATATACACACATATATATATATATATCGGATGGGCTTAACACTAGGCACAAAACATAACAAAGGATTAGTGACTTGGAAATGAGTCAATAGAAATTACTCAACTAAAGCAGAGAGAAAAATAAATTGAAGAAAGTAACAATATCAAAGACCTGTGGAAAGGTAGAAGCTTAACTAACTTAAGTGCAATTGGAACCTCAGAAATAGAGAAGACAGAAAATAGAGAAGAAAAAATATTTGAAGAGATGACAACCCCCAAATTTCCAAAACAGATGAAACACTCTAACCCACACATTTTAAAAGCATAACAAAATACAAAGCAGAATAAATACACACACAAAAACAACAATAAACCCCATATATATTATCTCTTCTATTGTTTTTTTCCTCAGAGAGGTGATAGGTCTTACGTTTTCTTTTAAAAAAATAAAATAAGGTGGAATTTTCTCTGTGACCCTTCATCAGTTTTTCATGTGAGTCATAATTGATCTTTGCTCTGAGATCCCACATTTAACTAATTGTTTCTTTTCTGAGTGAATTTGAGAGAGTGTGTGTATATATTTTGAACAAGATCAAGTTCTAAGCTCTGTAGTACAGAAAATAAATTTGCAAACTGCTCTAGCTTCACCTCTGAGTTCAGTATACTCTGAAGTGGCTGGGAGAACATAAAAGGACTTGGACACGGAATGCCTGGATAGATGGGTGAAAGACTATATTTCTTCAGGGGAAGAACTTGAGATATATTTCAAAGGGCAGTTTCATATAACTTGTAAGTTACAATCACCTGCTTATTTCAAACAAGAGGCATCTATCCAAGTGCGGGGACACACACCACACATACACACACACACACACACACACACACACACACTGCAAGACCTTTCACAGTAAACCATCAAATATGTCTTATGACAAATTCTTTCTTGTAAATCAGAACCATTATCAGCTTGCAGTTTCTGAAGAGAATTAATTTTCCCTGTCAATCACGTTTTCCCTAAACCCAAGGCTGTCTACCCTGGTGTTCTCTGCAGTCAGGAAAGGAGTAGATCTGAGAATGAGGTGCCTTGCCATTTGGGCAATGCATTTGCTGTTGGAATGTGCTTCTTATCTTCCTGGCAAATTCGCTGGAGAAACATTTCACCTTGGCTGCTCCGCAGCACACTGCTGTCACTCTCGCGTGGTGTGTGGAGTAATCCAAGTGTACTACATGGTTCCCTGAAAACTTGCCCACAGTTCATCACCAGAGAGGCCAGTCTATTTGATCTCAAGCAAATTGAGGTTACAGAAGCATTCATTTTGCAACAAGTCCAAATTTTCTGTGTCATTGACCCCATTCCTCTCAGAGAACCAAACTGGAGAAAGATTAGCTGTTTATAAACATAGCATATAAATTAATCAAGATTTAGGTCCTGAGGTTTTTTTTTTCTGCTAGTAAAAAGGTCAAACTAAATGCCATGACACAGCCTGTCTTTCTATAATGAACAGTTGTTTCCCTAAAAAAAGTTGCACTAACCAAATTCACCTTATAATAACTTCTATCATTTATTGACCGCTTATTGTGTGCTAGGCATTGTGCTAAGGCCTCACAAGATTACCTCATTGACTTTGCATAATCTGTGAGATAAGTATTATTATTATTCTCATTTTACATGTGAAGAAATTGAAGCTTAAGTTGTTTTTTTTAAGTTTATTTATTTATTTTGAGATAGAGACAGTGCAAGTGGGAGAAGGGCACAGAGAGGAAGGAGAAAGAATATCAGGTAGGCTCTACACTGCCAGCGCAGAGCCCAATGTGGGGGGCCAAACTCACAAAGCCCTGAGATCATGACTTAAGTGTAAATCAAGAGTCAGCTCAACTGACTGAGCCACCCAGATGTCCCTGAGAGCTTACGTCATTTTTATACTACTCTTAATAAGGCCTGGATTCAAACTCTAATTCAAAGAACTCTAATTCATAAGGCTTTTTGTAACCATGACTTTTGACTGTTTCATATTTAAGACAAACAAATGAGCCAGTTGTGGCATCGGAGAAAAAGAGATTAGGAGTTAGAGTTTCTTTCTTTCTTTCTTTCTTTCTTTCTTTCTTTCTTTCTTTCTTTCTTTTTAAATTTTTTAATGTTTCTGTATTTTTGAGAGAGACAGAGTATGAGTGGGGGAAGGGCAGAGAGAGAGGGAGACACAGAATCTGAAGCAGGCGCCAGGTTCTGAAAGGTCAGCACAGAGCCCAATGTGGGGCTCAAAATCATGAACTTTGAGATCATGACCTGAGCCGAAATCGGAGGCTTAGCCGACTGAGCCACCCAGGCACCCCAGGAGTTAGAGAGTTTCTTTTACACAATGTTATCATCTTTGCTGTACATTGTTAGCACATATGAGATAGGTTGTGGCAGAATTTGCAATTACAAATGGGCAACGACCGATACTGAAAAACTCACCATGCTGACGGGTAGTAATGTGCTTTTTTTGCCTGGGGAGACCAGCTTTTTTCATCCAAGTGGTGCAGGTTCCCCTGGGATTATATCAGAACTTTAATGTTCTGCACAGGTAAAATTGTGTGCTCTAATTGATCAATGCCACTACATTTAGTTTGTATTATGAAAATTCAAGATGTGGGGAAAATATCTGTAAATATAATTTACAGATTTTCAAGTATAAACAGTTCAGATGCTTTTAGGGAGTTCTGTGTTTATTTCTTGCCATGTCTGGATTCCGAGCTTCATGGTGTAGGGAATACAGCACTGAGTTCACTCTAATGACTTTTTCTTTAATAGTCAGCAAACAACAGAGAATTTGGGGCATTTTGTGTCCTGGGAAATAGCCACAGCCATGTAGCGTTTTCCTTGGTCTCATACCCCACTGAAGTAGTTAGATGGAGACTCAGTGTATTAGTCAGATGTCTGCTGTGATAATGCTGTGTAACAAACACCCAACCCCTCCCATCTCAGTGACTTACAACAAGAATCTATTTCGCGTTAATGGGAATGTAGGTTACTTGTGAATTGGCTTGGCTCAGCAGGACTAGGCTGAACTGTACTCTATGGTTTAAGTTTAAATCTGCTCCAAGTATCTTTATTCTAGAACTCATGCTGAGAGAGCAATGACTACCTGGGACATGGCCTTATGGTCAAAGGCAAAAATCTGAGATGTCTGGCAGAAATTTGCTATGCATCTTAAAGTATTTGTTCAGAACTGGTGCATTGTCCCTTTACTTCTGTCTAAATTAATCGGTCAAAGCAAGTCACATAGTCAAATCCCAAGTGAATGGGATGGGAATATATGCTTTGCTTACACTTGTGACAGGCACTAGGAGGTATGTGGCAGAGGGCATGGGTATATAATTCTTTTTTTTTTTTTAAGGTTTTATTTATTTCTGAAAGGGAGAGAGAGACAGTGTGAGCAGGGGAGGGTCAGAGAGAGAGGGAGACACAGAATTGGAAATAGGCTCCAGGCTCTGAGCTGGTTGTCAGTACAGAGCCTGATGCAGGGCTCGAACCCACGAACCGTGAGATCATGACCTGAGCTGAAGTCTGATGCTTAACGAACTGAACCACCCAAGTGCCTCTATAATTCTTTATAGAAAGGAACAATAATCCAATCTACCACACTTAGTATTTTCGTAGGACTTTGCTCATACTTTTTCAAGTTTATTTATTTATTTTGAGAGAGAGAGAGAGAGAGAATGAGTGAGCATGCATGAGTGGGAGAGAGGCAGAGAGAGGGAGAGAGAATCCCAAGCAGGCTCTGCACTGTCAGCATGAAGCAGGGCTCATTACCATGAACTGTGAGATCATGACCTGAGCCAAAATCAAGAGTTGGACACTTAACTGACTGAGCCACTCAGGCATCCCATACTCATATGTTTTTAATACGACCTATAATATTTTACTACAACTGTATTTATATATATATGATCCTCCCAGTAGACTGACTGGATTACTACTCATCTCTAGCCCCAGAGACCAGAGCACAGTTGTGACATTAGCAGATATTTAATAAGTATGTAATGAATGTATGAGTGAAGATATTTGTAAGCCAGGTATTATGAGCATACATAAGCTATTTAATTCTCAAAATTAGATTACACCAGAGCATCATCTATAGGAAAGTTGGTAATTACTGGTTCAGAAAGTAATTATTCAGAAGTTTTATTTTGAAATGCTCCAATTTTGAACCATTTCATCCATTAATTCAGTATACATTTATGGAGTTTCAACTATGTGCCAGGTGCAAGGACATACAAGTGAATAAGATAGACACAATTACTGCTGTCACAAGCTAGTGGACAAGAGACACAAACAGGAAATTATCACACTGTGTGATAAGTGGCATGGTTATGGTAGAGTAAAACCCAGGTTTCAGATTTGGTTAGCTGGGTGGTTGGTAATATGATGTAAGAAAAATACAAGAGGAAGAATAATCTGTTGGATGGGATGGTGGGATGAAAATAGGGGTTTATTTTCAGACATTGATGGATTAGAGGTACCATAGTACCTCCTAAAAAAGCTACCCAAGTAGCAGTTGAATCTGAGGGTCTTAATTTCAGAGGAGATATATGAGCTGAGGCAAAAAAATCTGTGATTCACTTGTGCATATATGCACAATATAATAAAAAATATATCTAGTCTTTGTGCCCAGTTCCTGGCACAAAGTTTCAAAAACCTTAGAATTTCTTGGTGACAAGAGTGTCTTTGTTATGCTAATGAGGCCACCCTTGGTGGGCCCTAGATAGTTTTGTAACGAAAGCTGGCCACTAGAAGGACCAGCCACATGATTAGGGTTAAAACTTTGGGTCACTCCAACCCACAGTGAGCAAGGTGCTGGAGATTGAGTTCAATCACATGACCAATGATGCCTACGTAATGAAACCTCAATAAAAACTCTGGACACAAGGCTCAGAGGACCTTCCTAATTGGTGGGCATATTGATGTGATGGGAGCATGGCGTGTCTAGATCCCAGAAAGAGAGGGCATAGGAGCTGTGTCAGCCACATCCTCAGATCTTGCATCTCTTGGCTGTTCCTGAGTTTGTATCCTTTATAATAAAACTATAAACACAGGTATGGCATTCTCAGGGAGTTCTGTGTGTTGTGCTAGCTAATTATTGAAACTGAGGGGGTCACAGGAACCCCTAACTTTATAGAAGTCAGAAGTGTGGGTATTCCCTGAGACCAGTGGGGAGTATCTGACGTGGAGGCAATTTTGTGAAGACATTTCCCTTAACTTGTAGGGTTTGCACTAACTCCAGGTAGTTGATGTCAGAATTGAATTACATTATAAGATATCCATTTTGTGCCAGAAAATTTTTGTCAGAACAATGTGTAAATTGAGACCATTTGCTGCTGATGAGTGGATATAGACAAGACCATCTAGTGCAGAACCTCAGGGAGTATGGACATTAATGCAGTGTTCCCCCAAAATGTCATTTTAATGCCATTGGTACTATTGAGCTTAAGTGCTCTAGAAATAAACTTCTGTTCTCTAATAACTATGTATTTCTTTTGGGTTTTTTTTTACAATTTTTTTTAATGTTTTATTTATTTCTAGGAGAGAGAGAGAGAGAGACAGCGTGAGCAGGGGAGGGTCAGAGAGAGAGGGAGTCACAGACTGAAACAGGCTCCAGGCTCTGAGCTGGCAGTCAGCACAGAGCCCGACGCGGGGCTCGAACCCACGAACCGCGAGATCATGACCTAAGCGAAAGTCGGACGCTTAACCGACTAAGCCACCCAGGCGCCCCATAACTATGTATTTCTTATAAATATGTTGAGGCATACCTTTTATTTATAGAAAGAAATACTGGTTTTTCCATTAATAAGAGTGCTATAAAGTTTCCTTGTAAGGAAATTCATTTGAGTTTAAAAGGTGAGCCAATTAAAATAAAAATATTGGCAAAAAAAAACCATAGAAGTGATACTCAAATGACTAAGTTCATTAATTCAACAAATATTTATGGAGTGTCCATTATGTGCACGGCCTGGGAATCTATCAGTAAACAAAGACCAAAAAATATGCGTGCCCTCATGTGGTTTATATTCTGATGGGTGGGGGGGGAGGAAGAGAACAATGAAGATAAGTAAGCAACATATATATACTACAGCAGATGGTAATAAGTGCTATAGAGATAAAAAGGCAGAAATGTGGATAATAAGTTCGTGGAAGGAGAACAGAAAGTTTAGATTTCAAGGCCATTAAGGCAAGGAAGATTTCATCAGGAAGAGGACCACTGAGCAAAGTCTTGAAGGAAGAAAAGAAGCTTGTGAGTATTTGGGAGAGAAGCATTCTAGTGAGAAGCAGCACGGCGTGGAAGGGCCCTGGGACAGGAGCAGGCCTGGAAGCGAGGAGGCCAGTGTGGCCCGAGAGGAATGAACAAGGGGACCGGAGATGGATGAGAAGAGCCTCTAATCTTCCTATGCAGATGGAAGAGGCTGAACCTAGACAGAAGTGACAGTTACTGGCAATCGATTGATGCAAGATGAGGAGGGGAGGAAGGTGCACAGAACCCAAGTGGAACTGTGTGTCTCAGATAAGAAGTGTGTGGAATCCATTGGAACAGGCAAAAAAAGGGGGAAAAAAAAAATGCCTGCCACAAAGTAGATGCTGCTGAGCTGTCCCAGGGAGATCATCTTCCGGATTCAGGACCTATTACTTTCTAGCCTAAACTGCCCCTCAGGCAGGTATCCAGTAGCTACCCCAGGCCTCCCACCTCCATTGACCTCATCCCAGAGAATCTCCATTCTCTCTCTCACTTCTCTTGTTTGTTGGGCCTGGTGCCCTGCAGTCTAATTAGTAAAATAGCTCCACTCATTTGCATTACTTAAGCAGCATTTACCTGGAAAGTACTGAAGGTGATATGCAAATCACAAGGACAGTCTAGAAATCCCATAACCGAGGGTAAAGAACCATAAGCTAATTAAACCTCATCTGGTTTGTGAGTGCAATCCTGCTTCCCCAAGTAATAGAAAACACAATCTGCAGAATGCTATTGCCAGAGGGGGTTCGGGGACCTCCTTCTACAGCCTGTCTCATCTGTCCCCTCCCACCTCTCATTCTTTTAGCCCAGGGGAGCTACTAAACTATTCCAAGGCCACACAGCTTCTTGATAAGCAACGCTCAGGAACTCCAGGTACCCTCCAGACTTTTTAAACTTCTTCCTCCAAGTTTCATCAGGGCAGCAGGGTTTGAAATTGAATGGGGAAGAGGACTGGAGTTCCAGGTCCAAAAGCCCAAATTTCTTTACCTTTTATATTGTACTTTTATTTTGAAAGTCATCTGAATTTTGTAGTATCTTCCATAATGTATCTGTGTTGTTTTTTGGTTTTAATAGACTCCACCCCCTTTCCCCACCCAATTTTGAGAAAACTGTGACCCCAGGAGAAAGGAGGATCATGTTTTTTTTAAATTTTGATTCCAGTGTAGTTAACATACAGTGCTGTATTAGGTTCAGGTGTACAGCAGAGGGATTCAGCACTTCCATACAGCATCATCAGTTTGTTCTCTACAGTCAAGAGTCTGTTTCTTGATTTGTCTCTCTCTTCTTTTTCTTCCTTTGCTCATTTGCTTCTTGAATTCCATATATGAGTGAAATCACATGGTATTTGTCTTTCTCTAACTGACTTATTTTGCTTAGCATTACACTCTAGCTCCACCTATGTCATTGCAAATGGCAAGAATTCATTCTTTTTTATGGCTGAATAATATTCCATTATATATATGTATGGGTATTCTATTATCCTATTATATATATAATATTATTTATATATTTATTATATATAATACTCCATTATATGTACACATATATACACATATATGTATATATAATGAGGTCATAATATATATATGTGTATATATATATATATATATATAACATATTCTTTATCTGTTCATCAGTCAATGGACACTTAGGCTGATTCTATACCTTGGCTACTGTAAATAATGCTGCAATAAACATTGGGATGCATGTATCCCTTTGAACTAGTGGTTTTGTATTCTTTGGGTAAATACCCAGTAGTGGGATTACTGGATCATAGGGTAGCTCTACTGTTAACTTTTTGAGGAATCTCTATACTGTTTTCCACAATTGCACCAGTTTCCACTCCCACTAACGGTGCAGGAGGGGCTCCCCTTTCTCCACATCCTCCCCAACACTTGTTGTTTCTTTTGTTTTTGATTTTAGCCTTTCTGATTGACAAGTGTGAGGAGATGTTTTATCATGGTTTTGATCTGCATTTCCCTGATGATGAGTAATATTGAGCATCTTTTCATATGTCTGTGGGCCATCTAGACGTCTTCTTCAGAGAAAGGATCATGTTTAATTCAAGTTCTTTCTACCTCACTATCCAGTCTGGGAAGGCCAGTATGTGTGGTATCATCCTCTATAATACCAGCCCTCTTGGCAGCTTCCTCTGAATAATCAGTGACACATCAGTGACACATCAGTGACGTGCAGTCTTTCATCACCACTCCTCTATATGTAGGTCTTAAACTGCCCACTTCACTGTAATACCCTGTGGACAGATATACTGGCTGCAGTGTTTAGTCTGTTATGGACCCAATGTTTGTGTTCCTCTCCCTCAAATTTATATGTTGAAACCTTAACCCTCAATGTAATAGTATTTGGAGATAGGGGCTTTGGGAGGCAATTAATGTTAGATGAGGTCATGAGGTTGGGGCCCTCATGATAGGATTAGTGTCCTTAGAATAAGGACAGAGAACTGGTGCTCTCTCTCCTTGCTCATGCACCCAAGAGAGCTCATGTGAGGACACAGTGAGAAGGTGGCTATCTGCAAGCCAGGAAGAAAGATCTCACCAGAACCCAACCATTCTGACAGCTTGGACTTCTAGCCTCCCCAGCTGTAAGAAATAAATGTCTGTTGTTTAAACCACCCAACCCATGGTATCTTGTTATTAGCAGCCAGAGCAGATCAAGACAGCCTTCCTAGGCCTCCTTTCTTCCTTTGTTGAGACTGCCCTCTTCACCTTCTCTCCCTTCCTTAAGAGGAAGCTAGATCACAGCTGTTTGGTCCACAGTGGGTGACTACCTCCCTCCCTCCCCACCCATTGGCCATGGCTGATTGGTCCAATCAGAGAATTTCCGTAAACTTCCACAGTGTGAAAGTCATTCTCTTTCCAGTGACATGAGCAGAAAGGGTAAAATCGGGGGACATTCATGCACATTGTCCTACCATGCAAAAAGTGAGGCCAACACCATGGCAGAGTGGATGTGACAACTAAGTGAAGGCCTCATATTGCTGAGTCTGCATCAAGTTTTCCTGAGTCCTGGCTACAGCCTTGCCCTTCCTGTGACTTGATATTTATGCCTGTATTCTGGGGCCAATAAATGCGCCCTTTACTTAAACAACATTGACAGGGATGTCTGTCACTTGTTCTAGGAGGAATAAAATGCAATACTTCTTCAGAAAGCTACACAAAGATTAGGAGACTAATAAGTACTTGTTGATTGCCTGTTTACCATTTATTGGCTTAAGTCTTGCTGAGAGATACCATCCTGGGAAAATATTGACTGCTAGAGACTTCAACCAGAAGACAGAACCCCAGGCAATTCACACTTGTAGTACTTGTGAAATTCATGACTACAGACTAGTGAGGCCCAGAAGGTAAAAACAAACGAAGGGGCCTCTGGCTAGGAAGGGGAGAAACAGACACAGCCGTAGCTTTGCCCCAGAATAACACACTCAAAATGAGAACAAAAGATAAAGGTGAAGGTGAATAGTGTGGGCCAAGCCTGGATCTTCATCCTGGATCTACTACTGACTAGGTTTGGGACCCTGGAATAATCACAGGGCTTGCGTTTTCTCATTTCTAGAATGAGGAGGTTCGATGAGACAACTTTTGAGATGTGAAAGGTAAGGCTTCCTTTTCCCTTTACTCACAGTGGGGTTGGGGGTGCTCTTAACCCATACCCTCATTTGAAGGGAGTTAAGGGCTCTCCTCTCTCAATGTGAGGGAGTCCTCACATTCCACCCAAGGTGTGCCAATCCCTGCAGGGGACAGTCACCATACATGTCTACTGTCTGGAAAGGAAAGAAGTGCTCCTTGGGAAGGTCTTTCTTTAGATGGAGAGTTTGCCATCCTATGTGTGGATGGATTTAGGGGTCATCAAATTTACCAAGGAGGAGACATGCTCTTTCAAATCAAGGTGTCAGAGTGACAAGCTTACTGGGACCGAGAACTGGGCCAGGCAGAAATAGGAGACAAATAGAGAGAAAATGGCTGTTCCTGTTTGGCAGATGATAATGAGGACCTAGGGAAGTTAGATCTTGTGAGAAAAGAAATAAACCAATACAGAGATCAGATTGCAATGTGAAATCTCACTGTTTTAAAATATGAGCATCCAAACAACAACAACAACAGTAAATACTATCAGGGGAAGAATAATACAACAACAATAAAAAAAAAATCCACGCCTGTAGACTCAATCTGAACCATGGCCTTGGCACAGTATGGTGCATATGTTAAATTATCATTCCCAGATCCATAATACTTATCATACCAGCTCACTAGAGCTGCCAGCATCCCAGGGAGGGTCACTAAGTACACTAGTATCAACATATTAAAGTTGCCTGATTTGCATGCATGTCAAGTCTACAGTTTTATAGCCTGACAAGTGAAAGTCGTAGAGCCAGCATGTGCAGTAGTCAAATTAGTAGGTTTCATCAAGAATGGGAGGCTGAGCTTCTAGGGCACCATGATGCTTGCTCTCACTTCAGTGCTCATGCTGTCCTGATGCTCTGCTGGTGATTAAGGGTCCCATCTCTGGCTGGGGTCTCTAGATCTCACCTTAGATCCAATCCCCAGTGCTTGGTTAGGTGGCTCCTGGAAGAGAGCGTCCACAGCTTTAATCTATGTGAACCATCACAATCCTCTGTGGGAAGGTTGGGGTATTGTGGCTTCTTCCATCTCAAAGGAATGTGTATATGTCTATGTGGTATTGTATCTTAATAGGAAGGTTTGGCTTTAAAAAGTCTGATAGTTTTATATGGATAATGTTTTGTTATGTTCAATAATTTTATAGTCAATAGCAGTCATTTGGAAAGTCTATCCCTGGTGGGTTTCTACCTATTTTACCAAAGCCACAGAGCAAATGTAACAGGATTTGCTGAAGGCCTTAGATCTCCAAACCTGAGCCCCCCTAAAAACAATAAAGAGAAGTAAGTTTAGAGTATCTGTTTCTATGGACACTTTGATTCTCAGTCTTTTGATCTTTTCCTCTTTCTCTCTTTCCATCCTGAACTCAACTTTTCTTTTTTGGCTACAAAGATTAGAAGACCCAAATGAGCCCAAAGTCATTAGCCTGAGTCTTTCTTGTGCAAAGAAAGGGACCATAAGGAAACCAAAGAGAAAAAGAGAGAAAAAAAAAAAAGAGAGAAAACAAGGAAGAGGTAGAAAGTTGAGAGGTGGACATTCTAAAACAAGGTCATTCATCTATATTTAATTCTGTTCATTTTTTATGCTATTTGACATTTACTTTCCATTTACCTGTGTTTGTTTTATTGATAAGAAAGCAAAATTCAGACATTTTAAGTGCCCAGAAGGGAAGGATATTCCAGTCACCATTGTAGATAAGCCTCCCAGACATGCAGACACATCTCTCAAGCTTGGTTCAGTGGAAACAGATTGGGGATTTTCACCACCTAAGTCCCCAGTGTTAGGGGCTGTCAGCTCTGATCATCTATCTTGTTGATTATCCAGGTGTTTTGTTGTTTTGCTCCATCCTGCCTACTGTCTGAGTAGGCTCAATGTCAAATTATCAGTCCGGGGAATGAGGAAGTATGGGAAAGGGGAGGTATGGAAAAGACTGGAAACCTATTCTCCAGCATTTTGGAAGGAATCTTCTAAAACCTTACCCATGATTCCTAGAGTAGAGTCATTCCTGTCTCTGTAGCCCAGTCATACCTGAGGACATTAGCTTAGGCAGTTAGTGAGCAGTATAACCAGTGGCCTCAACATCCCACTTGAATAGAGTTCTAGACCCTTCTTCTCTATTCAGGGATGCAGGTCATCTAAGAGATGTAGACATATATCAGATGGAAAAGTGAGTTGGGAGCCTTAAAACTGTCTAGACTCCTTGGAAGGTAAAAGGGAGTGCTGTTCATGGTTACACAAGGACACCAGACATAAAAATCACCCTGGCTGGTATAGTTACTCTTCTCACGAATCATGAAGACAAGCAGTCTCAAGCTTTTTCTTGTCATGGGTTCCTTTCAGAATGGGATGAAATTTATGAACTTTCACCCTGCATAAATGTACGTTGTTTGCATAAAAATTCTGGAGTTCCAGAAGCCCTCTTCATCCCATCCATTGGTCCCAAGCTAGCAACATTTTATAGCAAAGATAATAATAATTGCCTGTAAAACTACCCCTTCCTCAGTGGTCACTAACTAATATGAGGGAAAAAGAGGGGACCTCAGAATTCTGTGTAGTCCTGAAAGAACTCCAACCTCATTTCACCCCAAATACTCTGCTTTGACACCATCAGGTCAGCACTAATCTCCCTATGCCTCTCATTCCGTATTTCTCTAGTCATCAGGACCCCCACGCCAGTCCTTACATCCCACACCTCAATCTTCATTCAGCTCAGGGAGTGGCTGGGGGAAACTATGTGTTTGTGCTCTGCAACTCCCTAGTACCATGGCACTTATCACTGTCCAAATATCATTTTACCTGTTTGACCCCTTTAGGCATGAAGTGTCAGGTGCTTAATGCATAAAAGGCACTTCGTATACATATTTTGAATGAAAACCTAATTAATAGAAAGCTAACATTTATGGAGCACCTACTACATACCTGGCACGTAAGCACTTTTGCATATAGCGTTTCATTTCATCCTTGCAACAACCCAATGATAGAAGTACTTATTACTTTTATTTTATAGACGAGGAGACAGAGACTTACCAAGGTCATGGAAGGTATCCAAAGTCACAGAGCTAGTGAGCAGTGGAGCCAAATTTCATTCCAGCAGCTGTGCTCCTAAGTACCGGGGTTCGATGAGGTTTAAGTCATTACATGAAATATCCTAAGCTACAGGTTATTCTGGGTCACAGATGGGATATCTTGACCTGTTTTCTGTCTTTCTCTCAACTGTTTTTTCTGTTATTCTAACAGATGGAGAGATAAACTCGATCTGTTCTACACACACACACACACCATTTCTTCCCATCGCACATATCATAATGAGATTTGGAACACTGGACCTAGAAATATTTGATTAGAACAAGTATCTTCATGAAACTACACAGTATTACTCACTTTCCACCACCCCTGGGTAAACCTCATCTACCAGATGAGCAGTCAGGTTGGAGAAATCCATCGGCCCCAATTGAGCATTCGTGGCATGCTTGGAGTGTGAGCCGAGGAGCCTGGCATACGCTCAAAATGATGCATTGCACCTGCAAGGCTGCAATGGCGCATTCATTTCTCATTCATGGGGAGAGGGGAACACCTCTGAAAGAACCAGTCTGGAGCAGATGACTGAGGATTGACCAAAAAGCAAGCAAGTTGCCTGCTTGAAAGGACAGGACCATCTTCCAAAATAGAGCCCTCACTGCCTCCTTCACTAAGACGGTGCTGCAAAGGGAGAGGTGGGGGTGCCGATCACCACACAGAGAAAATCATGTGTGCAGAATCTGCGTTAACCTCCACATTCCCATAAAGGTCAAATTTTCTCGTGCTGAATAGAGTCATCACTTATCTATATTAATGATATTACAGAAGGTCCAAATTCAGATTTGAATTTCCCCTCCAAACCCCCAGTGGGGTTAGAAATGTCCACATTAAGGCATTAAAGGTTTTTGATAAATTCACTCATTTGGTATGCACGGACATGCCAGGAATTGGGCTGCAGGACAGAGAAATGTAAAAAGAAGAAGAAGAAAAAAGCAGGGCTCTCATCTCCCGTTCTCCTCGGGCTAGGCTTCATGTGGGGCAGTCACGCTTACTAAGGAGCATAATCTTAGGTCATCATCAGTGCTGTGGCAGCAAGAGCTGTGGTGCCTGAGTCACCCACAGGACCAGAGCCCAGAGGTGGGCATGCTAAGGTTCTAGTTACATCAAGTCTGATTGCAGCTTTCCAGAAGTTGTGGCGTGCTCACTGGTCCCAGGACATTTACCCCAGAATCACGCTGGGTGCTATTCTAAATGCAGATCTCTGTGTCTATGAAATCAGAATCTCAGGGCGGTGGGCCAAAAATGTGCAAAAGCAATGCTTGATGTGCACCCTTCCCATGACCACTGGCCTAGTGCCCATGAGTCTTGATCCGTAAGCCCACAGTTAGGAGCAAGAGGTTCAATACATTACTCTGTTCTTTTCACTTTGGTGATTTTTCTCCTTGTGCTAGCATAAGACCATCTATTTAGGGGCAAGTAGAGAATTTATTTGTTAAGAGCTTGGGCTTTATAGATCAGGAGAGCCAGGTCAAAATCTCTAAGTAGTCACAGTTACCTTGGACAAGTTACTTAGCTTTTTGGGCCTCAGTCAACTCACCTGTTAGGTGAGGAGTACTACCTCCCTCTTGGGATTGCTATGGAAGGGACTGGATGTGATAGTGCTTGCGAGGTGTCTGGTGCAGTGCTTGGAACGGAGCAAGATAATGCCAGTGCTGGTGAGGCTGGTGGCGGTGGTGGTGGTAGTGACACTGAGGTCTAGAGCCAGAAGGAAGGGGTGCTGATGGATACATGAGGAATCTTGGGTTTAGAATCCAAGAGCTTGGCAAAGTGCAGTAAGAAAAAGGATGGGTGAATCCAGGAGAAGGTCATTGTCAGGGACACAGGGAGCACCCTAACCAGGGCTTCTGTAAACTACCTCCCTTGGGTCAAATCCAGCCTGGCATCATCTGTAAATAAAGTTATATCGGAACCCAGTCAGGCCCATGTGTTTACATACTCTCCCTGGATGCTTTCAAGCTACAATGGCAGAGTTGAGTAGTTGTGACAGAGACCATATGGCCCGCAGAGCTTAAAATATTTACTAACTGGTCCTTTTCAGAAAAAGCGTACCAATCCCTATTCCAGCAGGCTGCAGGAGGGACTTTTGTATAAGAAAAAGAGAAGACACTGAATAATGCAGAGACAAAGGTGTCACCTGAGCTGAACTGTGCTGCCCAACAACATTCACACACACAACAGGATGGCCACACACACACACATCCCCACACTTAGCACACATGACACACATAGCCCCACTATACAACCATTGCACCCACAAGCACTCCCCACAACCCCAGATCCTCCTACATATCCCACTAACTTGTACACACCGCACACAGAACACCCCCCAACACCCACATGTATGCATATTGCCCCCAAGACCTTATATAACAGCCCTCCCCCACTACACACTCCCACACAGACACTGCCCCCCACCAGGAGACTGGAAGAATCTGTTCTCCTTTTAGGAGTTTCTCAGCACACCCCTGCCCCAGCCTGGCCAAGGGGAAGGAGCATGAAGCTGGGGGCCAGGACACTTGGACCCAGTCCTGGTCCTGCCATTAACCAACTCTGTGACCTTGCACAGGTCGTTTTATCTTTCTGAGCCTCAGGGTCCTCATCTGTGAAATGAAGAGGCTGGACTTGTTGGACCACTTACTAATAGACCCTAAGTGCAAGCATCCCGTGCAGGAACCACCAGTCTCTCTGCGTCTGCTGGGACCACATTGCTGGGAGAGGAGGAGCCGACTGAATAACTGGATATCCTTTTGGTCCTTAGCACCAGGCTTCAGGCTCATGCCCTGGGAATGGCATGCGTACCCTCCACATGACTTTGGACATAATGGTCAATAAACAAATGTTGATTAGTGTTATAGAAAGAACTGTGTCTCCCCACCCCGACTCCTGGCAGATTCATAGTTGAAGCCCTAACCCCCAATGTGATGGTGTTTGGAGACAGGGCTTTTAAAACGGAAGCGATTAAGGTTAAGAAGGATCATTAGGGCGATGCCTAATCCAATGGGAATGGTGTCCTTGTAGGAGACACAGGGCCACTGTCTCCATGCCTACACAGAGAAAAGACCATGGGAGACACAGTGAGAAGGTGGTTGTCTACAAGTTCGGAAGAGAGGCCTCACCAGAAACTGACCCCACTGGCACTGTAAGCTCAGACTTCTGGTCTCCAGAACCTTGGGAAAATAAACTTCTGTTGTTTAAGTTGTGCAGTGTGTGGTGCTTTTTATGGCCACCCTCCCTGAATCATACAGTTAGATTTTGGACTTGGAGATTCTGTGGGGAATAATGATGGCACAGGGCTTAGCTCAAAGAGCTTCCTCTGTAGGTGCGGGTTAGGACAGAGGAATAGAGACACTGGGCATCGCTGTGGTCCACACCCAGTCTTGCTCAGTTTCATCTCAACATTCTTTTGCCTGTGGGGTGGTGGACTTAGTGGATTTTTGTTTGTTTTTAATGATAAATGGGGGGGAAATAGGCTTTGAAGTCAGGAAGTCTACATTCCAATCTCAGTTCCACAGTATTATGCAAGTCAAGTCCAGCTTGGCTTTGAGGTTGAGCAGATCTGAAGTTAAAAACCTGTTCTACCTTTAGTTGTGTGACCTTGGGCAAGTTACCCAACATCTCTGATGGACAGTCACTTTATCTATAAAAGGGGAACAATATCAGCAATTTGCCGGGTCATCGTGAAGATTAAACGCAATAGAGCATATAAAGAACTTAGTTCATATTAGGTAAGGCCATGCTCTATAATAAATGCAGCTTACAAGAAGGCAGTTGCATTAATTACTTTTTGTTATGTAACAAAATACCCCAAAACTTAGTGACGTAAAACAACAAATATTCATTATTTCACAGTTTCTTTGGGGATAAGAATCTGCACATGGCTTAGCTTATTGCCTCCATTCTTTTAAAAAAATGTTTTTAAATGTTTATTTATTTTTGAGAAAGAGAGAGAGAGTGGGAGAAGGCCAAAAAGAGAGAAGACAGAGGATCTGAAGCAGGCTCCACACAGTGAGCACAGAGCCTGATGCAGGGCTCGAACTCACAAACCATGAGATCATGACCTGAGCTGAAATCAAGAGTCAGACGCTTAACTGATTCAGCCCCCCAGGTGCCCTGTGTTGCCTCCATTCTAAAGTTTCATACAAGGCTCCAACTAATGCATTGTTCAAGATTGTCATCTCATCTGAACTTGACTGAGGGAGCACCTGCTCACTCACGGTGTGACGCAGGAACTGGTTCCCTGCTGCATGGAGAACCTTGCCTTTCTGGTCTATCAGTTCCATGCTATGTTGGTCTCTTTACAGGGCAGCTCATACCATGGCACCTGGCTCCCCACAGAGCAAATAAGAAAGCATAATAGAGTGTCCAATATGAAAGTTACAGACTTTTTGTAACTGAATCTTAAAAGTGACATCTTATTACCATAAGCCACATAACATTCATTAGCAATCAATCATGAGGTCCAGAACATGCTCAAGAGCAGGGGACTACCAAGAACAAGAAGGTCAGGAGGTAGGGATCCCTGGACGCCATTGTAGAGGCTGCTGATCATAGTATAAGTTGTGAAGAAAAGCACAAACATGATTGGGAATAAGACTACAGCCAATCTTCATTATTTGCAAATTTGTAAATTGGCCTGCTTGCTAAAATTTACTTGTAACTTTCAAATCAATAGTTACAGTACTTTCATGGTCATCTGCTGACATGTGCAAAGCAGTGCAAAATTTGAGTCACCCAACTCAGGCGTTTGCAGCTGATATGAGACAACACAAGGAACCTAACCTTGCATTTCCCCTAGAAGCAATGGTTCAGTATTCGCTCATTGAGTGTTCATGGTGACTCTACAGAACATAACTACTATGAACAGCAAGAATTGATTGTACTTGGGTATGAAATCCGGTGTCACCACTTGCCCTGCTGTGCCATCTTGAGCAAGCTTCTTAACCTCTCTGTGTTTTATTTTCACTTCATAAAATGAGAATAACAATAGGACATACAACCAAGGTCTTTGGGGAGGATAAACTGTAATGTTCCCAGCAAAGTGGGTAGCACATAATAAATGCTTAATAAATAAGAGATATTTTTATAATTATTACTGTCTGAACTCAGTTTCATCTGAATTATACTAAATTTTTGGAGACTTCCCTCATATTCCCGGACAGTGCTGTGCACAGAGTAGGTACTCCTTAACCACACACTGAATAAAATAAAGATTCCCTGACTTTATCAGGCAGATCTAGAGCAGTAGGAGAGAAAGGCTTTCTGTGTCTGGCCTCTGGGTTTGAGATCATAATTGTGGCTGATGGGGGTGGGAATCTATGAAGCATTATGAAAACACACCAGAACCCACGTGAAGACACTAAATGCATAAATGTACTGACAGGCAGACTGTTAACTTACTTCCCCCAGGAACCCGGAGAATACCCGGCAGATGGAAATGTACCCCAGGCACAGCAGCCGTGGTATTTTCCCCACATCACCAGGCGTGAGGCCAGAAGTGGATTTGGCCATAGTACACAAAGGGATCAATCATCTGTAAATAAGTCGCCTACGTAGTCTCAGAGATGATTTTTCATCTCTAAACGCTGAGTCATCGCCACAGGAGCTGACGTGTAAAATCTCTATGGCTTCTGGGTTTGGGATCTAACCTTGCTTTTGCAAGTCGCTCTCCAACCCAAAGGCCCAGTCTGCCTCCAAGTTGGACAGCATTTGGGAGCTCTCCAACACAGCCAGTCCTCAGGAGGGGGCACGGTGGATTTCAAGGACTACCGTCATTCGCCCTCTCTTGGGAAGGCAGAAAAATTATTCGAGAAGGTTATCATGGCCACGGTGGAAGGGGGTGTGCAGGATGGCCTGTTTCTTGAGGGCATCCTGATGGAGCTGTGTGACTCAGGCTCAATTAATCTCTCTGAGACTTAGTTGCCCTCATCAGTGAAACAGGAATGGTAAACAGTGCCTAATTTATTAACCTATGGAGATTCACCCACGTAAGGCGAAAGTAACTTAATTTGTTCCCAGTAGACTCATATCACCACCCACCCCTCCTTCTCAGGATTTAGTAATAGCTCCTTACTACAGCTAACTTTTATTGAGCACTATGTCCCAGGCAGGCACTCATTCACTCCCCCACAAACCTTATTCTTATTCCCATGAGATGACAGAACTGAGGCACAGAGATGTAAAGTTACTTGCCTAAGGTCACAAAGCTAAGAAGTGGCAGAGCTGGCATTTACCCCTGGGTCATCTGACTGCAGAGCTTGCGCTAATGTCTTGCACTCTTCTAGAAGATACCTATATTTTAACAAAGATAACATTTTCACCTAAATAAACAGTGGACATTTCAGACTGTACATCCAACTGGTGAGAGAGACAGCTGGGGATGACGGGGTCTGCACTGCACCTCATCCGTGATTCCCTTACCTCGGTTTCAGAGCCGACTCCCTAAAACAGGAAACGGAAAATTAACCTTCCTCATCATTCCTCCCTTCCCAGACATCCTTCCTCAATCTTAAATGAGCAGCTGCGATCGATATGGTTTGCTAAGAGAATTTTCAGGGTCTCAGAGCTTAGGGAACTGAGATAGAAAGGGCAACAGACCCCCATCTCCACAGACACCATCACTCTTGTTTTATTTTTTAATAATAGAAATAAAATAAATAAAATAAAGCACCATATATCCCTCCCCTACTCACTGCCAGGGACTGACCCTTGTACCTGAAAGGCTTTATCACGACTCCTCACAAAAATTTATGAACTGACAACTAAAACCCCATTTCACAGACGAGCAAGTGAAGTCACAGCAGTCATGTGGACCTTTAAGATAGACACCCAGTAATAGACAGGTCAGGGTTTTGGTCCGGGGCTGCCTGGCTCCAAAGACAGAATTCCCACGTCGCCACACTGAGACCCCAGAAAGCTTCCTTGGGGCTACAGACCTGCTCCTTGCTCCAAACGGTTTCATTAGTCTGGCTGCTACCGGGTGGCAGCTGAAACTGCCGGGCTGGATAAGAGACTGTTGAGCTTGGCAGGAAATGGATGTGCCACATAAAACAAAAGCCTCTTTGGAGACAGAAAGGAGATGCAACCCAGAACGCCAGCTAACATATATTAGGGGTGTAATGTGACTCGGGTTGTAAGTGAACTTTTATCACACCCGGGAGGAGTGGAACTAAAAAGCCTCATGTGCCAGGATTCCTACCTTGGATGTCAACCGCAGCTTTGAAGAATAGTCTTATTCCACCCCCCAAAGAGGTCAGCTCATAGGCCAGCACAGCAGAAATCCTTTCAAACATGGAAAATTCTGAAGTAGTAATATCTTGAGCTGGAAGCAATGGAGATTTAAAAGAAAAAAGTCAGGGAACGGATTCTGACACCCAACTCTGAGGCAATTTGGGGCCTATTGAACAAAAATTGGCCTCAGCATCATGTGCGGGGATTTATAAACTGAAATAACATTCCCAGAGGGCATTTTAGCAATATGGATCAAAGAGCTTAAAAATATGCATGGCCTTTTATCCAGCCATTCTGCTTCTAGCATTTTATCCTGAGGAAGCAATCAGAGGTTTGTCTAAATGAGTTTATAACAGCATTGTTTTTTAAAAAGTAAATAATAATGGAAGCAATCTACATGTCCAATAATAGGGGATGGCTTATATTGACTCACTGTGGGGAAGTAGGCAGATGCTAGTTCAAAGCTTGTGGCTGTGCCTCTCAATCCTGCTTTTCCTCTAGTGCACCCCTCCACTGACACCCTCATCCATGCTGAGGTACCAAGTAGAAATCTAGAAGTGCTCCTGGATGCCTCTCTCCTTAGAGAGGCCTCTCTCCTCCCCTAGCCAATCAGCCCCCAAGTCCTGTCCCATACAACTCCTAAAAAGATCTCATACCCCTACTCTCTCTTGTTCCTCTGGTGTAACCCTAGTCCAAACCACCAACCCTTCCCTCCTGAATATTCTGAGGCTCCCTGAGTCCACCCATAGTCTCCATTTCTAATCTTCTCTCCCTACCATGTCCAGAGTTCTTCTTCTAAAAGGAAATGTGATTAGGTGCAAATTCTTCTTGTTGCGCTTGTAATAAAACAATTCTATCTCATGCCCAGCTATAAGATCCTATAGCAGGGTTCAGCAAACTTTTCTGTAAAAGGTAGGTAGAGGAAGGTAGTGAGTTTTCTGTAAAGGAAATAGTAAATGTTTAAGGTTTGCGAACCATACATTTGTCTCTGCAGCAATTACTCATTTCTGACATTGTAGTGTGAAAACAACCATAGACATTACATAGATGAATGGGCATGGCTGTGTTCCAATAAAACTTTATTTAAAAAAGCAGGTGGTATGCTGGATTTGACCTATGGGTTGTAGTTTGCTGACACTCTATAGGTTCTGACCTTATTTCCCTCTGCAACCTCCACAAAGCCCTCATCCAGTCACTTTCCCCTCATCAGGAACTCAGGCAAGCTGTCCCCTCCACTGGAAGTTTTCCCTTTCCCTCTGTTCCCCGACTGCCCCTTCCCCCTATCACCTTGGTCCAATACATACTCCCTTTTGTGGCCAGCGATTTCTTACCATCCTGACCTCAGTTTCGAAGTTCTTTCCTTAGGTGCACTTCCTGATGCACTCAGGCTAGAGTAGGACCCCTATTCTCTCAACAGACTCAGTACTTGTCCTTTGTTGACTTTGCCAAGTTTGAGATGAAATACTTCTAAGTGCAGTTGTGTGTTTATATGTCATTTCTACTAGACCCAAAGTTTCATGAGATAAAGGATTATGCATTTGATCACAACTGTATTCCTAGTGCCTGGCAAGGTGCCCATACACACAGACAGCAGAAAATATTTTTGGAAATGTTGACTGATCATGCAACTGGGGGGGAGGGGAATCTGCATGGATATATACTGAAATATTAGGAGATAAGTGTAAAGGTGATTTTTGTTTCCTTCTCATACATACCCCATTTCTTGAATTTTTCACAAAGAGCATATATTACTAGTATATTCAGAAAAATAATCAATGTCAAAAAAGGGGGGGAGTGAAGAGAGAGAGAGAGTTTGTGCTTGTCTCAGCCTATTCATAGTAATGCTATAGGCTAGGGACACTCACCTGGGCCCCTGTGAGTTTCTAGCAGCTAGATACCTCCCCTTTCCAAACCAACATTACATGACTGGACCAACCCATTTGGTTCTTATTATGGTTGCAAGATGCCCTTCAGCAACAACCATCAGAGAATTTTGAAAAAATAAAAGTTTATACTTATAAGACCCGGAAATTACACAGCACACTTGGGACCACACATTAAGGTTGCAAGGAGAGAGAGAGAGAGAGAGAGATTGGAAGAGAGAGAGAGATTCTTGGCATAGGGGCTGGGGACTCTGCTTTTATCGGGTTGAAGGTGGTGAGTTTCACACTCTTTGTAGGTGAACTGAAAATATAAGAGTGGGAATTTAAAGTGTGGGAAGAGAAATGACATGGGGCCCATATAATCAGTGATTGAAATCAACTAAGATCTTTAAAACAAAGGAGTCTCAGGTGGGGAGGTGGCATGGCTCTTTCTTCTAGTCCTGTGGCTGACAATGTGTTTATTAGAGATATCCTTCTTTGAAGTGGATGCCCCTTTGAAATGGATGTCTCACTAAGCAAAGCTTAAGTCAGGCACTCACATCACAAAAAAGGAAAACCAAACCAAACCAAACCAAATCCAACCCAATTGGCAGTGCTAGAGAGAGGGAGAGAGAGAGAGAGAGACAGAAAGAAAGAGAGAGACCCAACTCCTGTCTTCTAATAACCTGGAAGACCAACCCATTTTTGGTAGATCCACCCTACATTTTGGACCATCATTTTTCCTCTGCTTGTTCAGAGCTGCCTATTAAATAGCTCCACTTCACTTCTTGTTGCCTTTACCTGGCCATTCCTCATGCTCTACAGGGGTCCCCATCAGGCCCAGGAGCACCTGTGTACTGGGCACTGATCTGAGTTAAGCCACTGCTTCTGGAAGTGCCCGCAGCAGATGAACAGTAGTGTACACACACCTGTGTGGTCTAATTAACCTTCCAGGGCCTTCCAACTTCAAATTTAGGAAGAGGTTAAAAATCACGTGCGATCATAAGCGCCAGTGGCTTTGCAGTCCAAAAACTGTCCATGCAGATGGAAAGTGTGACAGCAAACTTTTTTATTTCACTCAGTGGCTCAGCTTCAAACATCTGGTCATTTCCATGCCAGGCTAGTCTCCAAGTAGTCCTTGGGGGCAACAGGCCACATGGCTGCCATGCTCCTATTCATTCATCCAGTAATTCCCTCCACGCTGAAGAGAAAGCCAATAAAGATGAGACTAATTATTATCTCCAAATAGAGATAGCATTTTAATCATCATCTGAAAGAATCTGTGGATGGAATAAAGAGAGGGTTAATAATTGACAAAAATGTATTGGTTATGTAAAGTGTTGTGGGGCTACAAAGAAGTAAAGGGTCCATCTCTGTCCTTGATGCAGAAAGTTTCCAGACTAGTCAGATACTCAAAATAATCACATAGAATACAAACAACAGTACAAGGTGAAATAAATTGCAGCCATTTCAACTGAGAGTGACAATTAGTGACATGTAGGTCACTTCCACCAGTTCTCACAAAGTCAAGGCCATTGTTTCAATTCTTAAGTTTCATGGCATAGCAGAGTGCTACTGGCCCCAAGAAAAATCCCAACTCAAAAGGACATAAGTAATAAAGGAAATATCATTTCATATTTGACAAAGTCCAGAGGTAGGGCAGGGATTGGTTGTTTAGCAGCTCATGAAAACATTCCAGAATCCTGGCTTTTTCCATCTCTTCACTCTGCCATCAGTGATTGCTTCAATCTCAGACTTGGAATTAAAATGGCTGCAGCAATTACAGGCATGACATTGAGACGTAACAACCCCTTTTTGTGGTTTTCTATTAAGAATGAGAAAACTTTCCTTGGAAACCCTCCAAAAGATTCCCCTAATGTACCCTTGGCTAGAGTTGAATCATGTCCTCCATGAGACAATCCTGGCAAAGGGACAGAGATGACCCACCGCTGGAGCTGGAGATAGGGTCAGCTTCTCCTGAACATGGGGAATGATTTGTCTTAGGAAAGAAGGGAAATGAATGCTAAGCAAGCTACCAATAACATCGACCATTTGTGGTTAATTCTAAAGATAAGAAACATTTTACACTTACAGAACCTGGCATTGCAATTACCTTCCCAGATTCATCTTACTAATCCACACCTTCATCACACACACACACACACACACACACACCCTAGGCTAGTCAGACTCTAATTCTCTCAGTTCTTCAAATGCAATGTGCTTTTGCATGCCACTCTGGAATTTTTTCTGCTTCTCAGCTACAGGCTAATTACACATCTCTGCCCAGAGCAGCCCTAGTTTATACCTATTGTCCTGGCATAACTAATAGTGCCCTCTTCATTCTTGAATATGTTCCATTTTGGATAAAAGCATGAACAATATCAAGGAGAAAAGGGTTTGGGGGACCAGGTGTGGAAAGTCAGTATCAAGGAGACAGAGGAGTCTTGGATGGGTCTCGGGCATCTGACTTGAGACACTGGGTAGGCAGCAGTACCAGCCATCAAAACAGGGAATCAAGGAGGGGATGGTTTGGGAGAATATGTTAATGAGTGAAGTGTTACAGAGAGCTCAAACACAATAAGGAACAAAGAGAGATTACTGACATCAGGAAGTCACTGGCTACCTTTCCTAGAGCATTCAAAGAACAGCATGGAATTATTTAATTTTAAGGTAAAAGAGAATGTTATTGATGACCTAGCTTTTAATGGGGAAACAGAGGCTTCACAAGATTAATTAAGACTCCATGGCAGAGCCTGGACAAAAATCCCTGACACTTGACTCATCATTCATGGAATGGTCTACCATATTATGCTGTCCCCTTCTGTGCGCTGAAACTGTAGAGATGAGTGAAAATGGGAAGGATGCAGGATCAACACAAATCTGTCTTCATCAGTCTAGACAAACAAGTCTACTCTGCCTCTCCACGGGTGCCACCTTGGTTGTGGCCACTATCACATCGAGCCTGAACTGCAGCAGTATCCTCCTCATGATCTCCTTCCTGCCTCTAGTTCATTTTCCTTATATCAGCAAATATATCACATTAAAACTCTTCAAAAAATCACCAAAGCTGTTCAAAGGGAGAAAGGAAATACTGTAATAACTGGATAAACATCTGGGAAGGAAAGAATCTAACCCCTATATGGTCAAAAATATAATTCAAGGTGAGTCATAAATCTAAACATAAAAACTAAAACTACACTGATTCCAGAGGAAAACTTACTCCAGAGTAATTCACAAGCTGGAGTCAGGCAAAGATTATTTAGATACAAAACAAAAAGCACCAATCACAAAAGAAAAAAGATCAAATGGGCTTCATCAAAATTAAAAACTTAACTCTCATCAAGAGACACGATTAAGAAAATGAAAAAACAAGCCTAGACTGTGAGGAAATGGCTTGATATACGTGTGCGTATGTTCATGTGGCTATGTCTGTGTTCATTTATACATGAAATCAATAGCAAAGATAAAAATCCCAATTTAAGAAACTTCACAAAAGAAGATATATGAATGGCCAAAAAAGCAAATGGAAAGGTGCTCTAAATCATTAGTAATAAAGAGAAGGCAAGTTAAAATTACAATGAGATACCACTTCTTACCCCATTAGAATGGTTAAAATTAAAAAGGACAGACTTTCCAAATGTTGAGACGTTTGTGGAGCAACTAGAACTCTAATGCATTGCTGTTTGAAGGATAAAATCCATAACTACTTTGAAATACTGTAGGCAGTTCCTTATAAAGTTAAATATACACCTTTTAAAAAAACAAGAAAATTGGAAGATTTGCACTATACCATTTCAAGACTTACTATAACACTGTAGTAATCAAACTGTGATAATGATGCATGGATAGACACAGAGAACAATGGTACAGAAGAGAGAATCCAGAAAAAGAACCACAATACATGATAAATTGATTTTTTGACAAAGGTGTCAAGGTAATTCAATGAGGGAGAAGGTAACCTTTTAAAAAATGGTACAAGAAGAAGTGGATATGCATATACAAAAAAAAATTAACCTTGAGTCTCATATCACACCATTTATAAAAGTGATCATAAATCACATTTATGATCAAAATTGATCATAAATCTAAACCTAAGACTAAAATTATAAAACTTCTAGGGGTGCCTGGGTGGCTTAGGCAGTTAATCATCTGACTTTGGCTCAGGTCATGATCTCATGGTTCATGGGTTTGAGCCCTGCGTCGGGCTCTGTGCTGACAACTCAGAGCCTGGAACCTGCTTTGGCTTCTGTGTCTCTCACTCTCTCTGCCCCTCACCCTGCTTGTGCTCTGTCTCTCTCTCAAAAATAAGTAAAGAAAAAAATTTTTTTTAAAAATAAAACTTCTAGAATAAAACCTTGTGATCTTGGGTTCAAGAAGGATATCTTAGAAAGGACACAAAATATGAATCATAAAAGAAAAAATTATAAACTTGGACTTCATCAAAATAGAAAATTGCTTTTTGTCTTTTAAAAAATGTTTATTTTTAAACAAACAGAGAGAGAAGGAGAACAAGTATGAGCAGGGGAGGGGCAGAGAGACAGGGAGAGAGAGTATCCCAAGCAGGCTCTGGCTGTCAGCGCAGAGCCCAATGCAGGGCTTGTTCTTATGAGCCATGAGATCATGACCTGAGCCAAAATCAAGAGTTGGATGCTTAACCAACTGAGCCACCCAGGCACCCCAAGAAAATTGCTTTTTGAAAGATACTGTTACAAAATAGAGAACATATGCTGCAGCCTGGGAAAGAAATGTTGGCTAAACATGTACTTGATAAAGGATTTGTATACATAATATATAAAGAATTCTCAAAACTGACAAGAAAACAAGTATCTTAATTTTTTTTTAAATGTAAAAAGGCTTGAGCAGACATTTTGTCAAACAGTATAAGACTGGCACATAAGCACATGAAAAGAGGCTCAATGTTATTAGTCATTATGGAAATGCAAATTAGAACCAAATGAGGAAAATGGCAGAGTAAGGATCTTTGAGAATTCTTTTCTCAATAAAAGCAATGAAAAAACTGGCAAAAAAAATGGTTAGAATCAACTTTTTCAGAACTCTGCAAATTAACCAGTCTTGCAGCAATCTGGGGAACATTTATTCAAGAAAAACAGATAAATCTCAGGAAGAGCACACATTCTGTGGCATTCTGACTTTCCCCAGTCCCATCCCTCCTCTGCAGCTCCAGAGTAGTTTTTAAAACCAACAGCTCCCAGTCATGGTAAAAACCAGCAATCTGGCGGCCCCCACAGGTGGTAGAAGGGGGTTGGAGCTACTTCAAAGCCCTGTTCCCAAAGAAATGCCATTATATGACATGTCTGGTGGTTCCCTGGAAGATCTCATTTGCTATCTTTATTTGACCCGAGTCAGAACTCACCCCATGCCTCTCTGGGGGCACTTCCCAAAAACAGTTACAGACAATTGCTTAATTTCATGATTGTCTGAGATGGTGGATAACAGTTGGGGCAAGCAATGAACTAACCAAAAAGCTTAAAAGGGAGAGTTAGGTATGATATACCCATAAAGCCTTGGAAAGCTTTGACATATCCCTGAGAATCTAAAAGGCCATGAGCATACATGGGGCTGTGTACAGGCACAAGAAAGGCCTGAGAAAATCCTATGCTCTGACTGACCTTGAGGCTCTGTGCAAGCAAGAGGTGAAGGATAAGGTAGAAATGTCAACTGCCTAGCTGGGCGGTCAAGGCATGTTCTAACATTAATGCAGATCCCTTTGCAAAGACTGGGACTCATATTGGTTCTAGTTGTTTTAAGGGAAACTCTGTCTAATCATCAGATGACCACTAAGCTAACTAAGCAATGACTTCAGTGGCCACACCCACGAAGAATACAAATTTTATAGAAATAGGTCAGAAAAGCCACTAAGCAAACTAACAGCAAGAACTACACAAAAAGCAATGGCAACACACCCTAGCAAGGGGAGAGAATCTGATTTCCAGAGTTGCTACACTACATCATTTAAATTTTTCAACAAAAAATTATGAGACATGTAAAGAAACAAGAAGGTATGACCCATCCATAGAAGAAAAAGCAATCAGTAGAAACTCTCTGAGAAAGTACAGACATCGGACTTCATAAACAAAGAATCTAAATTCGTTATTTTAAATGTGTTCAAAGAAATAAAGTATACCATGTCTAAAGAACTAAAGGAAATGACGAGAACAATGTCTCACCAAACACAGAATATCTATAAAGAGATAGAAATTATATAAAAGAGCCAAACAGAAATTATGAAGTCAAAAAGTACAGTAACAAGTGAAAAGTCACTAGAGGGGCTTCACAGTATATTTGAACTGGCAGGAGAAAGAATTAGCAAATATGACCATTGGTCAATGAGATGATCTAAGCTGAAAAATATGAAGAAAAAGGAGTGAAGAAAAATTAATGGAGCCTCAGACTTGTAGGACATCTCAGAAGCCTGTGGAACACCATCAAGTATACATAATTAAAATCCCATCTGTAGGGTTGTAATGGTAAGGGGCAGAAAGACTATCAGAAGGAACAATGGTCAGAAACTTCCCAAATGTGAGGGAAAGCATCAACAACACATCCAAAATGCTCAACAAACTCCAGGTAGGAGAAACTCAAGAAGAGCCATGCCTAGACATACCATAATCAAACTGTCAAAATCAAAACCAAATGACATTCTACTACACACTAATGAGAATGGCTAAAATGAAAAAGGGCATGAATCATCGGAATTCTTACACATTTCTGATGGAAATGCAAAATGGCACTGTTACTTTAGCATATATTTTTTACTCTCATATATATTAAATACACACTTACCACATAACTCAGCAACTCCACTGTGTCCCCAAGAGAAATAAAAACATAGCACCTCATTAAGACTTGTATTTGAGTGTTTATAGCAGCTTTTTAAAATAACAGCTGCACATTGTTAAAAAAAAAATCCACCCTAAGTGTCCATCAACTGATGAATGAATAAACAAATTGTGGCATATCGATTTCATAAAATACTACTCAGCAATACACAGGAATGAACCAGTTATGCATACATCGACATGGAGAAATCTCAAAAGCATTCAGCTGACAGAAGTGAGACATAAACTATTACATAACATAATTTCATTAATGTATGAAAGTTTAGAAAAGGCAAAACTATGGTGACAGAAAGCAGATCAATGGTTGCCAAGGACAATGGATGAGGAACTCATTGACTCCAAAGGGACATGGGGGATTTTCAGAAGATGATATAAATGTTCTTTGTGACGCCTATGATGATGTTTACAGACTGTATATATTTGTTAAAACTCATCAAATAATTTAAAATAGGTGAATTTTATTACATGTAAATTATACCTCCATAAAGCAGATTAATTCAGCACATAAAAGAAAGAGCAAAAATATACCTACCTATGGGGTACCTGTGTGGCTCAGCTGGTTGAGTGTTCGACTCCTGATTTTGGCTCACATCATGATCTGGGGTCATGGGATCAAGCCCTGTGTCAGCTTTGAGCTGAGCATGGAAATTGGGCTTAATTGAGCTGAGCTTAAGATTCTCTCTCTCTCTCTCTCTCTCTCTCTCTGTCCCTCTGCTCTTCTCCTCTGGCTCACCCATGCTCTCTCAAACAAACAAACAAACAAACCAAACAAAATACTTACCTATAATCCAGCAATTTCACTCCAGTTAATTTACCCGAAAGAAGTGAAAGTATATGTTGTCAAGGAGACTTGTACAGAAATGGGTATAGCAGTTTTATCTATAAAGGCCAAAAACCATAAGAAATAAGTCCCTCAACAAGAGAATGGATGAGCCAATTGTGGAATATTCATACAATTAAATGATACTTAAAAGGAATCAGTAAGTTGGATGAATTTCAAAAACATTATGGTGAGCAAAAAGCTAGACTCAAAACAATACATACTGCATGATTTCACTTGTATGAAGTTAAGAATAAGCAAAACAAATATATGGTTTATATATATATAAACCAGTGGTATTACCTCTTTAGGGTGGTAATTGATTCAAAGGGGACATAAGGAAACTTTCTTGGGGGAGGGGAATTGAAATAGTCTACATGGTGACTAGGAATTTGTTACAGGGAACACTCACTTGTTACTTTTGGTAGAATGCTACACTTGAGTTTCGGACATTTCAGTGTGTGTAAATTTTACGAACTTCAAAGGATTCTCATTGCATTTAGAATAAAGTTCAGACTCCTTGTTGAGGCCTTTAAAATACTGGCCCACCTCTCCAATTTACTTTATTCCACACTGTCCTTTCCTCCCCTTCCTCCAGGCATAGGAGCTTCTTTTAGGACCCCAAGCTTGCCCTAGTAATCTGGGCATTTGCACATGCTGTCCTTTTGCCTGGATACCCTCCTCTGCCCCTTCACTTGTCCCAGTCATTCTCATACTTCAGATCTGAGATAAATGCCACCTCCTCTAAGAAGCTTTCCTTGACTACGCCAAAAAGTGTCACTCCTTGGTTGTTTACCTCTGTCCCTAGTGGTTGTGCTCACAGTACTTATTAACAATTCCTTGTATTTTGTGATCTAGTTTCTTCTTTTAGCCACCCACAGAACTCTAAGTTCCCAGCTCTGTCAACAGCAGTTTGGTGTTCTGTTTTTCATTGTTGGGGGAGTGGGGATGGAGGGTTAGAGTTTGTTTTTATTTAAAAGCAACACATATCACTTTTTTCTCCAAACCTGTCTCAAGCAGTTTTTCATCCCCGCCAGTCCTGACTTTCCAAATTAAATTAAAAATTCCCAAGGGTAAGCATCAGATTTATTTATTTCCAAGGGGGGCTCCCTAGACACTCACTTGGTTTGATGTAGCTTCTGCAGCAAAAGCCCCACTTGCCCTCCATTCAGCTCACCTGCTACTATGTCAGAATATCAAGATCTCCAACATGAGAGATCTTTGTTGGGCCAAGAGAAAATTATTTCGAGGAGGTCCCTGTGGAAATAGAAATATATTCTTTGGAGTGGATAAAATGTTGTCATGTAGGTATCATTAATAATAGCACTCTTTTACTCATAAAAGTGTCCCAGTTCGGACACAAAATTCTATACCTTCCTACCCAGCAGGAAACCTCACTGACACAGTGACATGGAGGGGAGGTAAGCTGTGGTGGGGGTCGAGGGACAGTGGCAGATGAGACAGACAGGTGCATAAAGTTGATAGCAGGTGCCAGATGTACAAGAAGGCGTCGGAATGGTGAATGGTGGGCGATGAAAGAGGTCCCGGAAAGAGCTATCAAGACAAACTTTTTTCCTTGACAATTTTGTCAGGTGACAGTTCAGTCACTAACAGTCAAAGCATAATTTACCTTTTCTTGAGGTGAAGGTGATTAGCACCAGCCTTGTCTACAGGAAAATTAATGCGTATTCACAACTTATATTCAACCCACAGCCCTTGTTCATTCCAGGAAAGGAGTTCGGAACTTCTCTTTCAATACTTTAATCCTTTGGCCTAATCATTTTCCAGCAATGGCTGGAGCCCTGTACAGACTGAGCACCGAGGTGGGTGGGTGGTGATGGAGAGATCCTTTATGAGACAAGCAAGCAGTCAGTTTGATCGCAGAATGCTGGCTAGACAGCACCAGTTTCTTGATCCCTCTGGGTTATGTTCCTGCAATTCCCTCGAATGCTTATCTAAGGTTCCCTGGCCTGCCTGACAGTTCACTGTTTGCACCTCTTAAGCAGGGCTGGTCTATGGAGAAAACCCCCTTTTCAGACTTCTCTCTCCCCTGAGCCTGGAAAAGAATCTGTTTTACTGTGATCTCCTGGCATGGCTGTTGGCAGGAGACATAAAACCCAGGGCCCATCACCCAATAAAACGTTTCCGGGTGTTTCCATGGAAGGTCTGCCATGGGTAGAGAGGCCGGACTCAACTTTCTGCAACTTCTCCACCACAAGCTGAAAAGGCAGCCTCAGCAGTGAGCTGCTTCACACCCTCGCACACCATATACCATGCAAAGGGGGGGAAGAAGAGTCGTGATCTTCATGGACCATAGCAACCTGTACCCCAAGTATGGTCACTTGGCAGTTTTTTGAATCCCTTCGCTTTTTCTGCCCCAGCTGGGCTCTCAGAATTGTTTTCCAAGTGGCAGCTTGTGTTTATTCTACTGGGCTTTTGGAAAACTTAAGGAAAGAAAAAAATCAACAAATTGTAGTTATGCGCATGGAAAACCATATGCTTCATAAAACTGCATATGTGCTGTGTTTAAGACGTACAGGAAGATATGCAAAAATAAACACCTGCCAACTTCCCAATCTACCTATATTAGAAACTTCAGAAAGCCTATGTTCATATGCAAAAAATACAGCCTGACTCAAATGTCACAGGTTGTTAAAGCTGAAAACTGGCAGAGCTCATTCAAGGCTTGCACATTCAGATTCCTATGGGGAGCAGACAGTTGTATAAGTGAGTGAAATGGGCCAGGTGGGTCCCGTGGGGAATGGGACAGGATGGGGACTGTCCAAACTAGCTCCTTTAAGCAATTGTTGCCAATCAAAAGCACAAAGACAGCTAGACATCAAGACTATGTGAAGTCTCTTGACTTTTTCAGTGTTGTTGGGTCATTCTGATTTACTTAAAAATATTGGGGCACCTGGGTGGCTCAGTCGGCTGGGTGTCCGACTTTGGCTCAGGTCATGGTCTCATGATTCGTGGATTCAAGCCCTGTGTCAGGCTCTGTGCTGATGGCTCAGAGACTGGAGCCTGCTTCAGGTTCTGTGTCTTTCCCTCTCTCTGCCCTTCCCCCACTCATGCTCTGTCTCTCTGTCTCTCGAAGATAAACAGATATTTTTAAAAAATTTTTAAATATTGGGTAGGCCAAACAACACTGTAAATAAGATTTGATCCATGTACATCCAGCTTGAGAACTCTTCTAGAGAGTTTCCATAATTTATTAATAGATGAGTGGTTTGATGTAAAGAAAGACTTTCACAAAGTCACACTGATTATGCATAACATATTGTCACCAGGTCTCAGCTTGTATAACTCTTGTCCTGGTAGTCTTTCTCTAATTCTGATGGTGTGTGACCTGCTTCAACACGGGATGATGCTTCAGGTACAGGTTTTCAGAGGATCGATTCGGTTGTGCATTTTTCCTGGTTAGTTTTCATTTGCCATCCATTCTGCATCCACTTTCTTTTTCTCTTTGTCTCAAGAGGTTGACCTGTATTGCCTGGGTCAATGGGCTCCCTGGTCCTTTGGCTTTCAGTGGAGTTTTGCCTACGAGAGGTCCCAATATGAGCTCAGAGAGAAGGTGGGAGGAAATTGATGTGTTTCCCTCCACAAAAGGCTCCTGTCAGGCAGCAGGCTCTTTGGAGCTTATTTCTCTGGGTTTTAGTAACCACACCCTCTCCTTGCCCCGTCAGGCTTAGGGATGGTAATGGCCCCCAATTATTCTTGGGTTCAGAATGCTGCACTCTTCCCCGATGGGGTCCCCAAACCCTGTCCATAAGTTTCTGAATAGTTCCTTAATGTTTCTTCAACTACAAGTTGAGATAGGGTAAGCAACTACCCTGGCTTGCCTGGGACTCTGGTTTAGCACTAGAAATCTTGTGTCCTGGTAAATCTCTCAGTCCCGGGCAAAGCGTGATATTGGCCAATCTATGTATGAACTTTATTTGTATGCTTCTTCAAAATCTGCTGCTTCCTTTATAGTTCTATTCCTTCTCTCATATCTTTAGTAATTTCAAATATACTTATTTTATAATCTCTTGTACATACTTGTATGGTTGTTTTTTTTTGTTTTTTTGTCTTTCTTTCTTTTTTCGGTGGAGCCCAACATGGAGCTTGAACTCACGATCCTGAGATCAAGACCTGAGCAGAGATCAAGAGTCAGATGCTTAACCGACTGAGCCACCCAGGCACCCCAATGTTTCTATTATTTCTGAATTTAGGGGGCTCATTATCCTTCTGCTGCATCTGCTGACTCTCACTCATGGTGGTTAATTTCCTTGTAGGAGTTCTGTGTGCCTGTTTGTGTCCCAACAGTTTTACAATTGCTTCCATTTTATCCTAAGGGTTCAGTTGACCTGAACAGCTTGTGCTCACTTAGCAGTAGTACACATTTGGATACCCTACCCATATGTGGCACAGACTTGGGATTCTTATGCCCTGGACATAACTTAATTTTCTTCTTTACATCAGGGGTTTTGACAGGTGGCAACCTTTCTTGCTTCTTTCTCAGACTCAAATGTGGGGTTTTTATAGTTGCCACTTTATGGGCAGTGTCACATGTCAAGGCTCACAGCCTTATGCTCAGTTCTGGTTTTCCTGCCTGGCAAGGGCTTGAGGCCACATCTCCTATAAATCGAGCAACCATCAGGTCCCCAACCTTCAGCTATTATGGCCTCTATCTGGGTCAGAAATTTTGCTGCAGTGCCAGCCCTCCATTACAGTCCTGGCTTTGATTTCTCTCTTCATTCCTTGCACCGGAGGATTTTTTTTTTCCTGCCTTTCATGTCAAAATTTTATAAAATTCTATTTTTTCATTCAGCCTTTCTATGAGTCTTTTCTGCCATGCTGTCAGAACCAAAGGCTACTTTGGAACACTGAAGTTCATACCCAGCCTAAACTGGAAGGGGGCTTATGTGATTCTGCTTCTGCCCTTGCATAGTCAGTGAGAGAATTTGGCTCACAAACTGAGGCCAAAATGCAGCAAGTCTTGGGGGCCAGACTTGGACACCTAACCAAGTATGAGTCACTTCTGATGTTAATCTAGTCTCATTTAAGGTGATTGGCACCAGGAGGCAAGGTGGAAATGAAATATTCATTGCCTATTCAATATTACCTAATTTGTATGTCCAAGTGTTGACAAAAGAGAGGCCTTTGCTGTCTACTTTATGAGTAATTGTAAATTAATATGCAACCCTGCACCCATTCTAGTGAGAAGAGAATAACTTACATTTGCCAACTGTTCCACAACATGGCCTGGTTTCAACTGCAGATGTCACCCATCCTGGTGGAAATTTAGAGGGATGGAGAGACTTCCTAAGAGAAGCAACTCGGAATAACATCACAGAATGTGGAAAATAAGAATCTTAAATAACCAAGGTTAAAAGAGATATTCAAGATCATCTCATTTAACAGGTGAGGAAGATGAGGCCCAGCTTGGATTTCAGGTTTAGATGTCTCTTCCAGCTCTTCCAAACACTCATACTGCACAGCCAAACAGTCATCTTGTTCCTGAAGTTATTTTTTCATTATATGGCTTGCTAGATTTTTTTTTTTTCCCAGTGAAAAGTTGTGGTGAGCATATCTTTGAATGCTCAATACCTACATAGAACTTGCAGGTGGGACTCGAGTGTTACATCCATCTGAATGACTTCCAGGTCAAAGAAGGCAGCTTGTTCTTCATTTGTGTAATGAATACATCGGGCCCTAAGCTTTCCTAGGGCTTGATCAGAGAGGAAGTGCCCAGGGCTTTGACACTTCACAAATGTCAGTTTGGAGTTCCAGACATTTCTCCTAACATGTAGGTTGTCAGTACAGGAGCCAGGCCCCCCGTAGCACAAAGCAGTACCTCTGCCACCTCCCAGCCAGAGCCTTCTTTGGGGGGTTTCAGCTCAAGTCAAGAGCTAGGAGTTCTGAATCTAATTTCTTCAGTACCAAAAGCATGAGCCAGTGGGAAAGGGTACCAGAGGAATAAGGTGATGTGGGTGAAGCATAAGGGAAAAGCATTACTGTAATCGGAAAAGGGGGAAATGGTCATGATAAAACTAGTAAATGTTATTTCTGTCCTTTGCGTTCATTATCTTATTTAATCATTACCAAAATGCTGTGAGTGAAGCACCACTCTTAATCCCGTTTTGCAGATGAGAAAACTGAGGCACAAAGTAGTGGAGTAGGAGAACACACAGCTAGTAAGTGGCAGAACCGTAATTTGATTCAGGCACTCTGACTCAGGAACCTCCAGTCTTAACCACGATGCGTGTTATGTCCTGTACTCTGGGGAGCACCATCGCTCAAACACAATGTGTATCTGTCCTTCTGAGACTTCTTAGGCATGCTCCCTTCTATTATAGTTGTAGATTTTAGTAATAAGAATACCTAGATACTTTTTATAGAAAAACACTGCATTAAATAAATGCTTTATATGCACACGTTACCTCACTTATCCTCACCACTCTATGAGATATTATTATTCCCATTTTACTGATAGGAAAACAGAGGCTGAAAGGAGGCTAAGTCACTAGCCCAGCATCAGACAGGTAATAAGTTGTAGAGGCCACATTCAAATCCAGGCTTTCTAATGTCAAAGTCTGATCTCTCATTGCTATGACAGTGGATTTCAAACCTCAATGTGTACCCTGGGAATCTTTTAAGAAGGCAGATCCCAGGCCTCTCTTCCTAGATTCTGAATCAGTGGATCTGGGGAAATCCCAGGAATCTGCCTTCTTAAGCTTTTTGGAATTGAGGACTCCATTTGCCAACACACAGCATGCCATGATGCCTCTATGACCATAATAGATGAGGCATAAACTGGTCAGTTGGATTTTAGCTCTAACACCATAGCATTGTAAAAGCCTGCTCTCTGCTGCTGGCTGGATTATCCAAACCCTGTTGCTCACTGTATTTGCTCATTGTATTATGAATGTTCTTTTGCTCCCCTTCCTGCACATAGCCCTGAGTACTAAGGTGTCTGTGTTAGTTGGGACATTTTTCATTGCAAATGACAAAAATACAATTAAAACAAACTTTAGTGAAAGGAGAGAATTCATTGGCTCATAGAACTGAAGACTTCAGGGGTAATTCTACCTTCAGGTATGACTTGATCCTGGTGGTCAACTGGTGTCACCAGGAATTCATCTCTGTCCACTTTTCAGTTCTGTTTTCCTCCATGTTCGCTTCATTCTCAGGTCCAGGTTCCTTACAAGAACTGATGGCCACCTGAAACTTCAAGCTTACATTCATGTAACTTAGTGATTCCTGTGGAAAGAGGAAGACTCATTCCCATTGTTTTGGCAAAAATCCCAAGGATGAGTCTCATTAAGCTGTGTTGATTTAAATTCTCATTCTTGAACCAAATACTGTGGCCTCTGGGTGTAGAATACTCCAACTGGCCAAACATTATCTGCCCCTGGGAAGTGGGGGCTGGTGGTGCAGGATCAGCGCAACCATAACTGCGTGACATGAGATGAGGGAGAGGGGTTTTTCTAAAAAAAAAGAATAATGAAGGGCATAAAAGGAATAGATAGGAGGCAGGTGAAATTTACTCAAGCCCAGCATTAGAGCGAGATGTCTGATTCCTGGACCAGAAATAACCAGGCCACAATTGATTCTTCTCTAGGGAAATCGACCCTTCAGGCTTTTCCCATACTCATAACTGAGTTAGGCTGGTTTGGGGACCCTAACGTTTCCAGTACTAACAAAACAAAACAAAACATACTTGGCCCTTTACAAATGGAATGGAACACACAATAGAATTTCAGAGTTGAAAAGGATCTGATCTTATCGATCTTTCAGTCCAGCCATTTAATTCTGACATTTTAAAAAATCAACAGAATTAACCATTTTGAGTTAGAAAAATCGACAAACCATTCACTGAGCATGCAAGGAAGCAGCAGGTTTATTGGTGTCTGTGGAAACAGCACTAGAAGGTTTGGAGTCTTGAGTTCTAGTTTCAGACGAAGGAGGCAGGTCCCTTAAGCAATGTGGGTCCCACCTTCCTTCACCTGGTGATTGGTGTGACTTTTCTCAGTGACAATCATATTGGAGTCAGCACCACAACCCAAGTGTCCAGCCTAGGACTCTTTCTTTCATCTTTGCAGTCCTTTTTTTTTTTTTTATGTTTATTTTTGAGGGCGAGGCATGCACAGACATGAGTGTGCAGGGGAGGGGAGGGGCAGAGAGAGAGGGAGACAGAAATCTGAAGCAGGCTCTGCCCTGTTGGCAGAGAGCACATGTGGGGCTCAAACTCACCGACCTGCCCCAAAGTCTGATGCTTAACTGACTGAGCCCCCCCAGGCGCCCCTATCTTTGCAGCCTTGGTGGGAGCCCTTTCCTCCTGTCCTACCCCTCTCAATCAAGGGTTTGCATCACCCATGCAGCCCACATTTATGGACTTGATGAAGCACATAAGGAAAGGAGTGACAAGGGAGACGTAGGTGAGCCCTCGAGCGTACGACTTGGAGGTCCTCAAGTTTCTTAGAAAATGCTTCTTTCTTGCCAGTTTGTCCCCATCCGCCATACTTCCCCTCAGTCTCAACAGTTCAGAGTCCTCCGCAGTCATTCTCATCCCTCAAAACACCCTCCTCAGGGAGGTTGTGTGGAGACAGACTCACTCCTTCTCTTACCTTCGTGCCTCAGGGGCGCAGAGTAACCTTTCTCGGGAGCTCATGCGGCAGCGCCTGACACCATCCGTTAAAATTTAACGGCAAGTGCTTAGCAAAAAGATGACGAGCTTTCCTGGCAATTCAAACCAGGTTATTGGGCACCATCTGCCTTCCTTCAAATTAATGGGAAGAAGGAATGGATCCTTTGGGCTTTGTTTATTTTTAGATTATTGCAAGGAACCCAGAGGGCTGCCTCTTGATCGTATTAGTCTTCAGTCTAAATGAGGCCAAAATATCAGGGGGGAGAATAAGTGACCATAAACACCTATCTATTCACATAGAGTAGTTATGGGAAAAGCAGAATAAAGTGTCCCTGTATCCCTGTGTTCACCCTAGCATCCCCCCTATCCCCAGGCCCACGTGGGGAAAAGCAACAAGATGTATAACCCCAAGGAGGTAGCTGACTGAGACTTTGCTGGGGTAACAGGAGTATAGCAAGCACATCCCGCCTCTCCCGTGGCCCACATCAAATTCAGGCCAAGTCACTGGTTATAATTCACCTTCAATGTCAGCTCCTGAGGCAGTCAGAACTCCAGAGAAGAATCTCTTGGAAAAATGCTAGATAGGTCAAGCTTGGACGTGATTGAGCTTAGAAGGATGATTCCATAGGAGCTGTGGGGGAGACCGGGCACCCGCGGTTTCCAAACACGAGTGAGCACACAATTCCTCTGGGACACTGTCAAAAAGGCAGATGCAGGCCGCATTTGCAGAGATGCGATTCAGTGTACCCAGGTGAGAGGAAGGAATGTGCTTTTAACAAGACACTAGATAGTTTTGAGGCAGGAAATTATTCTGGGGGTCGACCTGAGAAATTCTCTCCATGTCATGCCCCACCCCGCCCCGCTTCCAGGCCGACTTTCTAAAACTCTCCCCCTAGCAGGCATTGCTCTAGAAGGCTACAGTTAAAAATCAAACAGATTCTCCAAGAGATGAACCAATAACTCATTAACAAATGCTATCCCCTCCACACAGATTCATCAGCAGACAGAAGCACTGTACTTGGAGGGACCAGTACAGGAATGATCAGGACTGATGAGCTAGGAAGGCATGAACATGGGCCTCGCGGGAGCATGAACAGAGGGAAAGACCAGGAAAGCTGGGGTGGGGGGGAAGGAAATGAAGACACTGGGTCTTATGGGGTTTGGAGACGAACGTGGAGCCAGGACAAGAAGAGAGAAGTGATGGGGAATTGGGAAAGTCATGGAAAAGGATAAGAGATTTCAATATAATTTTGGCTACCTTCCAGTTTCTTCTAGTGCACATTCTCCAGGATTGGAAGGGACAGCAGTGCATATGATTTTCCCATTTTTGATAAGTACAAGGTATTTGGGAGGGTGAAATGTCTGTGTTAGCAACATTCACATTAATACATTACTAAGGGACATCTGGGTGTGTCAGTTGGTTGAGCGTCTGACTTTGGCTCAGGTCATGATCTCTCAGTTTGTGAGTTTGAGACCCACCAGCGGACTCTCTGCTGTCAGCACAGAGCCTGCTTTGGATTTTCTATTCTCCTCTCTGCACCCTCCCACCTCCCAAAAATAAACATTAAAAAATTTTAATAAAATTATCTTACTGGCCTAACATGTTTGTACACTATAAAGTATAAAAAACAACTTTTGGCAGTTCATTGACAAATTATTTCATTTATTTATATGGCAATTTTTACCTTCAGGAGCCTTTTGTGAGATCTACTTAATGCCTTATATTTTACAAGCTCCCATTGGTGTCCTGTGAGAACCTCACCATTACAAAATTATTTCATTGTTAAATAAGTTTGGGAGAATGCTGAAGTCCAAACCCTCCGTTTCTTCCTCAAGTTATCTTGTTTGCATACACCCAGTGATGGGGAACTCTTTCCCACCAGCAGTGAGACAGCTCAGCGTGCTGCTGGAAAACTCAGCTGGGAAGAGCATTCTTCCTTACGTCCGATCCAATGGCTCTGAAATTCTAGTGAACATCAGAATCAGTGGTGGGTTGGTGAAGCAGAGCTTGTGGGCCCCACCCCCAGAGTTTCTGCCTCAGTAGGTGTGTGGTAGAACCTGAGAACAGCACCTAGGACAAGTTCTCAGCTGCTGCTGCTGTTGCTGCTGGTCCAGGACCACATTTGAGAAGCACCAGCCTAACCCTAGGCACCTCCCTGTAATTTCCACTCCCTCTCCCTAACTCTGATTCCCAGAAGGACTGAGTGAATTTAATTCCTTTTCCAAGACAAAGAACTTCAAATATGGGGCTTCAAACATGCAGCTTCCCAATGCAATATAAGCACAAGGGTAAGGCTGGGTATGTAACGTTCTTGCTTTATTTGCAGTGGCTCAAACAGTGTTGGCCACTTAGTGTGCATGCAACAAAGATCTGGTGATTGGCTGGCACACAGTAATGACCATATAATTGTAACTCATTATTCTTATTACTTCTGAGGAATAATAATCTCACAAAGCAGATCTTCTTTCTAGAGGGCTCCAAGATAAGCTATAAATGCACTCTGACCCTGTCTGCTGCATTTCCAGACCTCGATAGGGCCTAGAATCAGGCAAATAGCGTCCTTTTGCCCCAGAGCTAGAAGTTTCTAGAATTTTCCATACATGGGTCTGATTCATATTATTGTACATTTCTTTAAAGAATGGGGCTCACAAGAGGAATGATGTGATGAATATTTTCACCAAAGAATTCTCTTACTGAGTGGAAGAAAAGTATGGAAGTCAGCAATCGGATGGAGATGAAAGAGTAAAACCAGCATCCCATAGGGGTGTCCTCCAGACATCCTCAGAGTAATTTACCTCAACCCTTCACAGCTGGAAAAGAGCAAAAGAGAGGTTGTGCAAAGAGCCTGGGGTGTGTATGCAGCAGCTTCTTATTCCTGTCCTTCCTGAGGGAATGAACCTCTATCCAGTGTCATTTGTCATTACTGGTTTTTCCCTCCCAGGCATTGTGTCCCTCAGTGATGAAGTTGGTTTGCATCTGGTAGCTGGCCTTGGTGCTTCCCCAACCTGGTGCTTCAGTTTAAGGAAGAAGAAATAAAAAAGGCTTTCAGATGAGTAACTGTAAAAGCAATTCATTTTTGTCCTAAAACATAAGTAGGGTTTGGGAGAGTTGAATGGAAAACTTCCTTTTCAGAGTTCCTCCCAGGCTCAGGAACAAGTTATTCCAAAGCCATCACAGGCAAGTGCCTCAGCAAAGATAAAACACAGAAGAAACTATTGCTATAATTACGACTAATTACAATCGCATGATTCCATTTAGTCTCCACAGAAGAAGTTCACCAACCGGAGAATGCCATTGATCCTCTGTGCCCAAGCCAATTAGATATTTTGGTCCAATCCAGAATGGTTATCCAGCCTTTGCCAGAATGAAGTTGTGTTTAGAATTTTATTTTTATAGTCTCTGAGGCATCCCAGATTTTAACAGGACATTGGATACCATCCATTTGTGGCACATCTGCTCCAACAAGATCTGCATATTTCAAAAATCATTAAGAAATTAATACCAAAACCTGTTTTAACTCTCTCTCTCTGATGACAAGTTTTGTTTTGTTTTTGTTTTTTTTTAACTTTCAAAGGTTTAGACTTCCCTTCGAAAAATGAAGATGATTCCTTTACCTTGGGATTTTGATCGAGATAGCATATGAGGAAAGAGATTATAAGTGACATCTTAATTTGGGGCACCTCATTAGTCAGGGGGACTTGGTTTTTGATGACGCCCTTCTAATTGATGAGCTGCAGACGGCCATTCTCTGGAGTGTTGGAGGACTCTGAATCCTGCTTCCAGCCCTCTGGAGGTTTGCAGACTCCTGCCTTTCATTGCCTGAGGGTCCCTGGACCTCCAGAAATCACAGAAGGAGGTGAGGCCTCAGCCATTTACCTCCCCTGTAATCTGAAGCAAGTTACTTATACCCTCTAACCCTCTGCTTTCTTGGGTTGTAAGATGAATAAAATGCTCCCTCCCTAAAGGTTGCTGTAAGAATGGAAGATACAGCATCTGTTATCCTAGGGCAGGGGACAAGGTCAGTGCCCAAAACAAAACTGTTTATTCAACCAAAACTTAGGCACAAGAGTGAGTGCACAGTATATGGGTCCCACTTTCCTGTTCATTGCAGTCTGGTGGAAAAAACAGATTATGAGTCAAATAATCACTCAGTTTAATCAAAGATGGAAGTAAGTACAAAAAAGGAGAATTTACAACAGAGAAACTGCTGTTTAGCTGAGGTGGACAAGGGGCCAGGGCAGGGATTAGGGAAGAAGAGGAAGTAGCTTTTGAGCTGAGATCTGAGACACAGGGGTGAGGAAGCCACACTGCAGGGCCCCTGGGGGACATTGTCAGGGAAAGAGGCCCTCGGAGAGAGCAAGGGGGTAGCTTGCTTAATTAACCATTGGCAATTTCACATAAATTACTAGCAAGCTTTAGTCGGTGAAGGCTTTGATGTAAATGACAAAATTTTACAAGTGTGTCTTAAGAACAAACCTTTAATGGGTGAAATAAGATTTACTGACGGGAATACTTCTTGAGCCATTTCACTTATTTCTCTGCAAAGGTACTTAGTTTATGTGAAAGGGGAAAAAAGGAAATAATATATAGTTATATATAGCTACATCATTACATATAGTAGATAGAAAATGCATGAATGCATTAAAATGTATAAAAAAAAAGTCATAAGGAGAGGTGAACTGGAAGAATTATCTGGGATAGAGGCTCAACCATGCTCATTACTAGTTGTATTATCTTTTTTCTTTAAGTTTATTTTTATTCATTTTGAGAAAGAGACAGAGAGCAAGTGGGGGAGGGGCAGAGAGAGAAGAGACAGAGTCCCAAGCAGGCTCCACATGATCTGTGCAGAGCCCAATGTGGGTCTCGAACTCATGAACCATGAGACCATGACCTGAGCTGAAATCAAGAGTTGGACACTTAACTGACTGAGCCACTCAGATGCCCCACTAGTTATGTTTTCTTAACCACGTTGTTTACTTAGGGTTTCCTCTGTGCCAGGCACTGTGCTAAGAACTTATGTGACACATATTCCCGAATGTTCACAACTACAAAGTGCTGTCAACGCCCTCCTCCTTCTAGTCATTAGCATCATCTCCACTTTATAGAAGAGACAGAGGTTCACAAAATTAAGTCGTGTGTCCGGTTTTACATAGATAATAAATAACAAGATTGGTGTTTTAATCCTGGCAACCATGTCCCAAACCTGTGTTCTTAAAACCACAGCATCATTTGCTCTGTCCAGCCTGGAAGGTGGTCATGACCATGAAACAGTCGTGAAAGACACCACACCAATGGAAGAGACCACCAGGACGAACATTTCTGCTTTCTTGCCGTGAAACCAGACTCTGTCAGGTTCACCTCAACTTTATTCCAGCCATCCAAGCTGGGACTTCAGAAGAGTTTTTTTAGCAGCTGTTTCACATATGCCCAGGGGCTCACGGGTCCACTGAAATCCTTGGTGGAGTATTCAATGCATGTGCAGATTTACATTCTTCTTGATGCGGGTCACCCAAACCATTTACAAAGTTCTGGTAAGAGGAAGCTTCTCTCCAAATTCTGATCCAATAAAGTAGATTAAGGACAATAAAGGACTAGGAGTTCAGGAGAGATTTTTAATTCAGTCTGGTCCCAAGCAGTAATGGCCTGCTCACTAGATACTTCATGTGGACCAATAATGTGCAAGTCCAGGGCCCTAGCTGCAGCTAGGCTCCTTTAAAAATTATTCCTGGTTTACACCCTTAAAAAGAAAAAAACTTTCTCATTCCTCTACATAAATTTATATATTTAAGAGTTAAGTAAAGTTGAAGAAAAAAAGAGCCTAAAAGACAAAGATAGCTCTCTGAGCTATCCACATCTTTCAAATTCTGTGTAGTCCTTGACAGTATTTATTAAGATAGCTTTTACAGCACTGTGATCAGTATATATACATTCCCCTTTGCACTGGTTTTTCCTAAGTGGTATTTCACGTGAACACTTTCCTACATTAGTATGGTCCACACACTTGTGATTTTAATAACCTGATAGTATTCCATTCTGTTAACATTTCTTGAATACATTTAGGTTTCTTTAAAAAAACAAACCTTCAATTTTAGATCCTTAACTCATAGATTTTCATTTTAAGATTAAAAAAAAAATCTGATACAGAAAATGCTAACAATGTATAACATAATGGTTTCAGAGCATGGGCTTTGGAGCCCAACAGACCCGTATTTGAATCCCATTTCTGTCTCTTATGAGTTATGTGACATTGAGCAAGTCACTTAAACTCTCTGGACCCCAGTTTCCTCATTGTAAAACGAGATAATAGCAGTATCTCCCTCTTCAAATTGTTGCAAGATTAGCAATATGAAATGCTTAACGTGTTTTGCAGAGTGCCTGGTACATGCTAAAAGCTTGGTAAGCGATAGCTATCGGCATACTAGAAACTAGAGAATAGGACCCACCTAGCGCCATTTCTTTAAGAGGGGCGAAAACATTTTTTCCAAGGTCACAAGGAAAGGAAATCTGGGGAAATAAGGAAGTTCAATTGGCCACATGTTGTTATAATTTTACTTGCCAATTTCAAGTTTGGGTGTCTGAAACGAACATTTTGAGTCCTAAAATAAGATGACAAATTGGGGCTGGTGCACATGAATAAATATAGCCAGAGAATAAATACCCCCTGCATGTCCCTGGCACGGTGCATCTGTTCAGCCTTACCATTCCCCACCTCCCTGCACAGCAAATTCTTCCAAACCAAGTCAGCCCTCCACCATCAAGGACCCCTCCCCCACATGCTTGAACATACAAGCAAGGAGAACCACAGCGATGATCTCTTGTCCAATCCATTCACTTTATAGACTAGAAAATGGGAGGCTAGGGCAAATGACATGCATTTCCAAGGTTGCATAACTCTTGAAGAGCAGAACTGGTCTGGAGCTCCTTCATGTTATTTTATTTAAGCATGGACCTCCTAGACTAGTATTTATTTAATTTTTAATTATCTCTTTCTTTTTTTTCCCTAAAAGTAAATGTGAAAGGAAATTTTATATTACTGTTAGTGGAAAATCCAGCATTACTTAACTTAAATAAAAGATAGTCATAAAAATCAGTAGCAGAACAGTGACACTGTATTCTGGCTAAACTATACAATGGCCTATCAAAGGATTGCAGCCTGAGGCGAAGGCTCTCCTCCACAGAAAAGGAGATCAGCAAGGGTTCAAGTGCAGCTGAACAGGGACCACCACACTTATAAATGAATATACCATCAAACTTTTCTCTCTGAGGATGGAAGAGGAATGAGAAGGAAATAACTGCCTTGGCATGGTATGGGGGTGTGATTTGGGAATGATCAGTCTGCTGCATTATGCTTGGTTTTACTTTCTGGTGTGCCTACACTATTTTAGGGGGTCACTCAACTTGGAATGTTCCCTGGAACCCTTGCATTTTGAAATAGATTCTAAGCTCCAACAAAGAGTCCAATTCTTTGTTTCCCTTTTCAGTCTCAAAGCTCCAACCCTCAACATTCCTGTGCAGTTAAATTGTTCTCAGCCCACTCCGAGACTCATTTAGCTTTGGGTTAGTCTTGTGTGTATGCATTATTGTATTCAATTTCCAATGATATCTCTCTTTTTAGTGTTTTTTAAAAAATTTATTTATTTAGAGAGAGAGAGAGGGCATGAGCTGGGGAGAGGCAGAAAGAGAGGGAGTGAGAGAATCCCAAGCAGGCTCCTCACTATCAGCACAGAGCCCAATGCAGGGCTCGATCCCACAAACCATGAGATCATGACCTGAGCCAAAATCGAGAGCCAGACGCTTAACCGACTGCGCCACCCAGGCACCCCACCAGTGATACCGTTTTAGGTAGACACTGCTACAATCCCCATTTTACATGCAGGGAAATTGAGGCTTGAAGAAATTGCTGAATTCATCCAAGTCCTTAGGTGATAACTTAGAGCTACGCAATACGGTAGTCTATGCTCTTAATCACTGCGATGCATTACCTTCCAGTCTAACCTCTGTTATTTAATTTGCTTCAAAAATATTTACTGAATATTTCTTATGATCCCAACAACTGACTCAGTATAGTAGGGGGAGCAAAGAAGGACCTAACGCAGTCATGGTCCTTGAGTTTTATATGCCATTAATACATGCAGCAAATACTTATTGGCCTACTGCCAAGTTGTAACCTTGTTGAAGACTCAAGGCACACACATATAAGAAAGTGCATGAATAAATAATATAATCAAATACCAATAGGTACAGAGTAATTGGTAGGAGTTGTGAGCAGGTCAGGAGGAGATGCAGCACGTGGTCTGGCATTACTGGGGAAGGCTTTATGGAAGACACAGCCCTTGGAAGGAGGGAGGACATTCCCAGCAAAAGTATGGAATGAGCAAAAGGACAGAGGTGGGTGGTACTAAGCCCAGGGCAACAGGAAGCTCCTTTTCTTAATACTTGATAAATTAACAACAACAGAACAAACAAACACACAAACCAGCCACAGGCTGGCAGGGTCTTACACTTTGCTGTGATTTAAAGGAATCAATTATAATAAACCCCATGAGAAAAAACCTTCCTCCAGTCTAAAGAGTAGCATTGGGTCAAAGAGGAGCTTTCCCCAAGGATGCTTTAGATTTCAATTGTGTGCCTGAGAAAGTTCTGCCACCAGCATGGCCTAGAATATCAACTCAGGGGCAGGAAGCTTTCAGGCAGCCTCAACGCAGTAGAAGGAGAAAAAAAAATCTACTTATTAGGATTGTTCGCCTGAGAAGCCTTGAGGTAACACTAGCAAGGCAAGAGCTTAGGAAATAAGACCTGCTCCTTACGGTTAAATGCCAAGTGCTGTCAATGACTTAAGGCTGGCTCATTATGGACCTATTTCAGCTAATCCTCCGCAGGCAACAATCCTCCTCTTTTCAGGGTCTATGGAAACCTGGGGAAGGCCATTCCTTTTCTAGTCAGGTGTGAGGGCAAGGAGCCATCCATCTTTAATAAATCTCCAGGCTCACAGGATTCTTCTCATTGTAGCTAATGCAGAATTTCTAGGTCTCTGAAATGTTCAACATCCATTCTGCCCCCTCCTGATTAAACAATGACAGCAACCTGTCTGTCCAACATCCCATCTCCTCTATGAGATGGTAAGTTTCTAGAATAGTCATCTACATATTCACATACTTGTGCATTAATTCCATCAACAACTGAGTATCTCAGGTGTATGCACCTTTATGTTAGCACCTACACACTCGATCGTACTCATTGCTATTTGGGGTCTGGCCCTTACCTACATCTCTAGCTTCATCTCCCACTCTTCTGTGCCCAACACTCCAGATTCCAGCCACACTGACTCTGCTCCCTGGTCTGAGAGCCTCCTGCTCACCATAACTAACCCATACAAGCTAACTCTTCTGCATGGACATGGAACAAATATTCCTTTCCATCTCCCACTTCATCTGGTTAGCTTCTCTCTCTCTCTCTTTAATTTCAAAATGTGTTTATTGGGATAGTTTCCCACTCATCTTGATTTTAGTGGTGCTTTTAGCACTGCTTCCGTCTGAAGGAGCATCCTTCTGTAAGCCTGGCTTTTCCTCCTGTAGGCTGGCCAAGAAGAATGGAGCAGCCAGCACACAAAACTAGTGTCTGTGCCTGGCTAAAGATGGCAGTGATTTTGTAGCATCCTGGACACTTCTTGTCCATGGAGTAGGAGTTGGGGCTCTGCACCAGGTGCATCTTCCTGTGCTTCCTTTTCTCCTCTTCTGGAGATAGGTGAAAGAGGCCCTTTGAGGCAGACACGTTCTTGTAGAGAGGCTGTCACCCCTAGAAACTCATCTGGTTAGCCTCTATTCCTCATTCAAATCAGCTTGCGTTCTTCCCTGGTCTCCTGCTTGACTCCCAGGCTAGGCCAGCTTCTTGAGTTACAGGCAAGTGAACATCTGTGCCCTCACCAGCCTGTAAGCTCCATAAGGCAAGGATCTTGTCTGCGTTTCTTCCCAATACTTAGTGCAGTGTCTGGCCCATAGTAAGCATTCAACTTAATTTGTTGTTTGGAGGAAGGAAGGGAGGGAGGGAGGGAGGGATGAAGTGTGGCACTTTCCCGCAGGATCCTGTCAGATCTTCAAAGCAGCGTTGGCATCTCCTGGTCCTAGTGCCCAGCACAATGTCTGGCATGGAGCACTTAGTAAGCGTGTGTTGAAATAAACAAAGAAAACTTGCCTGTACAAGCCACCATGTCAAAGTACCATGAAGGACCAAAAGTAAACAAATAAAAAATCATTAAAAAGACAGACATGTGAATACATGGTCTTAAATCTTACGGGGCTTTCAATGAAAGAGAGGAAAGGGGGAAAGTACACAAATAACCATAATACATAGTGAAAATAAACAGGTGTCTTGAGAGGAGTATAGACAAAGGGTCTTGGGAAGTTCAGTCAGGGAAGATCACGTCCGAGGAAGGGGTTAGAGAAGGGGGCAGCACACGGCACAGGGAGAGGAGCCAAAAGAGGCTTTAGGGAAGACATGGCCCTAAACTCAGCAAGTGTTCTAGTCTTTATCTGGAGCCATATGTCCAGTGCTATCATGCAGGGCAATTCCTGGTGAAACCTGAGTGGACTGGTACCCATCCATCACCACCCCACTTCTAAGTCCTTTCTCTGTTCTACGAAGGCTCAGAAAAGGGCAGACAATTTAAAACACTACAGGGGCCAGAAAGCAAAGATAACCACAAGATATAGGTTGGCTGTAGGACCGTGGCCAATTGCAAAGCACATCGCCGGCACGACAAGCAGAGGCAACAGATTCTCAACTACTGCCAGTTGTCATCATGTGTGAATATGGGCCCTGTGGAGGGATATCTTCCCATTTTTCTCCCCCAAGGGAATGACAGAAGTCAGGATTCTTCAGTGAAATCTTCCGATATTCAAATATTGGCAACTAATTCCGTTTTTTGGTTCAAAAAATACCCTTTGGTCAAACAAAACACACCCGTGGACGGCATCCAGACCGCAGGCCTCACGCAGCCATGTACGACCAGGTTTGCAACCCCTGGCCTAAGCAGATTGGACTCATGAAAATTCAAACTGCCATTTTGCACCCACAAGATTAGCAAATGTTAAGAAATCTGTTCAAATCAAACTTTGCCAAGAAAGTGGAGCAACAGGAACGCTCAGGCCCAGCTACTGCGAGCCATGACTGGAACAGCTCCTCTGGAAAATAGGTGGTGTTATCCTGTAAAGATAAGGATTTGCATATCCTATTACCTACAAGTTCCATTTCTAGGCAAAGGTGCACAAAGCAACATATATGGAAATACTGATAGCTGCATTGTTTATTATAGCAAGAAATTGGAAACAAACCAAATCCCAATTCCAGAAGAATATATAAGCTGTGGCGTGCTTGTAGAAGAGAATGAAAATAACCAAAGTGCTATGGATTAAAATGGATCTGATGTCTGCAAGGATTTGGTTCACATGACCTCTAAGGTATTTCCATCTCTAAAATGAAACTTCCTAGGTATTACTAACCTCCCGTTAGCAGAACTCTTATTCATTCAGCAACTATGAGCATTCTTATATATATATATATATATATACGTATATACATGTATATATATATATACCTGGCACTCTGCCAAATGCTGGGGAAGCAGTGGGAGCCAGACAGAAAAACTGTCCCTGCCTTTACAGTGTGGTAGGAGACAGCAATACACAACCAAATAGGCACATACAGAGTCACAAATGATGGAAGAGTAGGGTGCTCTAAGAAAGCACAAGAAAGGAAGAACTTGGTGTATAGACAGTGTGGGAAGAGTATAGAGAGTCAGGGAAGTCTTTTCTGGAGAAGGGATATTTAAATTGAAACCTGAGAAGTTAACCAAGAAAAGAAAGCAGAAAAAACACACTGGGGACTTCCCAGGATGGAACAGTCCTACAAAGGCCCAGAGTCAGGAAATAACTTAGATGCTCAGAAACTGAGAGAAGTTCATTGTGGCTACAGTATGGTCGCTACCTCTCAGAGGCTTGCTAGCAACAAGGAACAATCAGTGTCATTCTTCTACCCAATTTTCAAGATGGCTGGCAAGCCAGAATAATGTATGAAATCTAAATGACAAAACAAAACTAACTGGATTTAACAGACAAGCTCTTGCTGCTTTAACATGGAATTCTACTAAACTACCCATCAGCCAGAAACAAGAGGCTATGTGGTAATGTCTTCCCTCTGCTTGTGCAAAGGGACCATGGGGAGGCTAAATCTAGACATTCAGGGGATGAGAGTTCATTACACAAAATAGTTTCAGCTTTTGAAGATAAACAAATTTATGTAAGATACTCAGCTCCCTGCAAGAAAGGTATTATAACCATTCAATGATTGCTTTTCTCATGGTTTCTAATTCACAAATTGATGTATCTGTGCACCATTTCCATATATCTCAACACACATGCATACACATCTACCACATACACACACAAATAACATCAGAATCTAATTTAAAACTTTTCTGTCTTCACTGCAGCACCTGGATGGCTCAGTTGGTTAAGCATCTGAGTCTTGATTTCGGCTCAGGTCATGATCTCACAGTTTCAAGAGATCAAGTCCCATGTGGGGCTCCATGCTGATAGCACAGAGAGCCTGCATTGGATTCTCTCCCTCTCTCTCTGCCCCTTCCCCACTTGCTCTTTCTTTCTCTTTCTCTCTCTCTCAAAATAAATAAATACACTTAAAAAGTCTTCTTCTATCTTCACTATTTAATTCTTGCCATTTTGGCCAAGAAACCTCAACTGAGCACAGCTCATACTACAGTGAAACTTGTTTTAAAAATCTCATCTCCTAGGTAATCAGGAATGGGGCAAGAAGAGTGGCCCTTGCAATGGTTCCGCAGGGGCCCCACAGTGTGCACCACCACCTTTTAGGAACAGGCAGGCAGTGTTTTAATCTCAGTAGTGGTTTTTGCCAAAAGTTCTCCATAACTAATTTTGCAGTCAGATTCCATGAGACCTAGTCCGTGTCTGGCTAAATCTCATGGAACATCTCATTTCCTTTCAATTTTTCATTAGTTTGAATTAAAAATAAAGAAAGCTAACAAGCGTGACTTGCATGGATATTTCTAAATTAAAGCACAGCAGCATTCTTATTGGTTTTGTTGTTTACAAGGCTGACCCCCACCGCCTTCTGTCCCCCAGTCTGAACCGCCTCCAGTTTTGCGGTGACCTCTTTGTGCCCTTGGAGAGTGTGACTTGACCTTGTTTCAAGTGGAAGGTGAGGAGAATGGCTTCCTTCCTATCACACAGTTCTTTGATTTGCTAGGTGCTAGCCAATGCGCATTTGCATCTTAATCTCACATTCATAGCTCCCATTTCTAAGGGATCTAAATGAAACTAGTAAGCAAGAAGGGGTGGGGTTCAGGGAGGATGCAGAGTAGAAGTGTCATGGAACTTTGGATAAATGAATTATCTTGTAGGATCCACACCTGAGATGAGTGTGTCTGTGAGATTTCCCATAGAAAATACTGTGCAGTCTAGTCATATGACCTCAGTGGGTTCATAAAGTCTACTGTTTTCTGCTCCCAGATTCCTTTGGGAATTGGAGGTCAAACTTTCCTCGAGTTTCTAAATACTGTCTTTTGATCTTCTCCTACCTCTCTTACCATGTTCATTCATTCATTCACCAAATTTTTTAGCACCTCTTCAGTGCCAAGGATTATCTAGTCACAAAGATTATTTTGGTGGGAGGGGTAAGTTACTTCGGCAATCATGCACTCCTGCCACATCTCTGTAAGAGAGTTACATGCTCACCTAGCACCATGCAACTTGTTGTGTTTTCTGGAGGTTACTTTGAGCTTGGCCATGGGTCAAGCTCTAGCCAGTGGAAGGAGGCAGGCATGATACACACCTCATCCAGGCAGAAGTTTTAGAGGCATCACCTGTTCCTGCAGACGTCTTGCTTCTCCTTTCTTTGCTGACAACAGCATGTCCCAGACGGAGGTGGTTGTCTCCACCGACTGCTGGAATGAGAAGACACATGCAGCAGATGGCGGCCTTGCACAGAGCCACTGCTGACCCACAGTGGAACGTGCATGTTACAGGAGTGAGAAAGTGTCCACTGCTGAAAGCCACTGAGGTTATAGAGCAGTTACTGTAGCAAGCCTGACTAATGCACTTATCAATGCAGCAAAAGCAGATTTGACCTTTGCTCTTATGGATCCAATAGTCTAATCAGGGGAGCCAGACAATAAAGCAGATGAACCAACTAATAATTATGTAAGTATATAATAATGTCCCTTTATTCACACTAACTCCTCTTCCTCACCCAACCAAATGTAGCCCCTGGCCCTCTTCTGTTATGACCACATTCCCTCCTTTGACAACTCCTTCCATTCCCATAGTTTCATATCTCTCCAAATGACCCTTAAATCTATCTCCCTAGTTTGGCCAGATCCACATTCCCAGCACACAGCTCATTAGCATGTCTGCAGGATCCATTTGTATGCCTATCCTCAGCATAATTGGAACCAAATGCATCAATTACTTATGGCTTCAGTGGGTCAGGAATTCAGGAAGAGCTCAGCTGGATGGCTCTTCTCTGGGATCTGTTAGTGGTGCTGGAACAATGAGGGGCTGCCCCCATGGGTCTGTTCAAGCATTTTCTGCATTTTTCTGAGTTTCCTCTTAGGGTCTCTCTTTGTGGTCTTTCCATAAAGCAAGTTTGGGCTTCCTTCCAGCATAAGAGCCTCTGGGTAGTCAGGCTATTTACATAGTGACCAAAGCTGTCAAGGGTGAAATTATTTAAGACAGCAAGATAGAATTTGAGCCACTTTTTATGACTTGCCATGAGAAGTCATATGTGCCACTTTCACCATCATTTGCAAGGAAATGATGAGCCCATTCAGATTCAAGAGTAGGAGAATTAGACTTCATTTCCTTATGTGGTGGGAAAGAAGGCAATGTTGTGGCCATCTTTGGAAAATATAATTTGCTCCGTCATCCCTCAGATGCTCTTCCTGACTTCTTTTCTGTGACTGGTACCAAATTCTGCCATTTTACTTCCACAGCTTCCTCAGTTTTCTATTCTCATAAGGTTCTCTTCATGATCAGGTTTAAATAACTTTCAGTGTGAGTTAATAGTGATGCTGGCTCTCTACTCCAATGTCTTTTCTTTCCTCTTCAGTGCTACACAGTCTCTTTCTCTAAAGCACCACACTGCTCATGCCACATATCTGCAGCGTGAACAGCACGCAGTAGGTTTTCCTGGACAATGGGTTTTCCTGAAAAATCTTTGAGGACCCTCCATTGTCTGTTGAGTTAGGTTCAAAGTCGTTGGCCTGATATTGAAAGTCTCCATAATAATCATTAATCATTCAACAAGTATTTATTGAATATCCACTCTATAACAGACACTGTTAGGAGCTGAGAGATGAACATGGAATCATGGAGTTCACTTCTGCCTTTATGGAGTTCCTGTGTATGGGGGAAGGGGGTAAACCTTCATTCATTCATTCAAAAACTGTTTAATGTGTTGAACATACAACTATTCCCTAGATATGGCCCTAACGTACCCTAAGTGGGACAACATTCATGTAACATTAATATGGCCACGTTGTATCTGATTTGCCACAATGAATCGAATTGAATTGCCTTGAAATACATGTTCTGAATAACCCAGACTATCCATTTATTTTCTTTTTCTGTCCAGAATATTTCCATTTTCATTTTAGAGTATGCTGGTCTATTTGTCTGGAATTCTCATTTCTCCCCAGGCTTCAAATTCTAACTCAAATCCTATATACTGTAAAGTATGTCTATTCTGCAGTTAAGTGTGGACTCTTCCTCCTTTATACCTCCACAGCGTAGTTTGCACCTACTTCAGGCCACCTATTATGTTCTGCTTTATAGGTTCATTATGTATGAACCCTGGCTCCCCTGCTGGACTATTAGGTGCTTGAAGGCAAAGAATATGTCCTACTTATCTTTTATTTTTAATTTTTTAATGTTTTATTTATTTCTGAGAGAGAGAGGGAGAGAGAGAGAGACACAGAGTCTGAAACAGGCTCCAGGCTCTGAGCTGGCTGTCAGCACAGAGCCCGACGCGGGGCTCCAACCCATGAACCGTGAGATCATGGCCTGAGCGGAAGTCGGTCGCTTAACCGACTGAGCCACCCAGACGCCCCTGTCCTACTTACCGTTATTGGTCTTTGTTACCTATACTTACTGTAGATACTCAATATTTACCTAATTAATGGATAGTCTGGGAACAAACTTGAGAAAGTATCAATCTCATCCCTTGTTTTGAGACAAGGAGTATTAGCAGAATTGTTTGATTCTATTTTCCCAGAAATCCAATTCAAACTGGCTTCAACGAAAAATGAAAGTATTGGCTGATGTAACTGAAGTCAGTGGACTGTTCCGTGCCACTGAGAGTCCTCTCTATTCCCTCTGCTGGTTCTGCTCGCTACTGTGGTGCTCTGCTCTCAGACAGGTTCTCCAGTTGCCCACAAAGCTTATTATCCTACTAACTTAGCAACTCCTTAGGAAAGAGAATAAACTTTTTTTTTTAATAGTTTATTGTCAAATTAGTTTCCACATAACACTCAGTGCTCATCCCCACAAGTGTCCTCCTCCATGCCCATCCCCCCTCCCCCCACATCCATCAGTCCTCAGTTTTTGTCAGCATTCAAGAGTCTCTCATGGTTTGCCTCTCTCCCTTTCTCCCACCATTTCCGCCCTTCTTCTCCCCCTTGTTCCTCCGTCAAGTTCCTCCTAATCCTCCTATACGTGCAAACATATGATATTTGTCCTTCTCTGCCTGACTTATTTCGCTCAGCATAACACCCTCAAGGTCCATCCATGTTGCTACACATGGCCAGATTTCATTGTTTCTCATTGCCATGTAGTATTCCATGGTATAGATAAACCACATCTTCTTGATCCATTCATCTGTTGATGGACACTTAGGCGGAAAGAGAATAAACTTTTGCTAAGTTCCAAGATTTAATGTTATTGGCTTGGCTGAAGTCACATGCACAACCCTGGACTGATCGCTGTGCTCAAGGCTGTGGTCCTCTGTATCACGTAGCTGTTAGAGGCGACTCAGTACTGTCGAGGCTCTGGAGCAGAGGCAAGATGAATTGTCTAGCAGAGTTGTGAGAAAAACAGTCTGATGGGAAAGTGAAAGGTAGATGGATGACCATGACAGATAAGAGAGAGGAGTCAAAAATGACATTTTGAACTTCAAGCCTGGGACCTCAATTCCCACTTTGCAGGAAAAACCAGCCAAACTGGAAGAGCAGGAAGCATCCTAAGAGACCTGAGTTGAAAGGCCATGGGCAGGAGCTGGACAGACTTACCGCCAGACGCACACAGCAGCAAAGGAATCATGGATCCACTACTGAACAGGAAGGAGTCAGGAAACTTGAGTTATATCCCTGCCTCCACCACTAACTCATGATCTTGAACGAATCACTTAACCTTTCTGGACCTCAGTTTCCTCATTTCTAAAATAAGCTGTGAGGATTACTGGGCACTGACTTCCTTTTCCATTCTGACATTCTGCAATGCTATTTCTGGAGATGAATATAACTGATCCTTCCTTCATAATAACCCTGGAATTCCCTTCTCCCTGCCTAGTGGCCTAGGTCTTCACAGAGCCATTAAGAGTATGACTCCTTCCACTTACTAGCTGTGGGATCTCAGGCATATCATCTTATCTCTCTTTGCCCCAGGTTCCCCATCTATAGAACTTATATAGTAACTGTCCCTATCTCTGGGTTGCTGTGAGGAATAAATCACGTGAATATATGTAAAAGGCTTAGGACAGAGTGAGGCAAATTATTAAGAACAATATAACTGTTAGCTATTCTCAAAATTATTCACTGTGTTGTTTTTTGACTTCTCTTAGGATGAGGGACCCTTGAAGCCAGGACAGGGGAAGATGGACACTGTTTGACAATCTCCTTGGTCATGCAAATAATTCAGGAGTGGCCATGGTGATACTCTCCTTTGGGCTTGAAGAAGTAAAGCAGTGCATTGAGGAGTATGATGACCATATTTTCAGAACCTCAAATTAGGCCATATGATTTTACAAGCCTGATTACACTTATTAGGCAAGTGGGGAAGATCATTTGAAGTAAAAACTGTTGTACATTCTTGCCATACTTATGAGAAGATTTCATTTGCCTACATCCACGTCCTGTCCCTCAACAAACACTTTAATGGCCCAAAAGAAATGCCACTTGCATTAGACCAGACCCAGTCATACTATACCCTTGCACCCTGAGAAATGCTTTCTAGATGCTTCAGGGACAGAACAGCACTTGTGGACATAAATCATATGCATGCGCATGTGCGCACACACACACACACACACACACACCCCTCCTTTTTTCTCTCCAAGTCTGAAGTTCCACCAACTTCAGGCTCCTCCAGCAAATTCCAGATGAGTCATTTTCCAAAACCTCCCTTGTCAGTACTGCCTTTTAGTGCCAACTTCCTCTGTGCAGAAAATAAAATAAAAATAAAATAAAATAAGACATGAAATTGATGGGTCCTGCAGCCTTCTAAAAACAACTCCATTTCATTTACAATGCTTATGGAGAATTGCTTCCAAAAACCCAGGTTCTTATGACAGTGCCCTCTACTACAAAGTTGTCATAAGGCTGAGGGCAGTGGAAGAGAGACCCTGACTGGCCTTGAATGCTGAGGGTCTTGGTCAGAATAGCAGTTCATGTGTGTTTTTGCATCCAGGGCCTTTCAAGTCTACAACTATACCCATTTCTCACAGCAATCCTGTGGGCACATGCTATCATTGTTGCTATTTCACAAGAGAGGCAACTGAGGCTCAGAAAAAGGAAATGACTCGATAAAAAATCCAAATTTATGTTTCAACTGGATCAAACATCCATGTCTCCTTGGACTTCTACTTCAATGATGTTTCTCAAGAATAACAAATAAAGGGCACCTGGGTGGCTCAGTCAGTTAAGGATCCGACTTCGGCTCAGGTCATGATCTCACGGTTCATGGGTTCAAGCCCCTCATCGGGCTCTGGGCTGACAGCCAGCTCAGAGCTTGGAGCCTGTTTCAGACTCTGTGTCTCTCTCTCTCTCTGACCCTCCCCTGCTCATGCTGTCTCTCTCTCTCTCTGTCTTAGAAATAAATAAAACATTAAAAACATTTTTTTGAAAAGAATAACAAATAGGATTTTCCTCATATGCCATTTCTAATCTATTGGTGATGGTTGACCAGTGATCTAGCATTGAAAAGGAATCTAAGGTCATGCCTAGGCTATGATTGATTAGCAAAGTTCGACATGCCACAGATAAGAAAGTGGTAGTACATGTGCCAGACATTTGCCATCTTGTGCTATGTCATGGTATCTACATTCTTAAACTTCTCCCTGGATTCCAGCAATCTACACACTGTTACGTCTCAGAAGTATCTCTTTTCATTGCAAGTAAGCTCAAATACACGTAAGCTGAAAAAGGAAGTTTTACTATAAGAATATGGTCTCTTAGAACCAGAGGATCAGAAATGCTGACAGGCCTGTTGGTGGATTAAAACCAAGAACAGAATTGTCATTAGGAACTCAGGCAGACTTTCCCTGTTGCTTTCCTTGTCTCTGTCTTGTTCTCTCTAACTCTTTCTAGCCCCCCCACCCCCACCCTCATGCCTTATCCTTATTCTCCTCCTTCTCTCTCTCTCTCTCTCCTTCTTGAGCCACATATTCATTTGTATTTGCGTCTCTGAGCATTTCCTTTATTCTTCTTTCTCTGTGGATCAGTTTTCTCTCTGTCTCCAGGCACATGGGACAGATTAAAATAGCCTTTTCCAATAGAAATACAATGCAAATCAAAACATAATTTAAAAATTTTAGTAGAAACATTTCAAAAAGGAAAAATTAGGTTAAAAATATGCCTTTAATCAAGATATAATTTAACATGTAATCAATATTAAAAAATTTAATGAGGTATTTCAATTTTTTTTTTTTACCTCATGCTAAGTCTTTAAAATCTAATGTATAGTTTATACTCACAGAAGATTTCAATATGGATTGGCCATACTTCATATGACCTGTGTTTAGTAGCTACCAAACTGGACACCAAAGATCTAGAGTTCATAGTACTTTGATTCTAGCAATGACTTGGGAATGGCTAGCAACTCCGAATATCCATTTCAGGGTTTCAGGACAGAAAATCTGTCTGGCTCGTATTGAGTCAGGTGTCCATATCTCATCCAATCACCCTTGGCCAGGAAGGGAAGGATCACATCCTATAAATATGGAGGTTGAAGGGGAGGGCAGTTCTCAGAGAGGAGGTTGAAGGGCTGGCCTGGGCTTAAAGGATATATAACACCACATTTACAGAAAACTTGTTAGGAAGAAACATGTAGTGTTACCTGATTCTCTAGAAGATTCCAGAAGTTCTCAATAACCTTGCATTTGGGGCATATAAGACAGAGATGCTCCTCAAGACAAGAACAACCCAAGAAAAATAGTGTGCTGCCACCTGGGGGAAATTAAGTATGCATCCCTAACTCAGATGAGACCCAGAGCTACCTAGAGAGAAGACACCACCATGCCAGATGAACTCAGCACTGGATCAGAAGTCTGAGGCAGGGGCTGGGAAAAAGGCCTTAATATGATCACTTCCTCAAATTCAGGACTCATCTTCAAGAATTAATTTAATCCAGGAAAGAAAATCCCANATAGAATATTTGTCATGCCATTTGCCAACACCGAGAGCTCCCCTTTATGCAGACGCTTTTCAGTTACACAAACAATTTTTGTGGGAACATCCAGTAATCTCTGCTTTTGTTTATGGAAGCTCTTCAATATGAAGAAGGCTTAAGTCCTTAATGAGAGCAGAGGAAATAGTTGCTCTTTCTCTCCTCAGGACACTGGGACTCTGAAGGAGCGTATGCTCCTTGTTTAGTCAGCTACAATCATTTTCTGAGGTGACCGTGTCAACCGTTTGTCACGGATCCTCACCCAAGCATGTTCACTTAGCCCTCAGTTAATAACAGGGACAGAGAAAGATAGCCATGACTGCACATTGCTCTGAGGAGAGCAAATGATGGGGACAGGGTGGAAAGGTAATAAGGTGAGATTCCCAGAAGCCTGTTTCCTTGGCTGAGGCACCAAGCCACATGGTTAGCATCTTTCAAAGTGTAGGACTATGACTTTCTGATGCTTCAATGTTTTCTAAGTCTTCATGTTTTTCTTAGGGTAACATCCAAACTCATCATTGTGGCCTCTGCCTACCTCTTTGACATCATCATGTAGCTCACTTTAGTCCAATACAGGTCTCCTTTATGTTCCTGTGAACACGGCAATCCATCAAAATCTGCTCTTCCCTAGCTCTGTGTGGCTGGTTCACTCTCATGGTTCGAGAACTCAACTCAAATGCCAGTTCTTCAGAGAGGCATCACTGATCCTCAAGCATAAAGTAGTCCCCCACCCCTCCCTGCAAGCCATTCTTCAATCAATCACCCACTTGGTAACACTCTCCCCAGTTTGAAATGAACTTATTTATTCATTCATATCTTCTCCACTGGGATAGATATAAGGGTCTTCAGGATAAAGACACATCTAGTTTATTAACCGCTGAACTCCAGGGTCCAAAACACTGGCTGCCACACAGTCGGATCTTAAGAACTATCTGTTCAGTAAGGGAATCAACTATCTGGGAGTACCTCAGACCTGCTAAATCATATATATCTTCTGGGAGCAGTGCCTGGATTCAGCATTTTTCACAAGAGTCTCAGACAATTTGTATACACCTTGAGATTTGAGAAAAATTGTGTTGATTTTATGTACCTAGTCAACAACCCATCTTTCCTTCTTATCCTCAACCTTAAGGTTCTATACTGCCTGAGCCTGGGGAGAAATTGGAAGACATTTAAGTCTCTTCCAGCTTGGTGGCTCAATCTGTCCTTCCTGCAACTATTCATTGAACAGTGATGCATCAGGAGTGTGGAATGATGAGCTCAATGTGGACAAGAGTCAAGTGAGTCTTTATTGTTTATCTCTGCACTGAGCAGAATGCCTACAATAAATATTTATCAAATTTTATATATTATATAATACATAACACATATAATATACATTAAATAATATTCATAATAATATATAATATATATAATATAATATAATACATTCATAATATTATGATATACATATATAATATATTCATAATATTATGAAATACATGTTAATATATCATTAAATATATATCAAAACATATTATAAACTATATATCATAAAATCTAAAAGCATATATTATAAAATATATTAAAAATCTAAAAGCATATATTAAATATATATAATAATATATTTAACATATTAAATATATAATGGATATTATAAAATATAGATATTATAAAATATGAATTACAATAAATATTTGTTAAATCAATTAATAAACAAAGTCAGAAGCACCAGGCAACATGCTAGGCACTAAATATGACAGATCAATATACTGGCTCTAAGTCTAGAGGGAAGACAAAAATGGAAAATTATAATTAGAATATAAGCTATATGTACCAGGCACTGTGAAGGTAAGGTTTGGGCTACATTGTTTTATTTCTTCTGCATCCCCTTCTCATGTCAAGTTATCTGAAGTAAAATATTTCAGTCTTCTGGAGAGGTAGTGAAGAATGGTAGTTTGCCTCCTGGCTTCCTTTTCTTACCAACTGTGGAAAATGAAGCAAACTTGTCTAAACCTTGTTTTCCACCGCTTATGCCAACTTCCTAGGGTTTAGGGAAGAATTAGAGAAATTGCTTAATACACATGAAATGTTTAGCTCAGTACTTGAGACATAATAAGCATTCAAACTCCATCAGCTATTATTATCACGTAGTTTTAACTCCCTCTAAACCCTGTTGTATCCAGCCCCTCTTCATGCACATGGAAGAAATGCATTTTTACAAATTCATTTACCAATAGTTAAAGCAAAGGAGAATATCAGTCCCAGCCTCTGCCCAAGGTAATACAAATCCCAGGCTAGTGGAGGCTGAAATTAATTGACATTCTTCTCCTTATAACATTGTAATTTAGAATGAGTCTTTTCCCTAGATGGCAGAGGAATTTCACTGTTACATCACAGAGAATCAATATACCCATGTCTTGTTGAAGTATTTGCAAAGAAAAATTCTGTAACAGTGAAATCACATGTTCAAACCAAAATCTTCTGTAATGTGAAATTTTCTTCAACAAAAAAGAAATCTTAAATAGGTAGATATTGTCCATGCCGTGGAGAGGCTTTGAATCCCTTGAAATGTTGAGACAATGGGATTTGTTAATTGCTCCCATTAGCCAGTAAATTCCCCAACAATGGGATCTGGACTTTGTGGTTACAGAAACCACATTTCTTAGGTTGGCAGGGACAGTCCTATTTTAGGCTCATCCTTGCTGTTTAATTACTAGCTGTTTAATTACTGTTTAATTACTTTTGGGGCACCTGGGTGGCTCAGTCCATTAGGCCTCTGACTCTTGATTTCAGCTCAGGTCATGGTCTTGCAGTTCATGAGACTGAGCCCCACACTGGGGTCTGTGCTGACATGGCAGAGCCCGCTTGGGATTCTCTCTCTCTCTGCCCCTCTCCTGCTCTCTCTCTCTCTCTCTCTCTCTCTCTCTCTCGCTCTCGCTCTCGCATGCTCTCTCTCTCTCAAAACAAATAAATAAACATTTAAAAAAATAGCACTTTCTTGCACTCTCAAAATTGTCTCAGTTTGGGTGACAATTATATGGCCACACTAGTCATGGCTCTCCATGTTTCCCCATTGAAGAGCCCAAGGTCCAGAATGGAGAAATAATGATGAAAACAGCATTTGCAAAGCTTTGCTATGTTCTGGGCGTATCTCATCACTCACCAGGCAACCTTTCATTCACTCTCCCCAACAGGGCTCAGCTAAGACTTCCAGAAGACTTGGACACAGAAGAGATTACAGTGGACTCTCCCCCAATCATATTCAACATAAAAACAACTACATGTGGTAAATCAAATAAAGAAGACTGCATGCATCTCAAAATTAAAATAGCTTCTTTCTAGATGTATCATTGCAAACTTTGGAACTCTTTCATTAAAGCTGAACTTTTCACATTTCCTTTTCTTCCTTGCTGGTACCTTAGGCACGTATTCAGTCTGCCTGAAATCACAAACCTAGAACTGCTCACAATGACCCAGGAAAGTAGATGGCATTGCACCCATTTTACAGATTAGACATCTAAAGTTTGGAGAAATCACCCCACTATCACACCCTATTTCCTTGATTCTAAAACACTGTGTTTATTCCCCTTCACATTAGAATATCTCTGGAATAAAGGTGATCTCACAACTGATGAACACTTGTAGTGTAGTGTTTCTCCTCTGACCCAGTGATGTATCTTATATCTAGTGGTTTCTTAGGCTCCAGGATATATGATGAATGGTGGAAGTGACCCTTGGATCTGTTCCATCATGATTCTTTGCCCTAATCACAGCACCACACTGAACTTAATGAATGTTTATCAAACATCATTATGTATGAAGAGGAAAACTAGTAGTGACACTTAGCTGGCCACGTGGTAGTCCAACAAGTAGAAGACTCCCCACTTCTACAGCTCTCAGCTTTTCAACTTATTCTTTCTAGTATTTTGTGTAACCATGGGGGGTGGGAATAGGATGAGGGGAGGAGAAGGTAACAATACCAGAATGGTGAGGAGAGGGGTCCAGAGAAAGCAGGGCATAAGCGCTAGGGTCCCCAAATGAAGTTTTCTGATCTCACATTTTGCAGGATACAGATACTGCAAATCATTAGGAGATTAAGTCCTGCTTGCCTTTGACCCTGGTTAATCACTCTGTCCCTCAATTTCAGCATCTGTGAAATGATAAGAGTTGTTGTGAGCAGTAAAGGAACATTATAGGCAAAGCACTTCGAACCATGAGTCCTCAAGGAATGTTATCCATTAATACTAGTCATCTCTTGAACCTCATCTGAGGTCACCTTCCAACACACACACACACACACACACACACACACACACACACACACACACACTCACACACACACACTTCCCAGCCATATTGGATTTCTTTCAGTTATTCCAACAAGCCAAGCTCTTTATCTCTTCAGAATTTTCATACGTGATGTTCCTTCATCCTCTTTGAAAGGCCAATTCATGCTCACGCTTTAAGCCTTACCTTAATTATCGGCTCCTCAAAGAGGCCTTTCTCGACCCCTCTTCAAATACAGTCTCATTCTGCTCCTTTCTATTATATTTCTCTGCTTACTTCCTTCCTAGCCTTTATTGGAATCTAAAATGGCCTTATTTATTCATTTGTTAGTTTATATACTTATCACCTGCTGCCACCCCTCCCAGGAATGTTTAATGTCTCGCTAGTCTTATATCTCTGCACCTAGCATGGTGCCCAGCATGATGGATGCTCAATAAAGATTTGTTGAACTGAATTTCCCAAACTCAATAAATGAAAACTTCAGATTCTAAATCCAGGTCAGGTTACAGCCAGAGGCACCACATAGAAAGGGAAATGGCATGCTGTACAAATGGCGTTCTTTCCCACAGGAATCTCCCTCATCTTCAAGGTCTCTGAGCCTATGACTCAGCATTCCATCCCAGCCACCCTTTCCCATTTATCTCCTGGTGCGCATGCCCTGAGAGTAGAGTTATTGTTGTGCTCACGATTTGATGATTTTGAGTCCGATTTGATGATTTTGAGTCCCTTTCTGACACCCTGTGAAGAAACAGGAGCCCTCCGATGGACATTTGCTTAGAAAGCAATGAAAGTGGCCTCACAAAACTCTCATTGTCTGTGTTGTTTGGGAAGTGACAGGTTTATAGGAGGCAACACCACATGGCTTCCTGAATTGAACCTATTTAAGCCAAATGCCTCTGGGATGTGAAAAACTCGAATTGGCTGGGGAGTTTCCTGTTCTTCACAGAGACAGAGAGCAGGGTCATGAACTTTTGCATGCGTTAAGAGTCACCTACAGATCTTAGGTGAATATGCACCTGCCTAGCATCTCACCTCCTTAAGGAATCAGTGGAGATTTCGTTATAGTAGAAGCTATCAGAGTAACTTTTATAACTGCAGATACGTAGACAGAGCGGTAAGCAGCTTTATATGCATTATGTGGTTGAATACAACCAGCAATCTCATGATGTAGGCACTACATCTTTATAGATAAAGAACTTGGCAATGAAAGAAATTAAGTACTTTCCCCATGATCTGCCTCCTGACTCTGAATCTGCATTTTAACAGGATCCTCCACTGACTAATGGCACATTCAAGTTTGAGAAACCTGCTCTAGTTTACTTGACTCAAAGCTGGCATCTTATTTTGTTTAATGTTATATTTATTTTTGAAGGAGAGAGACAGAGTGTGAGTGGTAAAGCAGCAGAAAGAGAGGGAGACAGAATCCGAAGCAGGCTCCAGGATCCGAGCTGTCAGCACAGAGCCTGATGCGGGGCTTGAACTCACAAGCTGTGAGATCATTACCTGAGGTGAAGTCAGACACTTAACCGACTGAGCCACCGAGACCCCCAAAGCTGTTGTCATATTCAGAGCATGGGAGCTGGAGTCACAGACCCGAATACAGACCCAGTTTTTCTGCTCCTTAGCTGTATAACTTTGGGAAAGTCACAAAACCTACTTAAACCCAAGTTTCCTTGTATACAACAGAAGTCATAATAGTAACCATCTCCAAAGGTTGTCATGAGAATAAGATAATACTATTACAATGTTATTATTATTTTAAGCACTGACACACATTTTACAGCCATGTTTGGTTTTTCAATGGGCTTGAGGTTGTTTTAATTGTTTTAAAGCCCCTTGAGGACAAGGGACTGTTCCTTGAACTCATTTATCCACCCACAATTCCCAACTGGATATACTCATGAGCCCTTGCTCAGTGATAGAGATCAGCCCCATTGTTACTATGTTTACATACCAAGGGAGGGAAGAAACTCTTCTTCAAGGCATAGTTTCCCTGACCCATCCCTCACCCTGTTTCTCCATTTACAGAGAGAAGGCAGGAATGTACAGAGAAACTTCTACGGACTGTGGAAGATGAACTTTGCTTTAGAGAAAAGTTACCTTGAAAAAGAATTAAACTGGGTATCACCAGCACTTTTCCCATCTTGGTTTCTGGTCTTGGGCAAATCACTTTGTCTTTTTTGGTCTCTATTTCTCTCCCTGTTAAATAAGCAGGATGGTTGCTAAGGTTTCTCAGGGGTCTTGCCAGTACTAACATTCTAATTCTGTAAGTCCTTATTCAATGACTCTCAAACTGCTCACTCTTAAGCTTCACTGTGGGACACTGATGGGGAAATGACAAGGGTTTTGTCAAATGGGAGATGCATAAAATGTATTAAATATAGCGTCTATAAACCATTAGAGCTACTATACATTGAGTGCCTCCTATGTGCCACAGTGGTCTAGTTCCTGCACCCATAACTTTCACAGCAACCCTGAAATATGGGTTACTACTCTGATTTTACAGATGAGGAAACTGAGGCTCAGAGAGCATAAGATGCATGCCCAAGGTCACACAGTGATATAGATGGGATTTGAACCCAGGTGTGTGTGTGTGTGTGTGTGTGTGTGTGTGTGTGTGTGTGTGTATGTGAGAGAGAGACAGAGAGTCAGGATATATTATTAAGTAAAAAAAGGCAAAATGGTTAATAATGTGTACAGCATACTACAGTTTGTCTGAGGAAGGGAAGGTGTGGGTACAAGTTAGACACACGAAACATTATCTGTCAACCTGAAAATAGACAGCCAACAATGAGAGGCATCAAATGTTTATTTGGGATTCAAAGGTTGCAATTTGGAGAGCACAGTTTCCAACAATAGCCAGGAAAGTGTCTCCTGCCTGCAGGGTAAAGACAAGGAGTTTTTATGAGACAAAGGAAGCAGGGCAATTACAAGACTTGGATAAAAGAGAAACAAGTTGTCAATTGGTACTAGCAGGCTGGTTACATTCTGATGGACTATTCTGTTGGTATTAACAAACCATTCCTGGTATGCATTAGCTATTCTGTCTGCAGAAAGTCTGTACCTACAGTTTCATGGTCAGGAGGCCGTTTGTCCTGTTGACTTTATGAACAATTGCCTGTAAAACAATTGCTGCTTCTGGCCTGGTCCAAAGGCCTTTGTGCACAGTTCAAGAATCCATTAGCCATCTTTTCTAGCAAGGAAAATGGAGCTTTTGTTAAAACGGAGCCTGTCATGCCCAGAAGCTTTATACAATCCCACGTGTTTATATCGATGTCAATATCTATGCAACAGAAAGATCCATTGTAAAAATTTTTATGTGATTTCTTATAGGAAGAGGGAAGGAACCAAGTGAAGGTGGAAGGGGCTTATTTTTAATAAATCTTGTTTTAAAAAGCACTCCCTAAAAATTCCAAGATCAAATGAAGCAAAGGAATTTAAACGTGTAACCAGTTGTTAGCATAATCATATGACACTTTAAAGTGTCTTTAAAGGACAACTACCTGGCTGCACGTCCCTAAGGACATCCCTAATATTTATCCTAAGGACAAAGAGCCTGGTAAAAACAACTGTCTTTAGTAATTGCACTGGTGGTGGTAGTATTGATAGTGTTATTTCAAGACGGTTGTGAATGTAGTACAAGACAAATCAAACAAAGACTCTTGTGAGTATCGTGGAAACCCAGCATTTTCAACATGGGAGAAAAGAAATACAGATGTAAGACAGATGGTGGTGAGGAAAAATCCTCTGAATAAAAGCGATCTGTACGATGCATATCGGTATGATACATATTTCCTAGTTCTATCCACAGAAAAGGCCTAGAAACAGCAGTCCAGAAGCAGTGAGCCCCGCTTGGTTTAGATTATTATCTCTAAACTCCATTTCTCACTAAAAGAAACCAGGGCTCCTTGGAGAAATGACTGATTTCATGTCTGGGCAGATGATGTACAAAATGAGCTTGAAAAATTTGTCATACCCGGAAGCAAGGAAGCTCTCAAAGATTACTAGGATTGTGTCAGAAGGACTTGGGAGCCAATTTACGGAGGCTTCCATTCACCAAAGATGGAGTAATTTGAGCATCTAACCTGCAAATCACATTTCATGTATTAAAAAGTATTTATTAACCACCCTTCCTGGTTGCTGTGGAATCAGCAAATTATTTAGAAAACTGGAAAGTAAGAGGAAAGAATTAGCATTAATTATATTTTTCGGTAAGGAGTATGCCTTGGCATAACCAGATTATTGATGAAGAAAAGTTTCTCAGCATAAAGGTATTCTAGCTAATTAAAAAATAAATAAAAGATAGAATTCAGAATTAGTCCATCCTCATTTTGCAGTGTGAATCAATGGATCCCAGCAATGATCAGGGACTGCTCATGTTGCAGTGACAATCAGACGCCGCAATCAAAGCACTACCAATGAGGCAGCCTTGCCAAAAATGTGATTGTGAACTTAATAAAACTTCAACATCCAACTACCAAACTTCAGTAAACCCAAGGGGCAGGGAATCCATCCAATGTCACCACAAAGAGGCTATCAGTAGACAGACGTACCAGAAACCTTCCAGGACAGCCCACCCAGGTTTAGGAAATCAGTTCTCCAGGGCACCTGGGTGGCTCAGTCAGGTAAGCAACCAATCATTGGCTCAGGCCATGATCTCACAGTTCATGAGTTCGAGTCCCACACCGGGCTCTGTGCTGACAGCTCAGAGCCTGGAGCCTGCTTTGGATTCTGTGTCTCCCTCTCTCTCTACCTCTCCCTTGCTCCCACTCTGTCTCTCTCCCTCTCAAAAATAAATAAACATTAAAAAACTTTAAGAAAAAAATCAGTTCCCCAGCAGCATTGTAGGTCTGAGCATTTACTTCATTCTTTAAACACGGAGATATCAGTCTGCATCTGAACTACAGCATTCAAGGTGACTCTGTATCTGAAGTACAGCTGTCAACGATTTCATAATGCTTCTAGAAGAGTCAGGTCTGTGTTTTGCTATATTGCAATATGTATTACTCTATCATAAATTATTTTTCTTTTCTTTTTTATGTATATTTACAGAGGCATTAGAACATCTTTTAAAATTATGTATCTAAATGGATACTATGTTTGAACTTTGAGTCACAATAACAAACGGGATGAGAGATATTTGTTTTGAAGGATGTTCCGAATCTGGTGAGGTGGAGAGTGTGGCTGTATCAGAACTTCAGTTACTGGTGCTCTCTGGGTCTCAGATTCCACATCCCTACCACAGATATAATATCAACACCTATCTCACAGATGAGCTGTGAGGATTAAATACTAGGAATAGGCTTCATGAATACAGTTATTGTGATGAGGATTACAGTTACTATTATTATAACTAATTACATAAAATTTCTCTTCACAGCTTTATCTAATTGAAATGGGGCCTTTGTGACCTGGCCCCACCCACATTATACTTTCCCAACCCTGTGGTCCAACCGAACTTAACAACTTCCCAACCCCTGAGTGATCTGAGCAGTTATAAGGCCTGGCCGTGTGCATGCTGTTCTCTCTGCCTATAAGGCTCTTACTGTGCCCCCAACCCTTCCCACTTTCCTCTCAAGACTCAGTTCAACTAACGCCTCTTCCAGGAAGCCTTCTTCCACCAATAGATCTTATGTCACTCTCTCCTTCATGTTCCAAACACTGTTTCCTGCACCTCTCATAGCTATATGATAATCAGTAGTTGATTTATCCATTTCCCATGTTAGACTGTGAATCCCTTGAGAGCACAGAGGGGTTTTTGTGTCTTTAAATCCGGCACATGAGCTGCTATGCAGTAAATGTTTGTTGATTGACTGAATAAATGAGTGAGTGAAGGAACGAATGGTACCCCTTTCCTAGAAGCTCTTTCTAGGCCTGATAACTAGTAATTAGCAGAACCAGGCCTGAAGTGTGGGTCTTTATAAACGTCCAATTCAGGAGGACTTCCTGTAGTAACCCAGCTCACCACAGTGGTTTGGCCTGGTCAGCAGAGCAGAACAAATATTTTCCCTCCTGGAAAGTTTTACTTCCAGTTCCAGGATTCCCAGCTGTGTTGGACAGAATGCTACCTTCAAACCAATGAGGAAGAGGGGCGCCTGGGTGGCTTAGTCGGTTGGGCGTCCGACTTTCGCTTAGATCATGATCTCACGGTTCGTGGGTTCGAGCCCCGCATCGGGCTCTGTGCTGACTGCCAGCTCAGAGCCTGGAGCCTGTTTCAGTCTGTGACTCCCTCTCTCTCTGACCCTCCCCTGCTCACGCTGTCTCTCTCTCTCTCCTAGAAATAAATTAAAAAAATATATTTAAAAAAAAAACCAATGAGGAAGAGCACTGATAGAAAAAAAGAAGTAGGATACAGGGGAAACATCCTGGGCTTTCATCAGCTGTTTAGATTTTCTTCTGAGGGTTTTCCCTGGTGAGAATCCTGGCTGCTCCACTGCAGCCTCATATTCTAGGCAATTCTATCTTTCCAGGTGGTACCTAATGGGACCCACTTGAGATTCTAACTTGACAACCACCATAAATTACCAGGCTCAACCAGGACTTGGGGAAACACAAAAGTTTCTGATTTTCACATGCCTGTGACTGTTAGGTGATGGGTCAGTGGCAACCAGGCCCTTAGTGACTTCCAGGGTCCCAATTTGGTGACCACTGTCAGAGTGGACTTGGCTACTGGCTTCCCCAGGTCAAAAGGCTCTTTTTATTTTATTTATTTTTATTATTTTTTAACATTTTATTTATTTTTGAGAGAGAGAGACAGAGACAGAGTACTAGCAGAGAAGGGGCAGAGAGAGGGAGACACAGAATCTGAAGCAGGCTTCAGGCCCTGAGCTGTCAGCACAGAGCCCAATGCGAGGCTCAAACTTATGAACCACGAGGTCATGACCTGAGCTGAATGAAATCAGACATGGGGCGCCTGGGTGGCTCAGTTGGTTAAGCATCCAACTTCAGCTCAGGTCATGATCTCACAGTTCGTGGGTTCGAGCCCCGTGTTGGGCTCTGTGCTGACAGCTCAGAGCCTGGAGCTTGTCTTCAGATTCTGTGTCTCCCTCTCTCTCTGACCCTCCCCTGCTCATGCTGTCTTTATCTCTCTCTCAAAAATAAATAAAACCATTAAAAATTTTTTTTGAATGAAGTCAGATGCTCAACCAACTGAGCCACCCAGGCACCCCCAGAGGCTCCTTTTAAATAATCATATTCTACTGTTTCTGGTACCTGTTTTCTATTCCTTCCTTGCTTCCTGGGGAAGTAGAAAAGGTACAGAACTGTGAAGACCTAGTTCTAGACTTGGTTCTGCCATTGCACCTATCTGCAGCCTTGAGGAAGTCACAAATCACTTGGGGCTCTAGTTATCTAATTTGTGAAAAGACTGGATTCAAATTTGTCTCTAAGATTGCTTCTAGCTCTAAGTACTCTACAAACTTGCTACATAAAGTATGGTCCACAGACTAGCAGTAGCAGCAGCACCTGGGAGACGGTAAAAATGCAGAGTCTTGCTCAGGCCTCACCCGGAGCTACTGAATTAGAATCTTCATTTTATGAAGCTCCTTATACCTTCAAAGTTCAGAATGCACTGCTCTAGGAAACCACATGTTTGACCACTAGACTGAGTTTCTCCTCCTTCTAGAAAAGTACTTTTGAATTCGGACAAGAACTGCATCTACCTAAAAGATTAATGTCACTCAGATAGAGAGGATAAATGGCTTTTTGAATAGGGCTTGTTCAGCTCATACTGCCTAAGTAAGTTCTAATCAGGTTCTTTCTTTCCTTTCCTGGCTTTCTACCTTCTTTCCTTCCTCTTTTCTTCCCTTCTGTCTTTCCCTTCTCTTCCTTCTCCCCTCCCTCCCTCCCTCCCTTCCTTCCTTCCTTCCTTCTTTCCTTGTTTTCTTTCTCACTGGGAAAATTGGAGAAGAAAACAAAAGTCCTACTATCTTCCAACAAAAGAGTTATCTTATCCCTGTTTCCCCAGGGCCCCTGGTCCCCTCTGGGATAACCCCTGTACGTGTGCTCTGACACATGCCCAAGATCACGGCCCCCTGGAGTCATCCAGCTGAGGAGGTAGAAGAGAGGCCCTGGAAGTTGGGGAATGAGAAGCAGGGGAGGGGCTGAGAGGGCTCTGCAGGGAGCCAGGCCCCACTGAGTGAGCTTTTAAAATCAAACATTCCGAGGGCTTTTCTCTACTCTTGCCAAAACTTCCCTTCTGGGAATGAAGCCACAGGGACCCTCTGTGGTACCCATGCTTAGGCAGCAACAGGGCAGATTCGGAGACCAAAGCTGCCCGTTGCTGCATGCTGCTGGTATGCCCAGTGCCCGATAGAAGATTAATGTCCCCTTGCCTGGTCAGAAGCTGAAAACTAACACGTGAGTGTTCCCAGTCCTCTCCTTATCTGTGAAGAAAGATTCTTGCCCTGCCTGATTAGTTTTGTTCCTCTCCACACTCCTTCAGGGTGTCTACTGCCATTGCCAGATGGGTTCTTCGTATGTGCACAGGGCTGGAAAAGGGGAAAAGAGGTACAAGATTTAGGAATCATAAAAGAAGATGGTATTTTATGTGAGTTTTCAAAAAAGATCACGAGGACAGCTGAAGGATGTGAGGGCTGTTGATGGGAGAGAAAAAGCAGACATTGTGTCTTTATAAACCAGTGGTTCTCAAAGTATGATCCCAAGACCCATAGTATCAGCCTCATTTAGGAACTTGCTAGAAATACAAATTCTCAGTCCCCATCTCAGAGCTATGGAATCAGACAGGCTGGGAATGGGACCCAGCAATCTCTTTTAAAATGTTTTCCAGGTGATTCTGTTGCCTGCTAAAGTTTGAGAATTATCGTTATAAACATTGTATTATTTCCATTGTAAATGAGAATTAGAGGGGAAAAAAACCCTTGAGTTCATTTGAAACTATTGCACTCTTTCTTTGGCCACACACTTTGGCTCTAAGATTGGAAGATGTGGATCACCGACATGGTAGATTACACTTGTCTTGCTCGTATTCATTGCAAGAAAGAGTTTTCTGATGCCATGCATCTTCATTCTGCTCTTATGAAGAATCATTGCCCAAGATTTCTAACTTGTCCCTGCATGGGTCATAAGCAGCAGGATGTATATAAAGTTGAAGGACTGCTCTTTTGTCCTTGGGATTTTATGCTCAAGAACTGCATCTACAAAACGCTGTTTTCATTCAGTAATGGACGGCACACTTAACGTCTGCCCCCACTGCAATTTTACCTAAAACTTTAACCAGAACTGACCAGAAGTTGGGATACTGGAGAGAAACCATATATTCTCATAATCCAAGTTTTTCTAGGTGCCACCAGCCTGTAAGTACAGGGGTAAGTACAGGGATCCAGATATTTCACTGTTCCCATCCACTTTGTTCAAGAGGATCATCTTCCCAAGCCTCTCTTTAGTATCTCATGTGATGTTATAAATCAGGCTGGCATTACCAAGTGTCATCTCTACTCAAGGATCCCTTCTGCTGGGTATCACTCTAACCAGTAAGTTCAGACTTATATGGAACTCAGACATGTAAACAGGCTACTATACTACAAGGGGATTTCTTCAAACCTTAAAAACGTAAATAAATAAAAGCAAGACATGCAAACGACTGAAAAAAAACACAAATATAGTAAAAGTGTATGAAACAAAAATGAAAATTGCTTTCTCTCACTTTTAACTACTTTATTCCCAAAATTTTTTGTGTGAATCTTTCCAGAAACGTTATGCACATGCTAGCATATATATTCTTTCTTTTAGTCACACATGGGACTATTTTGTGCGTACTGTTCTGCACTTTGATTTTCTCCATTAATAGCTTGGAAATTGTTTAACACATACTTTTTAATGGTTGCATAATATTCCATCATGTGGATGTGCCATAATTGCAATAACCAATCCTATTTATGGCTCTTTCCTTGTTTTTACCTTCTAGAAACAATATTGCAATGTACGCTCCTGTAGTTATATTTGTGAATATATATATATATATATGTGGATTAAACTATCACCCATGGGTCAAAAGGTATATGCACTTCCAATTACTGCCAAAATACCCAACTAAGATATTACATCAGTAATATGCTCATTGACTATGAATGAGTGTCCCTGTTTCCTCATTTACTCAACATGGAATATTATCAAACTTTCAGATTTTTGCCAATCAGATAGGAGAAAAATGGCATCTCATTGTTGTCCAGACTTGCACGGTTTTAATTAGAAGAAAGTTAAACATCTTTTCATGCATCTATTGGTTATTGCATCTGTTTTTGTTTTTGTTTTTGTGAACTGTCTTTCATATCCTTTGCCCATTTCTCGGTTGGTTTGTTCATATTTATTCTTATTGGTTTGTATGAGCTCTTTGTAAAGTAAGGAAATTACCTTTTTGTCTGTTCTGTGTGTTGCAGATATCATTTACCATTTTATCATTTGTCTCTTGAATCCATGGAACTGGCTTCCATAAAGACGTTTTAATTTTTATGTGGTTGAATTCATTAGGTTTTTTTGCTTTGTGGAGACCAGCGTGATGCGGGAAGAATCAGCAGTGAGATCATCCACTTCAGAGAGCATTTCTTTACCCAGCTGCTCCTTTGTGAAGCCAGAGCAGGAGGTGACAGAGGCTGAGAGAGGGTGGATGGAAGGTGTGTGAGCATGTGTCTTCCGGCTGAGCGCTGGGAGTGGTGCTGGGTCAGTCACCCCCATAGACCCAGGACAACACTTTTTTCATACCTCACCCTTGTGGCGAAACACAGCCCATCAGCCTGATCTTTACACTCAGAAAGGGTTCTCTTTCTGGGACCTCATGGCCCTTTCTACAATGATGAGGTCACTACGACCATCAAGCAAATTTCCTAACTCTGAGCCTCCAGGAGATTAAGCTGGAATTTTTTTGTTCCTTTCCTCCCAGGGGGCCTCTGTGCTCCTAAGTATATGGGTGCAAATAGCTCAGCCATCTCACTCAGGGGAAACCAAGGCCCCTTCATACTAAAGGGACAGTTAGTAATGAGTCCCTGATTTGACCTGTTACAAAATTAATGAACCAACTGATCACCTCTTAAGCCTTTCAGAGGAATACTGGTGGGAGAGAATCTCATTCCTTGGCACTTCAAGGAATATAACAAGGGAGGTGAAGAACACTCAGGCTCTGTGGGTACCCATGGGCTGGGTGGAAGGGAGGTGGGGGGGACAAGGAGACACTCACCTTGCCCAGCAGTCTGCCTCAGAGTCAGTGCCCACTTCCTAATCCATCCCATCTAGCAACGTCATTTTGATTTTAGTTTTTTTTTAAGCAGGAATATCACATCTTTATTTTTTTTTTTAATGTTTAGTTATTTATTTTGGGGAGGGGGTGGTCAGAGAGAAAGGGAGAGAGAATCCCAAGTAGGCTCTGCAGTGCCAGCACAGAACCCAATATACGCCTCAAACCCATAAGCTGTGAGATCATGACCTGAGCCAAAATCAAGAATCAGACACATAACCGACTAGGCCACCCCAGCACCCCTGATTTTATTTTTTAAACCATGCCCACGGCAGTAGCTGTTGGGGGAAATATCGGGAATCACCTGTCAGAATGAAGATGGGGAGTTGGGAACTCTGTCTACTTCACTATTTCGAGAGAATGGAGGAGAAGCAGCAGAGTTGCCTAAAGGGAGAAGCTTATGGAATTCCTACCCCACCGTAATCCTTACGTGATGACCGCCAGGAACGAGTATGAACTCTGCTTCACACCTCACTTAGAAGGAATATCACATTACTTCAAGTCTAATTAAGCCTAGCTCTTAAGCCCTCAGTCACCAGGTTGATAGGAAATTCAATCTGAGTCATGATTTTGAGAGCCCTTCCACTCCCTGAAATCATACCAGATTCCAGGAACTTATTAGAGGTTGGGTAACAGAAGGGTCTTGAGCCACCTCACCCCAGTGGCCCTATTGATGACGAGCAGTAGTGTCATTCTGCTCACACCTCCGGGCACTGGGTCTTTCCTGAAAGCCACGATCTGACTGTTCTCTGAGATTCCACAACCTTTTCAGGGTGCTGGGTGTCACCAGCTACAGGCCTTGCCAAAACCCCGACACCGACCCAGCTGTGGTGCTTTTAAAACTTTTAAAACACATCTGCAAGTCCCTTCACGTTCCTGCCATCAAAAGGGAGAATTTATTTCCTCTCCCTTTGAATATGGACTAGCTTTGGTGTTACAGGCTCAACTGTTTCTCTCCCTCCACCCCTGCCCCATAAAATTCATGCATCAAAGCCCCAATCTCCCAGTATGTCAGAAGGTGACTGTTTGGAGATAATGCCTTTAAAGAGGTAAATAAGTCAAAATGAGGCCATTTGGGTAGGTCCTTCTGAGAAAAGATTAGGACCCAAACACACACACCAAGGGAAGACCAAGGGAAGACACAGGGTGACGCCAGGCATCCACAATCCAAGGACAGGGGCCTCGGAAGAAGTCAATCCTGGTAGAACCTTGATCTTGGGCTTCCAGCCTCCAGAACTGTGAGAAATAAATTTCTGTTGCTTAAGCCTCCCAGTCTGTGGTACTTCGCTGTGGCAGCACTAGCAGATTAATACATGGAATGACTCACTTCTAATGAGTAGAATGTAGTCCAAGGAGGCTGCAGGACTTCTCAGGCTGGGTTAGAAAAGCTAACAGAGCTCCTGCCCGGCTGTCTCTCCCAGGATGCTTGGCCTCAGAACCCAGCCACCTTGCGGCGAGGAGGAAACCCAGTGTAGGTGTTCCGGCCGGCAGCCCAGCGAAGGCCCACTGACAGCCAGCATTCATTGTCAGGCATGCGAGCAAACAGACTTGAGAGGACTCCAGCCCCAACCTTCCAGACACCCCAGCTGACTCGAGAGAGAGAGAGAGAGAGAGAGAGAGAGAGAGACGCACTGTTCCCACAGAACCTTGGCCAAACTGCCAATTCATGAGCAAAATAAATGTTGTTGCCGTTCTAAGCCACCAAGTTTTGGGACGTTCCTTTCAGAAGCAATAGATAAAAGGAACACCGGCCTTGAAGAGTCAACAACTTCTTCTGGCTCTCTCTAGTCTTAGGAATATTTCCTTCCTCCTCCTCCCATTGCAAAATCTCCTTTAACTTGACTTTAGCTATACAGTTGGCTTCTCTTTCTAGGGGGTACGGGTGGGAGGAGAGGTTTATGCCAACCAGTTTTTTTTTCTTATTACTTCACACCAATACTCAGAGTAATCTGAGTGCTCTCTGTATATCACTTTCTTATTTCCTGTGGACGTGAGATCTATAGAAGGAAGCAGGTCCCTGCATCTGTGTGCAGTCAATATGTGCAGGGCTCCCTTTGACTGCCTCTGCTCTGGCTTCAGGCCAACCTTGGGTTTACATCCAGCTCTCCGCCACACCCCTCAGAACAAACCCATTTCCCCATAAATTGGAGATTAATGCAGGCATCATTGTAAGTAGAACTGGAGGGTGGAGAGGGGATTATATCACCTGCTACACGGAAACACTGTTGGTCTCCTGTAGACATCACCACTTTCTCTTTCTGGTTTTCCCAGAACCTTCTCTTCTACCCTGGTGCCTTGTCACCAGGGCGCTTGGCTCCACCGCTCCGACAGCGAAATTCTACCTCTCTTTAGCTAGCGTGCTACACCCAGCCAAATACAAGACCTTGGGCAGCCAAATAGCAACAGTGGTGTTCCTGAAGCATGCCCCTAAGGTTTTCAGCTCTTTCCAACACACTTCCAGTCTCATTTTCATGTTGTTACTCATGTTACTTATTTCTGTTTCTTTCCCTGGGAGCTCAAGGAAATTGGCAAGAGCAGCACTGTTTTCTCTCCTCTTTGTTGCTTTGAAGAATGTGACCATGGCAGCCCTCCTCCAAAGTCCCTCATGCCAAAGTCAACACTAGGGTGCAGAACTTAGAGCCAGTCACCGGAGCGTGGCGGATCAGGCCTGCTATAGCAACAGCCTCACCTGCGAAAGGCACACAGCCCCCAAGTAGCAGGGAGCCATGGCAGATGCGAGGAAATGCTCCTACTACGTACCTCTTCACTTTATTTGCCACATAAAAGATGTTAGAGTCCAGTTCTTACCCCAGAGATGGACAGACTGCAGCAATCGTGCCAGGAGGGGGCGCCAAAGATAGTGGTTGGGGAAAGCCAAGCCATCCCAAAGATGCAGCTATAAGTAGCAATTATAACCGGAGTGCACAGCTCCCATTTGTTCAGCATTTACTATGTGGCAGGAATCTGCCGAACTCTTCGCACACTATCTCACTTGATACTCAGAATAGTCTTATGAGGCAGATACCATTATTACTCCCAATTCACAGATGCAAAACAGAAGCTCAGAAGATGCTAAGTAGCTTAGCCAAGACTACAGAGCCAATGAGGACAGGCGATCAATGAGCAAGTGAGAGCAGGTCACTTCTCTCCTCATCAGTATCAAAGGAATGTCAAATAAATCTTGTCCAAGAGGACAGGGACTGTCATGGTGCCCATAAAAAGAAGCGCCATTCCCAAGCACTCACCTCATGCTAACCCTTTGAGGTGAGGTCTTTTCTTTGTTACTCACATCAACCTCAGGAAGTAGATGTGCTCATCTTACTGATGAGGATTTTAAACAAGGAAGTTGCACAACCTGATTTATATGTTGAAAGACCCTCTCCAGGTCTTTGCCCAAATCCCTGAAGTCACTTCCTGCTGTGTGGAGAATGGATGCTCTGCTTGGAGGCAGGGTGGAAACAGGGAAAGCAGTTACAGCGTGTGCAATCATATAGGAGACAGGAGAGGTACATACAGGAGACAGGAGAAGTACATATAGGAGACAGGAGAGGTAGCAGGCAGATGACAGGGACCTTGCTGAGGGATGCATGGTGGAGCCACGGCACTCCCCATGACTCTATTTTCTCAGGCTTTAAGTGAGAATCATCACTGTTGTAAAGATTGGCCAGGGCTCCCTGTGCTCAAGGCAAATGCCTGGCACAAAGCCAATGCTGAATCCGCGGGGCGGGGGAGGTTGGTAATGGTGCAGGAGTGGCAGCCATATCAGGAGAGGTGAGGAAAGATAAGAACACACAGTAGCTGGAAGGGAAAAGGAGTGCCCAGAGGAAAGGGAGATGACAGTCACCAATGGGACCATTTTGTGGAGGCTGATCCTGATGACCGTGTGGTAAATAGAGAGAATGACAATACCAGCCACCAACTGAGTGTGTGCCAGGGTCCAGGCACCTTGCCTTGTACATTGAATTCATTCTCTTTGAATCCTCATAAGAACTCAGTTAAGTAGATGCTGCTAATACCCTCCATTTATATTTGAGGAAGCAGGTTCAGAGAGCAGAAGTCAGGAGGCGACAGGGCCAGGAGCCCAACCGCCTCTGTTTGCGCAGGTAGTGAGCTCTCTGTACCACCTCTACTCCCCACCCCCCAAACCATATGGGTGATGCCTCATCCTGTGAGCCCCCCACCCCTTGCCCAGAAGGAGGCTGGGGGATGGAAGGCTGGGCAATGCACTCTGTTCTTCTGTCTTCAGGGTGTGTAGGTCATGGCCCTGCGGCAAGCAGACAAGCCCAGGGCCAGGCAGGGTGAGATCTGAAGTCCGGCTATCTGCTTCATTTCATCAGGCTGCCAGCGGCCGAGCACAGGAAATTAAAAGCAACTCGCAGATCCCAGAGCGTGGCACCAAGTGATCTCAGATGGAATCTGTCCCCCTTCCCCCCAACTTCTCCCTTCTGCAAGAAGGTGGCTCTTAGCAGTCAGTAGCTGAACTTTGCAGACAGCCAGAGTGTCCTAACTGCCGGCACCCCAGAGGCAAATAAGGAGGCCTTGGTCTCAGAGGGTTCAGAGTCTGGGGTAGCAGGTCCTTACAGTGACGGTGGTAGCGTGTGGGTGTGTGCATCTGCGCATGTGCACACGTGAGCACGCACATGTGCATTCTAGAAGGAGACACAGAAAAGAATGGTGGCTTTCATGGGGGCAAACTGGGCTCACAGGTAAAAAGAAGCTGATTTTTCTCTTTATAACTTTTGCATAGTTGAACTTTGTACCACATGCTTATGTTAACTATTTTGATAGACAATACATGCTTTAAGGATGAAATAAAATAAAGATATGTAGATGAGAGACGCCTAACCCATGGGGAAGGGGATAGTTAGAGAAGGTTTCTTTCAGGTGATACTCTTGAGTCTTAAAGAACCACATGAATTAACAGGTAACAAAGAAAGGGGAAGGCATTTCATGCAGAGGACATAGCTCAAGGAAAGGCTTAGAGGTGAGGGGGTGCCAGGGACTTACTGTAGGGGAAAAGACCGAGCACTGGAAGATAAGGGACTGGATTTTCAGCCTCTCTCCCTCCTCCATTTGCCCACCACATGCTGGAGCACTGCTCAGGTCTAACCATAGGCCCGTTGTGAAATTAATTTCAAGAGATAGTGGAGGGTGAGTCTTACCCATTCCACCATTATGTGCCAGCAGTAACATCTCAGAGCTGAGATGCCCTGTGAGTGTGGACATCTGCTATTTCTGCTTGCCTAGCATCCTTCCTCTGAACCGTGGCTAAAGCACCCCCTTTCTTTCCTTTGAAAACTCCCCCCTTACTCTCTCATGCGGTTCTGAAAAGATGGTCAATGATGACATCCATGTTACGCCAGCCAAGAGAGGAGGTGGGTGGTGGCACAGCTGACCCAGACTTGTCCACGGGACTCCCTCTCTGTGGGACTGGATCTTGGCGGGAACCTCGTTAGCATTCCCGAAGCCTGGGTTGATTCTCTCCTTTGTGGATGCCCTGAAGTGGCATGTTGCTGCTCATTGAGAGCTGATTGTTGGATCTTCCCTTCAGTTCTGTGAACTAACCAGAAGCCACCCTATAAAGTCCTTTAGTTGCTTTTTAGCCTGTTACTTACAAACAAAGAACCTCAGTAAATGTCCCGGCTCTTTGAGGGTCAAATAAAAATTATTTTGAGACCTCATCCTACATGCAGTGTGCAATCCTTATTCCTGTACACCCTTCTGAAGGACTTCCTTAATCACCTGCTAAAATTATTACTAAAATTATTTTAGTTTATGGATAATCTCTCCATCCAGTGCGGGCCGTCAGTGCCAATACACATGAGGAATTCAGCATCTTTTCCTCAATCTTTCTCTTCTTCCCTAAGACCCACATACAAGGGGTGTGTGTGTGTGTGTGTGTGTGTGTGTGTGTCTGTGTGTGTGTGTGTGTTTGAGAGAGAGAGAGTGAGAGACAGACAATTGTCTCCTGCCAATTTTGCCCTCAGGGTCTCAAGAGAGTTCTCCTCCAAAAGAGAATTCTGGGGCCAGGTGTTAGAATAGTTGTGCCCTACCACAATGATTTCTGCAGACAGAAGATCAGAACCAGGCCAAAGAAACTGCTGCGGCCCCTTCCAGTTCTAGAACAATCATTCTGGACTCAGGAAAGTTCACAGTCCTTTCTACTTGAGCTCATGTTGACTTGGATGGGACAATCACCTGTGCAAGAATGCAGAGCTCTCTCAAGGCCGCATTCATTTCTTCCCAGGGGCCAAGAGCCCTCTAAGGGAAAGATGCTGTGGGAATCAGAGCCACAGGTGGGTGGAGGATGTGACCAGTGACTAGGGACCAGCAGTGATTCTGGTCAGCATGGGTGTATGGGTGGTACCCAGCTTCTTCTGCTGAATCTTTGCCATGTTACTTTGTGTGCCTCAGCCCAGTCACGGGACACTTGGGGTCCTGAAAACATGAGACCCACGTGGTATTTACTCTTCATGGTGTTCACTCATGATCTCACTGGTGCTTGAGCCATGCTTGTAGGAGAAGCACATTCACTCCGCAGAACTCATACTTCTCACTAACCATTCATTCAGTAAACATGGTTTAATTCTCCCTCTGTGCTGAGCAATGGGGACTGAAGCAAAATAAAACCCAGCTCCTATCCACGAGAGTCTAAAAACCTAGCGGGGGATGTAGGTCGTTATTTAAAAGTGAGATAAGTTCTGGGTCATGAGTCTACTTCAAATAGCTATTGAGCATCTTCAGCGTACCAAACTTTGTCAAGGGAAATAAGACAGATCTCTGTAAGAAAGGAAAAAAGAAAATAAAGAAAGAAAGCAACCTGTGAGCTTGATTATGTGTTGGGTTCCTGGAGGCAGGGAGAATGAGCAGGAGAAAATGTCACCAGTGCCTAGCACATAGAGTTACTCCGTAGATACTTATTGAATAGACACTGCCTAAAATATAATTATAGAACATGGCACAGGCTCTACCAGAGGCAAAAATCAGGGGACATCTTCAAAAATTGGATGGCATCTGAACTTTGCCCGAGCAGGGATGTGTGCTGAGTGCAGCACAAGGGTGGTGAAGGTGGTAGGGAAAAGGTGGGCGACGGAGATGGAAAAAAGAAGTCTGGGGCTACGATGCCAAAGGCTGTCTGTGACACAGTAACAGTTGAGAGGAGATCAGCCCTGACTTCCAGGCTGGGCTGTGAGCAACTGCTGCCTCTGTGTCTGTGTTTTCACAGCACAAAGTGGAAGGCGCCACTCACCCACTTGCTAACAGAATAGACAGGAACGCGGAATTTAGAATTAACCAGACCCAGGTTCAAATCCCAGCTCTACCACCTTTTTAATACAGAGATGTTGAGCAAGTAACTTAACTTCTCTGAGCCTCAGTAGTTTCATCTCCAAAACAGGAACCATAATGTCCACCCCTGAAGAGTATTATAAGGATTACACAAGGCCATGTACCATAAAATCCTTAATGGAGTGCTTGGCTCATAGCATTTTTGAAATGGTTGCTTTGTGGCTGTCATTCCAGTAATAATTACTACTACTGTCATTCCTTTTGAAATAATGCTGCTTCTCATCCATCTGTCTATACTGCCTACAAGGAAACTTATCTTTGAACTCCACCTCTTCTGTATGGGTTATTGCAATAGAGCAAGTGAATTTAGATCCACCATTTGATGGGAAAGTGTGGATTACTCACCAAGAGAAATCCTCCAAGAGCAAGTGGGCCACCCTTTCTCAGTTTACCGTGCAGGAGGCTGAGGCCCACAGAAACTGAAGTCTTGGCCCTGGTCCCACCACGGCTCAGAGGGAAGGGGGTCTAATCCCCCTAGTGTCCAGATTCCTATGCTCTGCCCCTCCGGTTTCAGCCCACTGTAATCCAGTTGACTCGTTGCTGTGTAGGCAGGGCCAAGATTAAAATCAACTTCAAATGCCAATCTTCCAAAGCCAACTTGCCTGGAGGAGCCAAATCTCCTGCCCTGCCCCCTCCCAGGAGTGCCCGCTCTCCTCACACTCTCTCTCCAGCTTCCACAGGCAGCTGCTCTGTGTCTGAGAATAGATGTTGCCCTGGAGGCCTCCTGACCCCTGGAGGAGGAGGTGAGAGGCCCTCCCTGGCCAGTGTCAGCTTACAGTGGGAACAGGGCCTGGGGACAAGGCCGGAGCTGGGCTTGTTATTGCTCCCCCAGGCTCCCATCCCCAGCAGAGGCTGTGTGCGAGTCACACTGCGGCGGCCTCACCATAGCATGGGGTAGGTTTCTCACCAGCAGGCCTCAGTGGGTCGCTTCAGAGTCAGCCATTCTCTGGCGGTTGTTCAGGCTCCCATGGCTTCCCAGAACTCCTCTCTTTGTCTGAGGTCACAGCTCTCCTCTGGAAGAGAAGCTCAAGGGGAGCCCCTCAGCAGGACAGGAGTAGTTTGTCTTTCTCTGGAATTCCCCCAGTAGCCTTCCAAATCCTTCACTGAGGGCTCTACGGGAGGATTCAAATGGTTTGGGCCAGTCATGTTAAGTGTCCAGCTGCTATTTTGTCCTCTTTGTGAGACTCAGAGAACTTGCCATATCCAGTCAAATTAAAGCATTCTTATTGAAAAAGAAGCGATTTTCTGCATCATGGATCCTTACCCACATATGGTCCGACCCACAGACAGCCAGGCTGTGGGCTCACTGATGCCTGTGTGGGAGCCACTGCCTAGCCCCTGGGACTCCCCTCAACTAGAAGATGACTGACCACCTGAACCAGTTAGATCCTCCCTCAATACCCTATTATATTCCTGAGTAGAGATTGAGGCTTTCTATATGCCGGATACTATGGTACTATGCTAGGTCCCAGTGGCACAAAACTGGGAGGGTTCATAACCCCAGATACTTTTGCCCTCTGTAGGAACTCAATGCATGACTCTTGTTCCATATTAGCAGCTTAGAGTAGCCATCAGGATTCTGTTGTGACATAAACACAACTCTCATTTATAAGGGAGCCATTACCTTAAATACATCAACACATTTATGAGAATCCTCGACTTCAAAGAATGGAAACTGAACCCAATCTGGCTTAAGAAAAGGTCAGAATTCACTGGCTCCTATGTCAGAAGTCAGATTACAGCTGTCCCCAGGAAATCAAATGATGACAGCATCTCTCTCTGCCTCCTTCCCCTGCTCCCTTCTCACCCCATATCTTAGCTCTCTGCTTCTTCCCGTGTGTTGGACTCATTCTCTCCTAAGATGAAAGAGGCTTGTCAACATAGCAGAAGGCATGGCATAGGCAGCTCAGGGCCTCATCAACCCAGATTAGCAACAGGCAGGATTTTGCTGTCCCGGACCCCACTGGTAAAACTCAAGGGAAGGACCAAACTTAGGTCACAGGGCCACCACTGAGTGAATCACTGTGGCAAGGGGTATGAGATACTGTGATTGAGCCAGTCTTGGTCACATGACCATTAGCCCACCCCAACCAGATGTGAAAGACAAATGGTTCTGCAAAGAAGAGAGTGTATTCTTTCAATGGGCAAATGGAGCAGATACTAAACAGGATGGGGAAGCAGGGAGAAATTTATGTTATACCAGAAAGAATAAAAAAGAAAAACTATTGCTATACCAAAGAAAAAAGTAGAGAAGGACTACTTAAAGAGTAGCTACCTTTAAGATTATTTCTAATGGCCAGCTTCTTTAGAATATGGAAAACATGAATATATTTAAAAATAGTTCATGGACTGGCAACTTTTATAGGATATATAGATGTGATGAGTCAGTGGAGAGCTAATGCCTTTAGGGGGAAGAAGGGAATTCACATCTACTGAACATCCACTGGGTACTGGGCTCTGTGCGTCCATGTGACTCATGAAGCAATATGGCCGCGCTGTGAGGTGAGCACCACTGTTTCCCTCCATTTACAAGAGAGGAAACTGATGCTGAAAGACATTTTGAAAAGCCCGTCTCACTGAAGGCCCCTCAGGAAGTAAGCAGTGGTGCTGGGATGTGAACCCAAGTTTGTCTAATTCCAAAGCTTGCTCCGCCAGCCAAAGGCAAAATATAGCCCAGCTAAAAGGTGGAGGGGCAAACAATGAGTCCCTCCTCTATTTATAGACAGAGAACAAAACCAGACTGCATAAAAGGGCAGAAGTGCCAAAAAGGGAAATAGTTTTTCCGGGTCCTTCATGAGGACATTCTTTGCTCCCAAAATGGAGACAGCGCTTGAAAGTAGGCTTGCACATTATTCTGCGGCAGCCGGGAGACCATGGCCAAGAAAGGACAAGGGATGCAGCAGCCCAGGGGGCGCCCGTGGCCTGCAAGAGGCAGCAGTGGAGGCGGGTGTCCAGACATGATATTTAAAGGGCCTTATATCAGGTAACTGTTCGGGAAAGGGAGCTTTCAAAGGTAGACCTCCTCATTTGAGAAGTTTGGTGATAAATGTGAAGATAGCTGCATGTTTTTAAATTACAGGGAAACAATGGCTGAAGAGGAAGGGTTAAAAGAATCAGATTTTAATGAAAACAAGTACTTGCCTTATTACAGACAGAAAAGTACTGGAAAGGACATGCCATGAACAACAGAAACAAAAATCCCAATTAACCTGCCCAGCTAAAACCCGAGGCTAGAAAAACAATGAGTCTGAACTATGACCCAGTTCTTTGTTGGTTCGTCTTCCTTACACTCTTTCCCCACTTTTCCTGTGAATAAGTACACACCCCTACGCATAGGGTGCCATGTAATGCTCTGGCCCCTCCTCATACTTTCTTCCACTGGATGCAGTAGTTGACTGACCTGATGTGACTCCAGCCAAGCCTCATGTTTCTCTGGGATCAACGTAAGAGTGTTAGGAGAAAGCAGTCCTCTCTCTCCACTGGGTTAGACGGGCCTAACACAGCAGGAGACAGACACAGGCAGCTCTAGGCTTTATCCACCCAGATTAGCAATAACCAAGGCAAAGGAGGATTTCTGTCCCTCAGAGCCCACACATAAAATTCGAGAGAAGACACCTCTCTTGACCATGTGAAGGGATCCCACCAAGTGGGAGGGAATGAGGCCAGCCCAGAGAAGGGGAGAGAGACAGAGAAGCAAACAGAAACAACATCCTTCAAAATTCTGACTCCAGCCACATCTGCCCTCCATCCTGGACTCTCTCTTCTGGTAAGACAGCTAGAATTGGGCTTCAATAACAACAAAAATAGAGCTCACTAACAGAACTCCCATCAAAGCTTCAACCGATAGGATGGGGTACACGGTGACTAGAAACGGAAGCTGTGACTTGCTGGAGCCACTGAAAATGAATATAATAATAATTATAAAAGATACGGGCCCCCGTCCTCAAGGAGTTCAAAGTTATGAGAAGTTCTTTTGCTTTCCTGCTATAGGTAGGAAGTCCTTCAGATATGTCAGTAATAGCGTATATGTGGTGGAAGGAGGGGATGACAGAAAGAGTCTTGGGTAGTTACAATCTTCCTCCAACAGAAAAATGATAATAACTGAGTTATTGGCTGAACTTGACAAATACACACAGAGACCAGGAAGGTGGTTCTTCGTATTTTTCTCACAGAGACAACATTAGCTCACAGGGACTCTCTTAAGGGGCTTTCAGAAGGCCTTTTTCTCAGGCTTAGCTCCTCTTTCCCGGGACTCCCTTGGCATCCTGGCTTTTGGGCCCCTCTGCTCTCCTCCTAGGGCTCCCAGAAAACCAGTTGCAATCACCCCATGAGCAGCTGGTGGCAGTCAAATCAGATTCCTCCCGGGGGGCGGAGGGGCTCCAGGTCCTTCAGCGTAACACCAGAAGCCCCACAAATTGTCCTTTGGATAATACTGTCTCTCTCTGAGTACTTTCTTCCGTGAATGACCACTAAGATGGAGAATGATCACTAAGATGGAGAACGATCTTTTCTCCGTCTTAGCAAAAACAGCCTTCCAAAAAAGAGGGGTGTGAAAAAGAAGATAATTATGTAACACAGCACGAGGTGAGGGCCTCTGACAGTCCCCTTTTTCTACCATCACAGAAAAACAATACCAGCTCTCACACTTGACACACCACTTACAAGTAGACAGCCACACTATAAAATACACATCACTTTTTAAAATCCTACTATAAAAGATATTTGTACATACATAATAAACCTTCAATAGGGAGAATGTTTAAATTTTATGGCTTCCATTGGGTTTGAAATTCTTTTTCAAAGTCAGAGACCAGCACTCCAGCCCCCACCACACACACACTGTCTCAAATATGCTGCTGGTGATGAAATGAATGGATACAACCTTTCTGGTGGGCTATTTGGCAATGTGTTTCAAAAGCCTTGAAAACTGTCATATATTTTGACTCAGTAATTTTATTTTTTATGTGATTATAGTTGACACACAACGTTCTACTAGTTTCAGGTGTAGAACATAGTGATTCAACATTGCAGTATATGTTATGTGATGCTCCCTATACGTGTAGCTATCATCCATCATCATAAAACCATTATTACGATACCATTGACTCTATTGCCTATGCTGTACTTTTTACTCCTGTGACTGACTCATTCCATAACTGGCAGCCTCTCATTTTGCCCAACCCTCCACCCATTTTACCCAACCCCTCATTCCCACCCCAACCTGAACTGGCAGCCCTCAGTTTGTTCTCTGTATTTATAATTCACCCAATAATTATAATCACAGAGCGTGGATGCTGGAGCCCAGATCGGCTTCATCACTAATCAGTCACGTGATTTAGTCTCCCTTGAGTCTCAGTATCCTCGTCTCAAAAGGAGGGATGATAATGAAACCTATCTCTTGGGCTGGTTTGAAGATTAAATGAAATATAATCAATGCCTTAGCATGGCATCCAGCATAGGGTTACATGCTACATAAGTATTAGCTAAGAAAGTGATTACAGATAGGAATAGAAACACATGTCAGAATTATTTTAATCAGCAAAGTTTTAGAAAACATCTGATAATGGGAATTGGCTAAAAACAATTATGGTACATCCATAAGATGGAAAACTACATAACCAGTCCTTAAAATCATATTTAAAAGAATATTTATGATTTGGAAGATGTTCATAATGTACTGTTAGGCCAAAGAAAACATAATCAAGTTTCAAATAGTATGTATGATATGGTACAAATATAAAATGGAAATGTTAAGGAAAGAAAGACTGTAAAGTGTAATTGGCAAGGTGATGGTTCAACCTTGCCTGCACGCTGGAATCACCTCCAGAATTAAAAACAAACAACGCTGATGGAACGCCCTGTTTGTAGAAAATCTGATGTAATCCGCCTGGAATATCACTGGGACCTCAGGATCTTTATTTTCTTCTTTGTGCTTGTTTCTTTCCCCCAATTTTTTTATCTGAAATTTTCTAAAATAAACATGTATCATTTTTATAACTAGAAATTAAAACCATAAATGCTATTTAAAAGGCACTTCAATTAGTCCCACGAGAGTGGCTGACGAAGCAGCTATGCCAGTCTCTGGTTTCCCAGGTTGCTTTCTCCCGGTGGGGGGAGGGGCGCTCCAAGAGGAAGCCGGGGTGGGCAGGAGAGAGTGGGCAGAGAGGTGACTGCAGAGTATGAGCCAGTGCCCTGCAGAGCAGACCCGGGAGGGGGCACCGGATGGAGAGATGAGGGGCTGGGGCGGCACAGAACGCTCGAGGGACCCCCGGCAGGGGTGCGGCGGAGAGGCCCCGTGGCCGGCTCTGCTGGCTGAGCAGTTGTGCGATGTTATTTATGGCCTTCCTGCCAGAGGCCGTGCCAGTGCCCGCTGCGATCCTGGGATTTCATTTACGTAAGTCAGCACCTCGTCTTCTCTTTCCCAGCTCTCGCGCACGATAAGGGCCGAGGAGCAGAGCAACACGGAGAAAGGGAGGAAAGTCTGCAGCTGCAAACAAATGTAACTGACAACGAGTCCAGGGCTGTTCCTATTTTTCTCCCTCTGTGTCTAATATTAAATGCTCTGAGTCTGACGATTGAGCTTCTTCATCGGGGATAGCATTTATTTATTTATTTATTTTTTTCTTGCATTCGGCAAATCCTTACGGAACCCTGATTGTGTGCCAAGCCCCGTGCCAAATACTTTTCATCATTTAATTCTTATCTAGAGCTTTAAACTAATGACTCAGGTACTGTTATTAGCTTGCCTTTTACAGATTGTTAGCAGCCTAAAGATTGTTACTTGAAGTTAGCAGCCTAAAGTTACCTAGCAAGTTGTTACTCAACACCATCATCATCAGAATGGCTACCATTTACTGAGCACCTACTATGTGCCAGGCACTATACTAAGAGCTTTATACCCATTCT